>NC_137970.1:93492232-94092232 GCF_963924665.1 Micromys minutus
ACATATGCAACCTGAATTTTGTTTTGTGGGTTATATTATTTTGTTGATATTGCCTATTCTGAATCTTAAGCAAGTACAGTTGCTATAGGGTCCCCGAAAAATATTTCTTCAGATCATAAAGTGTCCCAAATTTATATAGATGGTTTTAAAGCTGACAGGTGTGATAGGAAAGAACTAGGTAGATCCTGGGTCTATACCAAAGACAAAGCCCCCACAGGATGGAGGTGTGTTGGGAGGAAGGGCTCCTACAGGAAAGAGAACAAATATAAAGAGATTGAAATGGGGAGTAAGAATAATAATAAAGATCACCAATTGAGTAATTTCTTACTAAGAGCACTGGGAATTCCTGGAAAAAATGATTCTTTGATTCATTGTGTATCACATATGAATGGAGATAGCCTAGAACAAAAGATTGAAAGGGGCCGAAGGAAAGCCATATACTAATTTTCCGAGGGCATAGAATATTATGCTTTCAGTTATAAACCGTATAGTTTACCTGGAGTATCCAATAAATGTATTGCTTTATAAAGATTGGAGCAGAAATGTTGTAGTTAAGTATAATAACTAATTTTGGCCAATTATTTAACATGCTTGTCTTTATTGGTTATCTCATATATTTTAGTCCCAAGTTAAGAAAGCAAGGTCTTTGAAACATTGAGTATGATATTGATAGAAGGTACACTGATATTTTATGTTAAACAATTCTTTAAATATGAAGCCTGATGCTGAATAGGATTTTCTACTTAGGTCGTTTTTCCAATGTTTTGAGGAAACTGTCCTATAGAAGGGCAACTGATCTCACAATTATCATATGGTAAAATGTTATTTGAATTTACCCCCATGTATTCTCTAAAACATCTTCCTTTTATTTGGAAGAAGTTTTCTTTGTGGTCTAGACTAGAAATCATTTCAGATTCCATGTTAATGTGATTTAATAAAGAAGTTAATAGAGCAACAATATTAAGGTAATTTCTGAGTGCTAAATATAAAATTAATCTATAATCTTAAAAGAAAGTGTATTTTCAATTCTCTGTGTTCTTCTTTCTGTGAGATCACTTTGAATACTTGCAAAGTATTATTTCATGCCCATAATTCTGTGGGGTTTTTTGTTTCAATTTTAAAACAATACAACTTATAAAAAACAATTTCCTTATATTTCTATATAAACTCACTCTATAAGCTCATACATGACCAAGTATAATTAACATCTAATTTTTTCCTTCATCCTTGAGTGGTTCCTATCATCAGTGTTTCCCTGTAAAATAAATTTATTAATGATTCCATACCAGTCAAGCATCCATTCAGGTGTTTTAACACTAAAATATTTAACAATACGATTATACATTTTTCCTTAAGAGAATTCAAAGCCTGTATCTCAGAATTCAACAGCCATCTCTCTGAGGTTGTATTTCCATCTTGAGTGTGCATTTTTGGAGTTAGTATAATAACATTTTATAAATACAGCCATTTCACAGAATCCAGATGCAATTAAGGCTGGTGTATATACATGAAATATTTTATAGTCTGAAACTCTGAGGAATATGTTGATATTAAAGGATAAATTTGAACTTGCAATTTAGAGATTTGCAATTTACGCAGTATAACTCTTCTGTGTGTTTAACAATGAGTCTCACATTTTGGTATAATTTTCTCCATATTTTTTCATTTTTATTAGATATTTTCTGTATTTACATTTCAGTTGTTATTTCTTTTCTACACTCTCCTACCTACTGCCCCTCCCCTTGCTTCCATAAAGATGCTCCTACTCACAAACATCCACTACCACATCAGAGCCTTGGCATTCCCCTGAACTGAGAAAATGAGCAGTCACTGAACTAAAGGCTTCTCCTTCCATTGATGCCAGACAATGCCATCTTCTGCTATATTTGCAACTGGAGCGATGGGTTTCTCCAAGTGTCCTCATTGGTTGGTGTTTTAATCCATGGGAGCTCTGCAGGGTTTGGTTAGTTGATATTGCTGTTCTTCCCATGGGGTTGCTAACCCTTTCAGTCCTTCAGTTCTTTTTTCTACTTCCTCAACTGGGGTCTCCATGCTCAGTCCAATAGTTAGATGCATGTATCCTAATCTTTATCAGAATGGTTCTGGCAGAGCCTCTGAAGAGGTATCTATATCAGGTTCCTGCTATTAAGCACTTCTTGGCATCATAAATAGTAACTGGGTACGGTGACTTCATATAGGATAGATTTCCCAGTTAGCCAGTCTCTGAATGATCTTCTCTTCAGTTCCTGCTCCACTATTTGCTCCTGTATTTCCTCCCATTAGCAGTGAATATTTTGTTCTCCTCTTTAAGAAGGACTGAAACATACAGATTTGGCCTTCCTTCTTTTTGAGCTTCATAAGGTTTGAATTGTTTCTTGGGTTTTGTGAGCTTTTGGGCTAGTATCTGCTTATCAGTGAGTATATACCATGTACATTTTTTTGTGACTGGGTCACCTCATTCAAGATGGTATTTTCTAGTTTCATTCACTTGCCTAAAAATTTCATGAAGTCATTGTTTCTAATAGCTGAGTAGTACTCCACTTTGTAAATGTACCATATTTTCTGAATCTATTCTTCTGTTGTAGGACATCTGTTTGTTTTTGTTTGTTTGCTTGTTTTTTCAGCTTCTGGCTGTTATAAATAAGGCTGCTATGAACATAGTGGAGCATGTGTCCTTGTTAGATGTTGAAGCCCCTTTTTGGTATATGCCCATGAGTGGTATAGCTGGGTCCTCAGGTAGAACTATGTCCAATTTTCTAAGAAACCAGCAAACTGATTTCCAGAGTGGTTGTATCAGCTTGCACTCCCATCAAAACCTGAGATTTTGTCTTAGTCATTCTGAATGGTATGAGGTGAAATAATCAATCTTTTATAATTTTTCAAATATTATTTTCTCCTATGAAGCTGATTAAATTCAGAACCTTGTGAATGGTGGTCAAGTAGTTTACTATTGAATGTACTCTTTGTACATGTTAACCCTTGTTAATGTTTAATAAAGGAAATAATGTTATTGAATATTGTGTCAGATGTTATCCCACTAACTCATTCACATATGTCATTTCAATTAAATGGTTTCATTCAAGTGATTTTTTAAGGAAATAACTAGCCCTTATATATTTACCAATTCCTACTGTTATATGAATCATTTTTATGTTAAATAGTTCTCTAATGTTTTGCTTTGCATAACATATTAGATGCTGTCTTTGTGTATCTTCCCCTCCTGTTATGCAAATGCAACTGTGAATTGCTGGATTTTTATTGAATGAGTTTAGATTTTAATTAAGGAAAATATTGCTTCTCTTAGAAATACTGTTCCAGGGGGATTAATTAGTGGAACTCTGATTAAAATATACCCTAATCCTTACTCCTTAGGAACAATATGCCCTGAAGAGAAAGACTTATAGAAAATAGAAGAAAACTTCATATAACCTTGCACTTATAGCTTCTTATTTATTTCACTGGGGAAATAATATAATGCATTTAAAATGGACCTGAAAAAGTGTAAACAGGGAGGCATTTGCTGATGTTTACTAAACATAAAATGATTATGTGGGTATGCTGTGCTATTATCATGTGAGCCCGTACAATATTACAGACAAAATTAACACTATGTTTGTAACTTTCTTTAGTGCCTACCTGAGATCCCTGTTCTGTTTCTCTAGGAAATTTATTAGCACTAAATTGTAGTCAGGTAAGTTATAATCTTGTTTTGAAAAAGATAGTAAGATTTATTGTAGCATTTACCTTAGATGTATTTTTGATCAGCAATAGGAACTCAATATTTTTAGGCATCTAGTTTAAGTGTGAAAATGAAATATAAGCAAATAGAGAAACTATAAAAGGAAATTCAGTAACAGTTCAGGTAATAATATCTAGAAAACAGTAATCATTGTGCATATATACATGCTTAATTATTATGCTCTGATTTGTCTATGAAATTATATAAACCGGCATATTTTCAGTAATGCACATTTAATATAGGCCTTTTATATTACAGAAGAATGAAGAATAATTGACACAGAAATATTTAATTTATATTTCTTAAGAATATTTTCATGGACAGGTTGTATGTGAAATGTTAAAATAGTAAACTAAAAGAATATTCCTTGTCATCCAAGCCATTACACACTTGTTTTCCTTTCTCTCCATTAAAATTGTAGAGATTATTTCACAGTGAAAAGAAGTATAAAAGAAAGAGGTAGAGACAGAAAGAAGAATGAGAAAGTAGAGAAGGAGAAAGAATGAAAGAGAGGAGGGATGTAGTTTCCAGAGATTACAGTAGCAACTGGGAGGTCTTATTTAGTAGGTATAGAACTTAAGCTTTGTATGATAAAAATATTTTAAAATTGGATGAGGAAAGTTGCAGGATATGAAGTAGTTAATGTCATTGAACTACACTTAAACACTGAAAAAATAATAAACCATTATGTGTTTTATTATAGTTTAAATTAATATTCAATGATACTTCCACAAAAAATTAATCTCAATGTCGTTTGTAGAATCAAATGAGATAAAAAGTGTGAAAATACTTGAAAACTTGTAGAAGTTAAAAAAAACAGCACGATCAATCCATTCACTTATTCATTTATTTGTCCCATTAAAATGTTCAGGTATAAGAACTATATTGCAAGAGTACTGGTTATTAATTAAATGCCAAATTAGCTATAGGGTTGATCTTTAATTTCTGTTTTGTTCAGAATTTTCAACAGAATGATTCAGTGCAAAAAAAATGACTATCTGAAATGATGTTGGCAAATCTGTGCAATGCATGAAGTATAAAAATGTAGGATAATAATGTGAAACTATACTCTAAGTAACAACAGAGAAATACAGTGTGAATTTTGGAAAACAATAACCATCATTCAGAAAACTGAACATTTTCAATTAAATAAATATACAATAAAGCTTAACTAAGCTAATATAAAATGTCATTTACAAAATCTGATAAATATATTGAATCAGAAAATTGGTTCTAGACATTTAGCATTAGAATAGATGCCTAAGCTATCAAATTATAGTGAGGGTCACTTTTTTCTCTCTCTCTAATCCTCATTGTAGAAAATTTAGAGGTTTTTATGCAAAAAATGCTTAAAATCTGTACATTTATCTTTGTTTTGTAAAATAAAGTTGTTAAAAATATTTAGAGGTGGACATCAAAACAATGAAAATCCTCTCTGGACGAATGCAATAAACAGATGTGACCATTCATGGATATGGATATTTAAAAACTGTGAATTGAAAACCATAACAAAACCACAAACATTTGTTCTTTATAAATCAGTCATTCTCTCAAATGGCAACAAAATAAAAAAAATCTTCCCTTTAAAACCATAATTACATCTGGAAATGTACTAAACTGTGCTGGTTTTTTTTTTTTTTTTTTTTCCATCTCTGCAACTCCTTTTTCCTTTGCTCATTTCATTTCCTCAATAATTGGAGCAAAATATCAATTTCTTTCTTTGCTCTTCTATAAAGATGCTTCACACATTCTTACCTGAAAGTTTATTCAGGAACTTATTGAAGATGGTTCTTCATTTAAGAGAGAATTTACCACCTGTTGATCAGCTAACACTTATTAAATCCTGTTTTATTTTATTTTGTTTATTTCATATTGTTTTATTTTTACACTCAATATTATATTTTATTCCTGCTTTCGTCCTCATACAATTTCGCATACTCCTTACTTTAATGTACCAACCCCCTTGTCTCCAAGAGGATATCTCAACTCCATCCACCAAACTAGACACAACAATCCCTGAAGCCACTAGTCTCCTGAGGGTGAAATGCATCTTCTTGGATTGAACCCAGAATGAAAGTCCTCTACCCTATATGTATTCAGAGACTCATATCAGCTGGTATATGGTAACTGATTTGCAATACAATATCTGAGAGATATTAGATCCAGGTTAATTGAGACTGCTGTTCTTCTTACAGGGACCCCTCCACCTCAGGTTTCTCCAGCTTTTCCCTAATTCAACCACAGGGTCATCCTTTGCTACATATGCAGTTGGAGCCATGAGTCTGTCCATGTGTACTTAGTCCCTGTGAACTCTGGTTAGGTGGTATTGTTGTACTTATACGGTTGTAAACACCTTTAGCTCTATCTTTTTCTTTTCTCTAACTTCTACATTGGAGACCCAGTTCTCAGTACAATTTGTATTTTTCAGGCTCTGACAGAGGCTCTCAGAAAACAGCTATATCATGCTCCTGTCAGCAAGCACTGCTTGGTATTAGCATTACTGTCTGTGCTCAGGAGCTGTATATGGTGTAGATAATCAAGTAAGGTGGTCTCCATATAGAACAATAACAATGGATCAATTTGCACTCTTCTACATTCTCACTACAGCACCACTGTTGAAAAAGTTATCTCTTTTTCACTGGATGATTTTTATTTCTTTCTCAAAGATCAAGTGATCAAGGGTGTGTGGGTTCATTTATTTATTTTTTTATTTAAACAACTTTATTTTAAAAACAAAGATAAATGTACAAATTTTAAGCATTTTTGCATAAAAGTATATGAATACATTTTTGTCAGTGCTTGGCTTTTTTTTAAAGGTTTGATAGTGTGCATTAAGTTCTTACTAGTTACCATGAGCATAAAGTACATGTAAAACAGAATGTAACCTGGTATTAGTCAGTTTTCTTGGTGTGTAAGGATTAAGCATAATGGTTTTTTATTTTCTTTTCTTGAACTTCATATAGTCTGTGAGTTGTTTCTGGGGTGTTTTGAGCTTTCTGGTGTTAGTATCCAATTATCAGTGACTGCATATTATGTCTGTTCTTTTGTGACTGGGTTACCTCACTCAGGATGATATTCCCTAGATACATCCATTTTCTTAAGAATTTCATAAAGCCATTGTTTCTGATAGCTGAGTAGTACTCCATTGTGTAAATATACCGCAATTTTTGTATCCATTCATCTACTGAAGGACATCTGTGTTATTTCTAGCTTCTGGCTATTATAAATAGAGCTGCTATGAACATTGTGGTGCATATGTCTGTGTTGTATATTGGAGCGTCTATGGGGTATATGCCCAGAAGTGAAATAACTGGGTCTTCAGGTAGTACTATGTCCAATTTTCTGAGGAATCATTGCATCTGCAATAATCTTCCAATGATCTACCTGCCTGTCTCTGTACCAATACCATGCAGCTTTTTTCACAATTGATATGTAATACAGCTTGAGGTCAGGGATGGTGATTCTCCAGAAGTTCTTTTATTGTTGAGAAAAGTTCTTACAATCCTGTTTTATTTTTTTATTTTAAATGAATCTGAAAATTGCTCTTTGTATCTCTATGAAGAATTGAGTTGGAATTTTGATGGGGATTGCATTAAATCTGTAGATTGATTTTAGCAAGATGGCCATTTTTACTATGTTAATCCTGACAATAAATGATCCTGCAAGATCTTTCAATCTTCTGAGATCTTCTTCAATTCCATTCTTCAGAATCTTGAATTTCTTGTTATACAGATCTTTCATTTACTTGGGTAGAGTCACACCAAGGTACTTTTATTATTTGTGATTGTGAAGTGTGTCATTTCCCTAATTTCTTTCTCAGCCTGTTTATCCTTTGAGTAGAGGAAGGCTACTCTTTTTTTTTCAAGGTAATTTTATATTCAGCGACTTTGCTGAAGTGGGATAGCATGTTTAGTAGTTTTCCAGTGGAATTTTTGAGGTCAGGTATCTATAATACCATGTCATTTGCAAATGATGATATTTTGAATTCTTTCTTTCCAATTTGCGTCACTTTGTTCTGCTTTTGTTGTTTAAATACTCTGAATAGAACATTGTAAACTACATTGCATAGGTAGGGAGAGAGAGAGTGGACAGCCTTCTCTAGTCCCTGATTTTAATGCCATTGCTTGAAGTTTCTTTCCATTTAGTTTGATGTTAGCTACTAGTCTGTTTTGTGACTAATTATATGGTCAATTTTTCAGAATGTACCATGAGGTGCTTATAAGACAACACATTTTTTAAGGATTAAATATTCTCTCTGTTAAATTTATTTGGTTCATAACTTCTGTTAGTTTCTGTGTCTTTGCTTAGTTTCTGTTTTGATAATCTGTCCACTGTTGAGAGTGGGGTGTCTTGAACTCTCTCACTATTGTTTTGTGAAGTGTAATGGGTGCTTTGAGATTTCATAAGGTTTCTGTTATAAATGTAGGTGCCCTTGAATTTGGAGCATAGATATTCAGAATTGAGAGTTCATTTTGGTGAATTTTTCTTTTGATGAATATGAAGTATGCTTCCTTATTTTTTCTGATAACTTTTGTTTGAAAGTCAATTTTATTTGATATTTGAATGTCTACTCCAGCCTGTTTCTTGAGACTATTTGCTTGGAATATTTTCCAGGCTTTTACTTTGAGATAGTAACTGTCTTTGTCACCAAAGTGTGTTTCCTATATTCAGCAAAATTATGGGTCCTTTTTATGCATCCACTCTTTTATCCTATGCCTTTTTATTGGAGAATTGAGTCCACTGAGGTTGAGTGATATTAGGGACCAATGATGGTTGTTTCTAGTTATTTATTTTTATTATTAGAGGTGGAATTATTTTTGTGTGGCTATCTTTTTTGTTAATTGAAAGATGATTACTTTCTTGCTTATTTATTTGTTGTTTCTCTCCTGTTGGTGGTTTCTACGTATTATCCTTTGAAGGGTTTTATTTCTGTAAAGATTTGTATAAATTTGGTTTTGTCATGGAATATTTTAGTTTCTCCATCTATGTTAATTAAGAGTTTTTTTTTCAATATAGTTAGTAGTCTCGGTTCAATTGTGTTCTCTTTGGATCTGTATGACAACTGCCCAGGATCTTCTAGGTTTCATAGTCTCTGTAGAGATGTCTGGTATGATTCTGAAATGTCTGTCTTTATTTATTATATGACCTTTTTAGAATTAATATTGTTTTCAATATTATTTCTTTGCTTTATATGATTTATATTTTTCCTATTAGGTGACAGGAGGAATTTCTTTTTGTTCCACTCTATTTGGAGTTCTGTAGGCTTCTTGTACGTTTATGGGCATCTCTGTCTTTAGATTAGGGACATTTTCTTCTATAGTTCTGTTGAAGATATTACTAGATTTTAATTTAGGAATCTTTGCTCTCTTATATACCTATTACTCTTAGCTTTGATTTTCTCATTATATCCTGGATTTCCTGGATGTTTTGAGTTAGGATGTTTTTTCATTTTGGATTTTCTTTGACTGTTAGTGTCAATGTTTTCTATAGTGTCTTCTGCCCCTGAAATTCTCTCTTCTATCTATTTTATTCCATTGGTGGTGCTTCCTGATCTCTTTCCTAGGTTTTCTATTACCAGGGTTTTCTCCCTTTGTGATTTCTTTATTGATTCTATTTTTATTTTTAGATCCTTGATGGTTTTGTTCAGTTCCTTCACCTCTTTGATTGTGTTTTCCTGTAATTCACTAAGGGATTTTTTTGGTTTTGCTTTGTTTTCTTTTGTTTTTCCTCTTTAAAGTGATTCTAACAGTTTACATGTTTTGGCCTAGGTTTCTTTAATGGATTTATTTATTTCCTTTGTAATGTCCTCTAAAATCATCATGAGTTATTTTAAATTAGAATCTTTCTTTTCTGTTGTGTTGCTGTATCCAGGCTTTTCACTGTTGGGAGTACAGGGTTCTGATGATGGCAACAGCCTTGCTTTCTGTTGCTCAGGTTCTTGCAGTTACCTTTAGACACCTGCTTATCTCTGGTTTTAGCAGGTCTTGCTGTTTGTGATGGTGGTTTGACCCTCCAGCAAGCTTCTGTGTCAGCACTACTAGGAGACCAGGCCTTTTCCAGTAGTTTCTGGGTACAAAGAACTGTGCCTGAAGGTCAGCTCAGGGCTGCAGACAGAAATTGGATGCATACTGTCTCAGACTACTCCTCAATTCCTGTGTCCTGAGGGTTCCATGCAGGTCCCTCTGAGCAGAAGCGGTGCTCTTTCTTGCCTGTGCTCTCAGGTTTTTCAGCACTTCTGGCAGACCATCTCTCTCCCAGAGGGATCTAGGAACAGAAAGCTGTGGAACAGACCTAGCACAGTGTACAAACAGAAACTGGAAGGATCCCATCCCAGACTGTGCCTCAATTCCCATGTTCTGAGGGCTCCAGGCAGGTTCTTCTTGGACCAGAAATGTGAACAGAAATGATGTTCTCACCTGTGCTCTCAGATGTGTCAGCATTTCTGGAAAACCATCTCTCTCCCAGAAGAATATGGGAACCAAGACCAGTGACACCAGGCCAGCTTAGGGTGCAAGCAGAAACAAGCAGATGTCTTGTTCTTAATCGCTAAGTAGTATTCCATTGTGTAAATGGAATACATTTTCTGTATTCATGCTTCTGTCATGGGACATCTCAGATTTTTTTTTAAGTTTTTGGCTTTCACAAATAAGGCTGCTATGAACATAGTAGGACACAGTCCCCTGTGTAATAGTGGGACATCTTTTGAGTATAAAGAGTGGTAATGCTGGGTCTATTTCCAATTTTCTGAGGAGCCTCCAAATTGATTTTCAGAGTGGTTGTACCTGTTTGAGGTAATCAAAATATACAATAGTGTCTAAAATGTCTCATTTTAATTTCTTCTGGGCTATTGAAGCCAAAGTTATTTTTACAAGGACATTTAATATTTGTATTTTATTAAACTTTATATAATTCCAAGGAAATAAAAATCTTCCCTTAAAGTCCATACTCAGTAAAATCGCTGAGCTTTTTGTCCATTTCATGCATATTATCATTTTAAATGATTATCATGACTCAAAGATTTCAGCTGAATTCTGAACCATATGTAAGTTTCTGTCATATCAAACCTCAAAATAGGAGTACCTTGTCTGTGTACGATATATAATATAGATACAGAGGCATTGCAGTAAATATTAAAAATCAATTGGCAGATACTGGTCTGCAGGGAGCTGCAGGCCACTGCACTGGAACTGCTAGCCATGCGTGCTTATACCACCTTTAAACTTGCTCACATTCACCATAATCCAGTAAAATTATGACTCAATGATCAATAATTTATCAATCAGTTTTATATGATAAATTCTCAATCCACAATCCATCTACACAATAGGACTACAACCATTTGACAAAGATATAAACTGTCCACCTAGATAATATAAATTGTCTTATAGAAATCCATCCTTTATAAAGTATACATAACTGCCTATTGTACTCAGCACCATGCCGACTGAGATGGGTCATCTTTGTCTTCCTTCTTTATTCTCCCCTTTTTCTCTTCTTTCTTTCCTAGCCTTTTACCCTGCCTACCCTTCTTTCTCATTCAATGATATATTAGACATGCCTCCTGCATAATGACATCATCCTACAAGTAGGATTAGTTATAATTTTGTAAGTATATTTTGGAGATTTATGATCAAGTCTTGAGATAATATTTAGAGTGTGGTGCCAGCTTCAACATCTAAGTAATACAAAAGAAACAATTTGTCTTTTAAGAAACAATGACTACTTAATTATGTTTTAAAGTAAACTAAAACATGTACACAATAAATATAGTAAACCAATAAATAAACGTAAAACAATAAATAAAATGCTATTCATATGTTGAATTATTTTTATTTATTTTGCTTTTGTTATTCATTCTATCAGATAAATTTACTTTCTTTAAGATAAGAAAAAAATATTTTATTCAAATTACTAATAAAGCATTTAATATAATTCCCATTTTTATCTTATACAATACGAAGCATACATTGTTCTGTTGAGATAAGGTGTTGATATTAAATTGAAGCAGCAAATGTAAGTATCACCATAGTTATTTGAGACAAATGAAATAAAATATGACATGTTTATAATTATAATTCTGATTGGAGTTTGGAGTAACAGTTTTAGATCAGTAAGATAGTTTCTGGCTTATTTTCCTCTTTACTTCTGGAGCAGTTTCTATATATTCGACAGGAGAAAATATCATAAATGAAAATACGTGGTATCCATATGATGATGTGTCTGTTTAGATAGGAATAAGATGTGAAATTAATTGCTTGAGTCAACATCGAGTGCTTATTCCACCTTCCATTTTTCTAATCCACATTTGCATATGATTAGTGAGATCCTTTTCACATGTCTATAAGAAAACAATATGACCCAACAAATACCGTTCTTAGAATTCTGAATAGGATGACAAGTTTCACTTAGGGAAAGATTCAAAATTAACTGTATGTATGTACAAAGAATAAGGTAATATGTTCGTGTAATATAATTTTCATAGTTTTTTTTTGCTTGAAATATGCTGCCATAAAAGTATTCATTTCAATGTCTCATAATGAAGACAGGGCTTCTCAGGTTTAATATGCAAATCAATCACTCAAGGATCTTGTTTCAATACAGAGTCATATTTCCTAGGTCTGGAAAACTTCAAATTTTTTTGTATTAATAACTCCCCAGAAGTGTGCTGATGCTGGCTGCCCACAGACCATACTTGAAGTAGTATAGTGTGAATGTGTTGATAGTAACACAAAGCTAAAATATTTATTACAAGCTCCTATGGGTCTCAAAGGGACACATGCTTGTGTATGCTGTATGTTTGTTGATATTCCCATAAATGGGACATAAAACTCTAACAACATGAAAGTATATATTTCTATAGCAACACAAATATAGACCACTTAAATGGAAAGTTGAAAGAATTCACTAGGCAAATGTATGAACATTCATATTGCAAAGGTTGTTGTTTTCTTGTTTGTCTTTAATGCTTTCACCCCTTGGAGCAGTAATATTATTGTTACTGTCAGTTCATCATCTCTACCACCATAGGTAGGAATATAGCTTCAAATGGAAGTTGTTCTTACAATTAAAATTATTATTGTATCATTGACTCTGTTATACATTCACAAAATAGGCACACACACACACACACAAATATATATATATAACTTAAATTTTTTGAATACCCTTTTCATCACCATATGCTATAAGAATGCATAAAAATTTCAAATATTAATAAAAAAAACCCTTGCTGGAGTAAGAAGGCCATTGGTAATGTACCTTAAAGCTTTATAGACCCACACTAAGTCTTGTTTACATTATGCTTCCTTAGTACAGATGTGATGTGATAACCCAGCTACCACTTTTGACAACAGGTTTTTCTTGTCTGATGCCACATCTTTCCTACAATGAAGGAGTAAATTTCTCTTGAACTATAAGGTAAACTAACTACTTTTCTGTAAGGGGCTGCAGCCAGTGCCCCACTAAGATGGCGCCGGTTTCCGGGCTGTGAGTCAGCTGAAAACTGACAAACAACTCATAAGCGCATGCCCGAGAGATGATTCAGCCTAAAGCCACGGCCCATCCTGGGGCCTAGTTGTCAGACCACCGGCGAACAGCCAATCAGGCAGAGACACGCTTCCCCTGGGGGTATAAAGTTGGGTGCCTTGCTTCCTTCTGGGTCTTACTCCATCACTTGCAATAAAGCTTTGCTGCAGAAGGATCCTTGTGAACCTCGTCTGTTCTTGCTGGCGAGACGGTGGTGCGGGACACTTTTCCCAGAAGGCTGAATCTATGACTAGCACAACCTAAAAGATGTATTTTCTTTATACCTCCAAACCTTAAAAGCTACATACTGATGTGTATGCCTAAAATCCTAGTGTGTTGGTAGACTGAGACAGAAACTATCAGAAAACAAAGCAAAAAACAAATCCCAAATTATATTAATCGTGTCTCTGAGTTATCTCTATTTTCTCTATGTCCAACCTTAAGTTTATTGACCCTTAGTTTTTTTTTAATTTTTTTTCAAATTCCAGAATTTATTCTCCCCCTGGTCTACCCACTGAATGTTACACATCCCATACCTCCTCCCTCCATTCTCCCTGTCTTCATGAAGATGTCCCAACCCCACCCACCCTGCCAGACCTCTACACTTCCTGGGACTGCCTGTCTCTTGCAGGTTAGGTACATCTTCTCTGACAAAACCCTAACTCAGTAGTCCTCAGTTTTATACGTTTTGCCGGCTTCATTTCAGCTGGTGTATGATGCCTGGTTGGTAGTCCAGTGTCTGATAGAACTCAGGGGTTCAGGTTGATTGAGACTGTTGCTCTTTTTACAGATTTACCCTTCCCCACAAGTTCCTCCAACTTTTTCCTAATTCAACAGCAGAAGTCAGCAGCTTCTGTTGATTGGTATGATGCAAATACCTGCATCTGACTCTTTTGGTTACTTGTTGGGTCTTTCAGAGGGCAGTCATGATAAGGGTCCTTTTGGTGAGTGCTCTATAGCCTCAGTAATAATGTCAGGCCTTGGGACCTCCCTTTGAGCTGAATCCCCTTTTGGGCCTGCTGCTGTAGGAAAGTCCATCATTTCCTTAGGCTCTTCTCCATTTCCATCCTTGCAGTTTATTTTTTTTCCAAACATAAACAATTATGGATCAGAGTTTTGACTATTTGAAAGCAACCTATACCTCACTTGATGCCCTGTCTTTTTGCTGGAGGTGGTCTCTACAAGTACCCTCTCTATACTGTATGGCATTTTGTCTAAGGTCCCCAGTCTTCTAGTCCTGAGGGTCTCACACCCCCCAAGTTTCTGGTACATCCTGGAGTTTCCTCCCAAACTCCTACTACCTACCACATGAAGTTGCCTGTTTCCATTTTTTTTTTTTTCTGATGACCCTTAGGGCTTCAGTCCTTTTCCCCAACCCAATACAGGATCATGTTCCCTATTCCCTGCCCCAATGACCCTTTTCCCTCCCAGGTCCTTCCCTCCCTTTCTCCTTCCTTACTGGTGGTTGCTTTCTTCTCCCTCCCAAGTAGGACTGAGGAATCCTCATTTGAGACCTTCAACTTGTTGACCTTTTTGAGTTCTGTAGACTGTACCTTGGGGACTCAGTAGTTTTTTTGGGGGGAGTGACTAATATCCACATATTAGTGGGTATATACAGTGCATGTCTTTTGAGTCTGAGTTACCTCACTCAGGATTATATCTTCATTTATACAAATGATAAACAGGCTTAGAAAGAAATTAGGGAAACTATTCCCTTCACAATAGCCACAAAGAATATAAAATATCTTAGGGTAACAATAACAAAGCAAATGAAAGATCTGCACAACAAAAACTTCAAATCTCTCAAGAAATAAAGTAAAAAAGATCTCAGAAAATGAAGAGATCTCTTCATGCTTATGGATTGGCAGAATTAACACAGTAAAAAAAACGACCATCTTACCAAAGGTTATCTACATATTCAATGTTATCCCCATCAAAATCCCAACAAAATTCTTAAAAGACATGAAAAAGCCATTTCTCAAAATAATCTGAAAAGGAAAAAAAATACAGAATAGCAAAAACAATTCTTAACACTAAAAGAAAGACTGGGGTAATTGCCATCGCTATCCTCAAGCTCTCTCATAGAAGAATAATATGAAAAACTGCATGGTATTGGTACAGAGACAGATATGTCTATCAGTGCAATAGAACTGAAGACCCAGAAATTGAACCACACACTAGGCACACTTGATATTTGACAAAGAAGCCAAATATACACAATGGATAAAAGAAAACATCTACAATGAATTGTGCTGGTCTAATGGACTATTTGTATATAGAGAAATGAAAATAGAATTATATTTGTTGGGAGTTAATGAGATTGCAAATTTTCTGTAAGGCTAAGGACACTGTCAAGAAAAAAAAATTGGCAGCCAACAGATTGGGAAAAGATCTTTACCAACCCCACATCTGATAGAGGCCCAATATCCAAGGTATACAAAGAACTCAAGAAGATAGACACAAGAGAATCAAACAACCCTATTAAAAATGGGGTACAGTGCTAAACAAAACATTCCCATTTGAGGAATCTCAAATGGCTTAGAAGCATCCAAGTAAGTGTTTGATATCCTTAGTCGTCAAGGAAATGCAAATCTAAACTACCCTGAGACTCCACCTCACACCAACCAGAATGGCTAAGATCAAAAACTGAGATTACAGCAGATGCTGGCGAGGATGCAGAGAAAGAGGAACACTTTTCCACTCTTGGTGGGGTTGTAAACTGGTACAACCACTCTGGAAATCAGTCTGGTTATTCCTCAGAAATTTGGACATAGTACTACCTGAAGACCCAGTTATTCCACTTATGGGCATATATCTCAGAGAAGCTTCAACATACAACAAAGACACATGCACCATAATGTTCATAGCAGCCCTATTTATAATAGCCAGAAGCTGTAAAGAATCCAGATGTCTTTCAGTAGATGAATGGATACAAAATTGTGGTATATTTACATAATGGAGTACTACTCAGTTATCAAAACAATGACTTTATGAAATTCTTAAGAAAATGGATGCATCTAAAGAATATCATCCGGAGTGAGAGAACCTAGTCACAAAAAAACATACATAATATGCAGTCACTGATAATTGGATACTAACCCCAGAAAGCTCTGAACACCCCAGAAACAACTCACAGACTATATGATGTTCAAGAAAAAAAAAAAAAAAAAAGAAAATGTAAAAGCATTATGCTTAACCTTACACACCAAGAAAACTTTGACTAATTCCAGGTTACATCTTGTTTTACATGTACTTTATGCTCATTGTAACTAGTAAGATCTTAATGCACACTATCAAACCTTTAAAGAAAACAAGTACTGACAAAAATGTATTCCTATACTTTTATGCAAAAATGCTTAAAATCTGTACATTTATCTTTGTTTTCTTAAAATAAAGTTGTTCAATTAAAAAGATAAAATATACAAACTGAAAAAAAGAGATTAACCATAAAATTCAAAAAAGATAATATGTGTCATTGACATAAAAATATTTTGTTTTCATATAATTATAAGCTATGTTTAATTGGATGGCATCTAAAAATTATGAAACAAACAAATTCATATTTCAATCTCACATTCCTTATCTGAAGCCACATGCAAATAATTGGATTAGAACTCAAGTTGATTCATGAATAATATGCTATATAAAATGGCATGCCTTTGAAGCTGACCTGCAGATTGTACTTATGCATCTGTTCCATCAGCATATTCATCACCTAACAATTATAACAGACTAATAGATCACAGCACATTGAACTGATGTATAATTATACTTGTGACTTTTATATATTTCCATAAATATGCAAATAGCATTGTCAGGATCTAAATTTTTAGTTGTTATTGGCTTAATTGCTTTATGCTCCCAGTGGGCCATGCTGCCAGCTACACACCAGAGCCCTCTGGATTTGCTAATGAGAGACACACGCACAAACATAAATACATACACACACACACACACACACACAAACACACATGCACACACACACACACACACACACACACATCAGTTAATTTTATATGTCATGACTAGCTCAAAACCTGACCAGTAATTATCCTTCCCACCACTAGTAAACACTCTTCTCTGGTACACCTGAGTTAACATCTTTTAAAATCTATATTATATCTCTGTTGCCCCAAACACAATTGTTCTCAAGTGTGTGGACACTTTGCCTGATTCTCATTGGTGGGTCTTTCAGTATGCCCTTTCTTCTTCCCTATCAGCATTACCTTTCCTTCCTATCTTCCAGATCCTAGCCTGAACAGATCTAAAGGTCCTGCCCCAATATTTCTGCCTAGCCATTGGCTGGTGATGCTTTATAGATTGATCAAAAATCAATTGGAGACAAGTACCATCAGCATTTGAACATGCAGATTCCTGATTTGGGGAGTCTGATTAATTCAAATCATTAAAACCAATCCCCAAGATAAATTGGAAAGGAGAAACAAAGGTGTGCTAATAGTTTAAGTCACATAGTTCAACTAATTTTAATTAAATGGGTAAAATAGCAAATAACATGCCAATAACATCCCTAGGAAGATTAACCGATTTACAAATAATCACCTTGGATCAGAGTTTCTAACTCTGTCTTTTGAAATGTCCAAGCTAATTAATGGTTAATAAGAAAAATACTCTTAATATATAAGCTACATTGTACTTGTCACTGAGATGAATTTGTTAGATTTATTTTAGAGAGAGTTTTTCTATGTGGCTTTAAGCAACAGAATTCTTAAAATTACTGAATCATCACCACCATGCTTTGTGTCACATAAGACTTATTTTGATTATATTTAAGTTATAGCACATGAAAAATGCAGTAAAGAACTTGTTATTAAAGTGGGCCTTTTATTAAGGAGTTTATAACTATAATGATATTAGTTGTGGTTGATAATAATCTGTGTTAGGATATCTAAAAAAAAGATATAAGTAAACAGTATATACAAAATTTCTGGAAGATGAGGAAACATTTTTTAAATCACCTTATCCTCATACTTTTCAGGAACAATGAAGATAATTTAGTTACATGATGCATGTGAATTGGCTTTTTAAAGGCATTCAAAAATATTAAATCATTGCATTGTTCTTTCTAAACAATTTTCAATTAAAAATACAAAAGTGGATTTAAGCTGCCACAGCATATATGCATAAAAATTACTAAGTAATTAAGAAAATTTTGGGTATTTTCTTCCTCTGTCAAACCACCCAATTTTTACCCATAGCAATTGAAGAGTTTTTGCCTACCTTAAAGAAAAGAATCATGGAAAATAGCCTTTTCCAATAAGAGTTTTTTTTTTTTTTCTTTTTTTTTTTTTTTTCAGGTTGCATGACAAGGTTTAATGAAAAGCAAAATTAAAAAAGGCACTACTGAATAACTCAAATTATGGCCTCCCTCATGATCATGATCAAACTCATGTATGCTTTATACAAGGTGTCAGGTGATTATTATAGGTTTGTATTCTTTAAGATGATTATAAACCTCATTCTTTCAGCTCTAAATATAAGAAACTTAGGAAAGATTCATGTATACATCCAGAAATGATAAATACCTCTCATGAGTAATTTTAATGGAATACTGGAAAGATGAAATATTAGTAATTAATGTACATACTCACCTCAATCAAATAAACAAATTATATCTACTCAGCAACCGAAGAAGAATAAAGAAATACATACCCTCTGAACAGAAACCCTGAGCTTCAAAGTTTTTAAATCATCAGTAAGTTTTATTGACTAAGGGGTTGATAAATAAAAACACTAAGGTATTAAGATAACTTACTCACTAGTAGAAAACTAAATAATACAAATTTTAGTCTATCACAGATCAGTATTAGAATATGGAATTGCTGTCAATTCCAGGTGAGTCTATGATACAAAATGGAACCACTGTCACAAAATCCTCTGATGAAAACAATCTGAAAGTCACAAGTCTATCCTAACAACCAAGACAGAGATGAATAAGATGAAAATAAATAACATTTTGAACAACATAAGTAAAGTCTTAGAGCAAACTACTACCCCAATTTAGAGAGACTAAAAGACAAACGATAATTATAACTTAGTAGAAGAAAACCCAGAAAAAAAGGCAACTACAGAGCTAGTACAGGGATGTGAAAATGTTAGGCCAAATTGATAAATTATTAAGGGCTCAGTAAAAATATGACAACTAAAATTTTTAAAAAGTGACAATTAAAAAGAAAAAAAATATCTAGAAATAACTACTTACATTCACATAGAAATGATAGTTGTCTTTTGATGTGGATTTTAGCTCTCTGAATCCAATTCCCAAGGCATGAAGGTGTGCTAGGAAGCATGAACTCTTGTGGAAATGGAGCCAAGACATGTACTTGGTGAGTGGATGGAGATAGAAAGGTTTGGGTGGAGACAGATTTCTCACCTGATCCAAGACCAGAGTAATTATGGAGCTGTTGCAGTAAATATTAAAAAAAAAATAAAAATGGCTTTATAGCTCTCACTCCTCAGGCCCGATTTTTGTATGGAGCTGCGCACACCTCTCTTGTCAGGTCCAACCCCCACGGCCTATCTTTGTTCATAAAACTCCCTTCTCTGGTGGTTTTCTACTGCCTGTTTGTCACCTACATCCCAGGGTATTTGTTCACCCCCAAACCCATTCAAACCCAACTATATAACCCGATAGCTTTTCATACAGGTTTATGTATTCAATTCTCAATCCACAATCCTCTACACAACAGGATTACATCAAATAGACAAAGATACAAACTGTCTTTCTATATGAGATAACATAAAATACTTATAAAATCCTTAATGTTCATAGCTATTTAACACCAATTAAGCCCACCTGGATCTATCTGGTTTTCTGGTCATCCATGTTGTGACCTCTTTCTTGTCCTCTGACCTCTCCTCCCTGGTTTTCCCTCTTCACCTCCCTTACTCGCACTCAGTCACTGGCTTTCATTTATCTTAATAATTAAAATGGGAAGATTCACATGAAGTCACTTCATGAGTACTTAATTAGGCAGCCCTTCTTGGAGAAGTAGAATTAGCATTAAAATACATACAGCTTTAGGGCAATCTACATGGAGCTGCTGCTGCATTTGGGTCTAGTGGTAAAGGAAGCTGCACTACAGGTAATAGTCCATATACTACATACTCTAGTTCAATACAGAAGTGAAGATTTGTGTAACAGCATGTGGAGCTAATCATGTCCCTGGAGGCGAAGAATGTCCTGTTCCTGGGACAGGGACCCTGTGTGAGTTTCCATGAGTGTTGGTGGATGCTATGTGTGTAAGGCTTGTTTCTGTAATAATGTACATTTTTTTCTGGTCCCACTAGCAGTGGAAGAATTCTATCCTTTGGAAGAATGAGGAAAGCCCTCCCTGTTAATATCAATGACTCCATGATAATTAGAAACAGCATGATTCCAGGAATCAAGGGGGTGGCTACATCTCTGCAAAATGATAAACACTGTCACCTTCAGGACAGCCATTAAGGCTATGGAAAAAGGCTCCAAGTACATGAGTTTGAAAATACATAATTTCTGAACTATGCGAAAAACAAGAATACAATATGAATTATATGAGGGGCTTCACCAATTTACAGTATGAGACAGCTGGTCAGAAAGATACAAAGACAGGCTGATACAAAGGCAGACAAATTCCTGAGTTCAAGGTCAGCCTTGGACATAGGGAGTCCAGGGCCAAGCTTGGTGAAAATACTCATTTCAGGACAGGGTCCTAGCCAACTAGCTCATTGTCTTTGCTTAACAAAGGGAGATTTATTTTGCAATGGTAAGAAAAAAAAAATGTGTGCTTGCTGTTTCCTAAGAATTCAAAGGGCTTGGAATCATAGGATGCTGATTTATATGATAATCAAAAGGAAAACCTGTATTAAACGATTGGATTTGTATGTAAAATAAAAAACAGGATCTTTGTTCTATGGGAAATGAAAATTTTTGTTAAGAAAGAAATAACTGCTTGCAGAAGTGAGGCAAACGTGTGTGCGCATGTGTGTGAACACACACACACAGGCACACATGCATGTGCAAGCGTGTGCATGCACGCATGCACACACACACACACACACACACACACACACACACATGTAAGACATGAACAGTGAAATCTCTTAGAATAGCAATCAAGCATAATATAGAAAGGAAAATCTCCAGAGAGAAAGCAGAACATAGAAGCAGACTGGAAAAGCTGGATCAAGCAGAACAAAGGTAGTCAGCTTGGATCCACAATTTGCCTTTCAGTCATTTTGCCACTCCCAAAACCCCGTCTCTTAGAACCCTTCTCCAAACCGAGGCTAGCTCTTGGCAGAGAGTTTGATGATATCTTAATCTGCATAGAAATATTCAAACTCTGTTTGAGACCTGGCTTTAAAATTTTATTATAATAGATTATCAAATATGAAATATGTATAGTATTTAGATTTTGTTAAAATGATATAAAATATTTTGTCAAATGTTCATAGTTCAAATAAGTATTAAAATCACTGTTATTGCAAACTGTTTATACATAAATATTTTAGTTAACAAAGTGTTTTCTCTGGTATTGTAATCTACAGTGCCTCAAATGTTTTCTATCATAATATTCAGAAAATATTCAAATACTGTTCTCCATGGTTAGAAGTGTTAGTCTCTACACTAGTAACAAGCATATTGTAAGTATAATGCTAGAGAGATTTCTCCCACTTTAACATATGTAGGTACAATAAGAATGTCTGTGTTTTTCAAATAATTAACAAATGTAGTCTATCAAATTCTATTACATTGCATTGAGAGGACTGTTATGCCACGCACAGTAAGCCAAATGAGAAACACAAAGACATGTTACTTATCTATTTTTGTGCAAAGATTTAGAATGAAACACACCAAACTGAAACCTTAATCTGTACACAATTTTATGTTTTTGCTTCATTGTGGGCTTATTGTTTCATGGCAAGTAAGGTCTGAATGGCCATTTTAATAAGTATTTTCAATGGGTGTGTGTAACAGAGACTGAGAGACAAAGACAGAAGGCTATCTTAGGATATGTATCATTCTTATGTTCCAGGGACTATTTTAGCATGACAAGCTCAAAAGAATGATCCATGAAACCTGTAAATATCACCTTATATGAAAAGATGTTAATCATAATGCCTTATATAGAATAAGTAATTAAGAATGTTGACAGTTTTATCCCAAATTATCTGTAAGGCCAAGTTCAGCATATATTAGATTGAAACAAACACAGGATAGAGTATTTCACAGAGCACTGTCAACCATTAGAAATCTGTAGGCAACTGGTTTGAACTTCTGTTTCCTAGGATAGAGACATAACATTTTTTTATTGTTTTAGGCTGTTAACTTTTTGGCATTGTGGTTACTATTGCAGGAAAAAGCACAACTGGATGAACACAATCAACGTGACTATTGATATAATGAAACAATCTCTCAGTAGATGAAGTCAGTTAATGTAAAGCTTAGGATTAAGTACTTGATTTAGCTTCAAAAATGTCTCAAAATCTAATAGCAGTGTGTGTGTGTGTGTGTGTGTGTGTGTGTGTGTGTGTGAGAGAGAGAGAGAGAGAGAGAGAGAGAGAGAGAGAGAGAGAGAGAGAGAGAGAGAGAGAGAGAGAGAGAGATTTGGGTAAAAGTGAATGTGAATATAACATTAAAGTAATTAACTGTGTATCTAGAGTTGTCTTAACTGACTTTATCATGCTTAGTCCTTTTGGAGATTCTTATACTGACTGTAACTTACTGGAAGTTTTTCTTTCAGTAGTTAACAAAGAATATATTATGTGCAATTCATTTATATTTTATATGTAATTAGTTACTGGCAAGTAAAACAAATTAGGTGGTTGATAAACATGCATAATTATATTTTTTGAAATAGTTGTATTTATACTCAATGGAAGGGACAGTTTTATGAATGTGCAATCATGGATATAAAATTGGAAAGACAACAGAATTGAGCACAGTTAATTTGGTAGTGGCAACAAATTCAAATATTGCCAAGCACCCACCCTGCACCCCATGTGCTGTATGCATTGCCCTGATAAATGTTGTTCTTGGCAAAGCATCACACAAAAATGACTCTGGTGCTCATCATTCTTTGCTGCCCTCCTTTATTACTCCTCTGAGGAATTAGTGGCTATAAAATAAAGATCTGCACCAGTGAAGATAACAGACTCCCATCTTCAGCCTCTCCTGTTTAAAAGCATAATGAAAGATGATGCTCCCCAAACGTTGACATTTCTTTTAAAAATTGGCACACAGTTATGGCATACAACATCTACATGTTTCTAGACTCATGATCTTTTCAGGATAGATTTGCAATATGCTCATAAAAGTTATAGGATAAAGTGCAGTCTCTAAAGAAAATGATTTTGTTCCTCCAAAGCATCAGTATCAACAAGTCTGTCATTTGCATAAATAGAGAACTAGGTCAATCTGTCTTCATTTTTAACCAACAAATAGATGCTAAACACTGGCAATGTCAGGCAATGTTGAGGGTACCTTGCATTAATTAAGAGGGATGAAATACCCTTTGTCAAGTTTCAACAAGGCTTAACTTTTAGTGAATATTAGAGAAGGTAAAGAATGAATTTAAGTAGGGAGAAAGAATAGTAAACATCAGAGATTCTGCATTTTATAAGTTAAGAAGGTATGTGAATATCTTTGGGATGGAAATATGCAACAAGAAAATACTTGAAATAAAAAGAAAGTGCTCCATAATCAAACTGAAGGAATAAAAAACTACAAAAGATCTGAGGTAGTCTATTTCAACTGAAAAATAGGAAAAAAAGCTATAATTGCTGAGGCCAAGTGAGTGACAGGAGCAGGGGCAGGGGGTGATCAGAGATAAATTAGCAAGGTAATGGGACCTGGAATTCACTCTAAGTGATGTGTGAAAGTATCTGAGATTTTGGATAGGAAAGTATTTAGATTCTACTTAAATGTGAAGATTATTTTTATTTCTGTGGGGTGGTGGTGGCAGTTGGTATGTGTCTGTGTAGGACAAAGGAGGTTATCAAATCCCCTGGTATTGAGGTTATAGGCAGTTGTAAACCACATAATAAGAGTACTATAATCTTCTGAAAGAATAGCAAATGCCCTTAACTGTTGAGCTCTTTCATCAGCCCCCAATTTATATTTAAATATTATCAAACTACATTGAATTTAATCTCAATGATTTAATAAAAACATATTTTTAAATTAAAAATTACACAAAGAAACTAGGGAAAGCTTACTCCACTAAGATAAATATATGGTGAGAATTCTTTTTTTTTACTATTAGATATTTTCTTTATTACATTTCAAATGTAATCCTCTTTTCCAGTTTTGGTTTGCCATCTGGATTCCCCCATCCCATTGTGCTACCCTTACCTCTCTGAGAGTGTTTCCCCACCCACACACTCCCTCCCTCCCACCTCTTTGCTCTAGCATCCCCCTTCACAGGGCTAAGGGCCTCTTTTCTCCTTGATGCCCTATAAGGCCATCCTCTGTCACACATGCAGCTGGAGCCATGGGTCCCTACTTGTGTAGTCTTTGGTTGGTGGTTTAGTCTCTGGTGGCTCTGGTGGGTCTGGTTGGATGATTTTGTTGTTCTTTCTGTGGTGTTGGAAACCCTTTCAGTTCTTTTAGTCCTTTTTCTAACTCCTTCATTGGGGACCCAGTTCTCACTCCAATGGTTAGTAGTGAGCAAACGACTCTATATTTTTCAGGCTATGGCAGAGCCTCTCAGGAGATAGCTTTATCAAGCACCTGTCAGCAAATACTTCTTGCCATTAGCAACGACTGCGTTCGGTGACTATATATGGGATGGATGCCTGGGAGGGGTAGTTTCTGGATGATCTTTCTTTTAGTCTCTGCTCTACACTTTGGCAAGATCGAAGATGTCATTTTTTTTAACTATATTAATCCTGCTAATTTATGAGAATGGGAGATCTTTCCATCTTCTGAGATCTTCTTTATTTTTCTTCTTCAGAGACATGAAGTTCTTGTCATACAGATCTTTCATTTGCTTGCTTAGAGTTACACCAATTATTTTATATTATTTGTGACTATTGTGAAGAGTTTACACAATTTTTTCTCAGCCCTTTTATTCTTTGTATAGAGGTAGGTTACTGAATTGTTTGAGTTAATTTTATATCCAGCCACTTTGTGGAAGTTCTTCTTTTTTTTTTTTTTTTTTTTTTTTTAAACACCTTTAGGAGTTCTATGAAGAAATCTTTGGGGTCACTTGAGTATGTTGTCAAATCATCGGCAAATAGTGTTTCTTCCTTCCCATTATATATCCCTTTGTTCTTTTATTGTTTAATTTCTCTGGCTAAGACTTTCAGAGCTATATTTAATAGTTATAGAGTGGAAAGCCTTGTCTAGTTCCTGCCTTTTGTGGGATTGCTTCCAGTTTCTCTCCATTTAGTTTGATGTTGGCTACTGGTTTGCTATATATTGCTTTTACTATGTTCAGGTATGGGCCTTAAATTCCTCATCTTTCCAAGACTTTCAACATGAAGGGATATTGAAATTTGTTAAATGCCTTCTCAGTATCTAATGAGATTATCATGTACTTTTTTCCTTTGAATTTATTTATATAGTAGATTGCATTGATGAATTTCTATATATTGAACCATCCCTGCATATTCCTGCATCTCTGGGATGAAGCATAATTGATCATAATGGATGATCGTTTTGATGTGTTCTTGGATTCAGTTTGTGAGGATTTTATTGAGTAGTTTTGCATTGATGTTCATAAGGGGGATTGGTCTGAAGTTCTCTTTCTTTGTTGAGTCTTTTTGTAGTTTAAGTCTAAACGTAATTGTGGCTTCATAAAAAGAATTGGTTAGTGTTCCTTCTGTTTATATTTTGTGGAATAGTTTGGAGAGTATTGGTATTATGTCTTTTATGAAGATCTGAGAGAATTCTGCACTGAACCTATCTGGTCCTGGGTTTTTTGTTTGTTTGTTTTGTTGCTTTTGTTGAGAGATAGGGGTTATGGGACTGTTTAGATGGTTTATCTAATTCTCATACAACTTTGGTACCTGGCATCTGTTTAGAAAATTGTCCATTTCCTCCATATTTTCCAGTTTTGTGAAGATAGTGTAGAAGGATCTGATTATTTTTTGAATTTCCTCTGTTTCTGTTGTTATATCTCCCTTTTAATTTCAGATTTTGTTAATTTGAGTACTATCTTTTCACCCTCTGGTTAGTCTGCCTAGGTGTTTATCTATCTTGTTGATTTTTTCAAGGAACCATTTCCTAGCTTTGTTGATTCTGTGTATAGTTTTTTTTTTTTTTTTTTTTTTTTTTTTTTTTTTTGTTTCTACTTAATTGGTTTTGGCCCTGAACTTGAATATTTCCTGCCTTCTACTTGTCTTGAGTGTTTTTGATTTTCTTTGTTCTAGGGATGCATATGTATGGCAAATGGAAGAGATTTGCCTGAAGCAAAAGTATGTATTATATATAAAATTGTTGTTTGATATTTTTTCTGAAAATTATACACACACGCACACATACAAACACACACAGTCAACCGCTGGAGTAAATATTAAAAAGACATATTTGTCTATCTCTTTATTAGCCCCCACGGTCTCACTCTGTGGGCTGTGGTTCTAGTACAGAGCAGGTGCATGGACACTGTCGCTCTGTCCAAGCCACCTCCACAGTCTCACTCTGGCCGCATGACTCCCTTCCCTGGATGTTTATTCCACCTGCCTTACTATCTCCATCCCTGGGTGTTTCCTTACCCCAAATTCCAACATAAACACAACTCTAAGGCCAGACAGCTTTTCACACAGGTTTATATATTCAATTCCCAATACAGAAAACCTCTACAAAACAAGATTGAATTAAAAGGACAAGGATACAGACTGCCCTTCTATATGAGATAAAAGACCTATAAGATTCTTAAAATGTTCATAGCTACTTAACGCCAATTAAGCCCACCTGCATCTAATTCATTCTTCCCTAGGTCCATCTTAGAACTTCTCTTGGTCCTCTCCCATCCTCTGACCTCTGACCCCCTCTCTCTATTTCCATTACCTGCTCAATCACCAGCTCTCTTCTTTATTTTACTAAAATAGGAAGTTTTGGATGAAGTCCTGAGGAGTATGTAACTAGACAACATTTTTTTGAAGAAGTGGAATTAACATTCAAATACGAAAAGCTTCAGGACAATCTATACTTTCCCCTTTTTGTCCAGTTAAAATTCCCTTTTTTTAAATGAAGTAGAAGACAACCTTAACACCCAGACTATCAATTTTGTCTATTAAATAATGTACCTTTTCATGTATCTTAAAAGACTATAATTGTACACTTGCCTTATATCTTGGTTTTAGATTGTATGTCCTCTGAAAAATCACCTTTTTAGATCTATATTAACTTTCTTAACACCAAACAACTGATTTGGCTATGAGGCTACCAGTCTTCAATTAAGTCAGAAATCCCAGAATGACTAATATTACCTGATATATGAGAAGTACAAAATACAGTTTCCAAAACTAGCCCTTATCCCTCAACATGTCTTCAGCTTTCTGGCCCAGGATCATATCTTACAGACCATTGTAATGCACATTTTTGAAGGGCTGATAATTTTGGCTTGGTAAAGATTATCAGTTGACTATTCCAAATAATGTGTCTCCTTCTGGATAATACTCTATTGTCTGTAGATGAATGAGGCAATTCTTGCTTAGTGGCTGTCTCACCACAACTGATGCTCAATTTCTTCTTAGAATCTAGGAATGGTGCTGTCAGTATTAGACATGTCTCTAGTCAAATGATCCTTAAATTTAAGAAAAAAAGTCTAAAAATGTCATATTCTGTCAAATTCTGATGCCTTTGAAGATTATCTATCTACATAAAGCATCTCTGAACTGTTAAGCCTTGACTACTATTGGCTCTCTTTAAGTGAAATTATCTTTAAAAAACCATTTCTAATTACTTAGAACCATGAATTTCTTATCTAGCCCTCAACTAGTATTGTTTAATCAACTAAAAAGAGTATATAAACTTTAAATCTGTATTAAATCAATTTTATAGCACTGTAAATATATTTTAACTTTATTTAAAAAAAACAAAGACAAAAGAAAAAAAATAAACATTTTTGCATAAATGTATACAAATACATTTTGTCATTTTTTTTAAGGTTTGATACTCTGCATTAAGGTCTTACTAGTTACAATGAGGAAAAAGTACATGTAAAACAGGATGTAATCTGGAATTAGTCAACGGTTTCTTGGTGTGTAAGGATTGAGCATAATGTTTTTTTTGTTGTTGTTGTTTGTTTGTTTTCTTTTCTTTTCTTTTTTTCTTGAGCTTCACACAGTCTGTGTGTTGTTTCTGGGGCAGTCTGAGCCTCTGCGGTGAGCATCCCACTATCAGTGACTGCATATTATGTCTGTTCTTTTGTGACTGGGTTATCTTACTCAGGATGATATTCTCTAGATGCAGCCATTTTCTTAAGAATTTGGTTAAGTCATTGTTTCTGATAGCTAAGTAGTACTCCATTGTGTAAATGTACCAAAATTTTTGTATCCATTCATCTACTGAAGGACATCTGGGTTCTTTCTAGCTTCTGGCTATTATAAATAGAGCTGCTATGAACATTGTGGTGCATGTATCTTTGTTGTATATTGGAGTGTCTCTGGGGTATATGCCCAGAAGTGGAATAGCTGGATCTTCAGGTAGTACTATTTTGCAAACATCCAAATTCCAAACACTCCAGAGAAAGAAGACACAGACCTGAAATCATGCCTCAAGACGCTGATAGAGTTACTTAAACAAGAAAGGGAGGAAAAGCAAAAAGATTCAGAAGCTTTTAAAGAAGAAACAAGAAAAACACTCAAAGAACTCAAAGAACGAGACGAAAACAGAACCAAAGAAATAAAGGAATGGAAGAGGGAAATTAAAACAGAAATTGACACAATAAAAAAAGCGTTAAAAGAGATAACCCTAGAGTCAGAACACCAAAAAAAAAGAAATCAGGAGTCACAGAAGCAAGCATTTCCAACAGATTACAAGAGATCGAAGAGAGAATCTCGGGGGCAGAAGACAACATTGCAAACATAGACAAAAAAGCCAGAGAAGATGCAAAAAACAAAAAGCTCCTAACCCAAAATGTCCAGGAAATACAAGACACAATGAGAAGACCGAACCTAAGGATAATAGGAATAGAAGAGGGAGAAGAGTATCAACTAAGAGGCACAGTAAATATCTTAAACAAAATCATAGAAGAAAACTTCCCTACCCTCAAGAATGAGATGACCACGAGCATAAAAGAAGCGTTCAGAACTCCAAATAGGTTGGACCAGAAAAGAAATACCTCCCGACACATAATAGTAAAAACATCAAGTGCCCAAAGTAAAGAAAGAATACTAAAAGCAGTAAGGGAAAAGGTCAGGTAAGATATAAAGGCAGACCAATCAGACTCACACCCGATTTCTCAACAGAGACTATGAAAGCTAGAAGAGCCTGGACAGACATCATGCACTCCTTAAGAGAGCACAAGTGCCAGCCCAAGCTGCTATACCCAGCAAAACTATCAATCACCATTGATGGAGAGACAAAGATATTTCAAGACAAATCAAAATTCACACAATATCTGACCACAAACCCAGCACTACAACGAATTATAAGTGGAAAACCCAATACAAGGAGGGAAAATACAGCCTAGTAAAAACAAGAAAACTCCTAAACAAGAAAACTAAAAGAAGAAAAAAACACAGACACAACTCAACCCAAAAAAGCAAAAATGGCAGGAAACAGAAACAATTATTCCTTGATATCTATTAACATAAATGGTCTCAACTCCCCAATAAAGAGACATAGACTATCAGACTGGATACATAAACAAAATCCAGCCTTTTGCTGCATACAGGAAACTCATCTCAGAGACAGAGACAGACACTATCTCAGAGTAAAAGGGTGGGAAAAAAACTTCCAAGCAAACAGCTCCAAGAAGCAAGCTGGAGTGGCTATTCTAATATCGAATAAAGTAAATTTCCAACCAAAAGTTATCAAAAAAGATAAGGAAGGACACTCTTTACTCATTACCGGGGAAATCTGTCAGGAAGAACTCTCAATCCTTAACATATATGCTCCAAATAAAAAATCACCCACATTCATAAAAGAAACTCCACTAAAGCTCAAAAAATACATTTCACCCCACACAATAATAGTGGGAGACTTTAACATCCCACTCTCACCAATGGACAGATCAGGGAAACAGAAACTGAACAAGGACACTGCAAAACTAGCAGAGACTTTGAACCAACTAGAATTAATAAATATATACAGAACATACTTTCCTAAAATAAAAGAATAAAACTTCTTCTCACCACCCCATGGCACCTTCCGAAAATTGACCACATAATTGGACACAGAACGAGCCTTCATCGATATAAGAAGATTGAAATACTCCCATGCAACCTCTCAGATCACCATGGTCTATGGCTGGTCTTTAACTACAACAAAGACAACAAAATGCCCACATACACATGGAAACTAAACAACGCTCTGTTAAAGGATAGCAGGGTCAAAGAAGAAATAAAGAAAGAAATTAAGGACTTTCTAGAATTCAACGAAAATGATAACACAACATACCCAAACATATGGGATGCAATGAAAGCAGTATTGAGAGGAAAACTCATAGCCCTAAGTGCTTCCAAGAAGAAACTGGAGAGAGCTCACATCAGCAACCTGACAGCACAGCTAAAAGCCCTAGAACAAAAGGAAGCAGATATACCCAAAAAGAGTAGACGGCAAGAAATAATCAAAATTAGGGCAGAAATAGACCAAATAGAAACAAAAAAAACCATTGAAAAAAATCAACAAAACGAAGAGTTGGTTCTTTGAGAAAATCAACAAGATTGATAAACCCCTAGCCAGACTAACTAAAGGGCAAAGAGAGAGTATCCAAATTAACAAAATCAGAAAGGAAAGTGGGGACATAACAACTGAAACTAAGGAAATTCAAGAAATCATCAGATCCTACTACAAAAACTTATACTCCACAAAATTGGAAAATCTGGAGTAAATGGAGGAATTCCTAGACAGATACAAGGTCCCAAAGTTTAACCAGGACCAAGTAAACCATCTAAATAACCCTATAATACCTAAAGAAATAGAAGAAGTCATCAAAAGCCTCCCAACCAAAAAAAGCCCAGGTCCAGACAGGTTTAGTGCAGAATTTTATCAGACATTTATTGGGGATATAACACCAATATTCGCCAAACTATTCCAAAAGATAGAATCAGATGGAATATTACCCAACTCATTTTTTGAGGCTACAATAACCCTCGTACCTAAGCCACACAAAGACCCTACAAGGAAAGAGAACTTCAGACCAATCTCCCTTATGAACATTGATGCAAAAATACTCAACAAAATCCTTGCAAACCGAATCCAAGAACACATCAAAACCATCATTCATCATGACCAAGTAGGCTTCATCCCTGGGATGCAGGGATGGTTTAACATAAGGAAATCCATCAATGTAATCCACCATATAAACAAACTTAAAGACCAAAATCACATGGTCATCTCACTAGACGCTGAGAAAGCATTTGACAAAATCCAACACCCCTTCATGTTAAAAGTCCTGGAAAGAACATGAATCCAATGGCCATATTTAAACATAATAAAAGCAATATACAGCAAACTGACAGCCAACATCAAACTTAATGGCGAGAAACTTAAAGCAATCCCACTAAAATCAGGGACTCGACAAGGCTGCCCACTCTCTCCCTACCTATTCAACATAGGACTGGAAGTCCTGGCTGGAGCAATTAGACAGCAAAAGGAGATCAAGGGGATACAAATCGGAAAGGAAGAGATAAAAACATCACTCTTTGCCGATGACATGATAGTGTAGTTGAGTGACCCCAAAAATTCCACCAGAGAACTCCTACAGCTGATAAACAAGTTCAGCAAAGTGGCCGGATACAAAATTAACTCAAACAAATCAGTAGCCTTCCTATACTCAAAGGACAAACATGTGGAGAAAGAAATTAGGGAAAAGGTACCCTTCACAATAGTTACAAAAACTATGAAATACCTTGGTGTGACTCTAACTAAGGAAGTGAAGGACCTGTATGACAAGAACTTCAAAACTCTAAAGAAAGAAATTGAGGAGGATCTCAGAAAATGGAAAGATCTCCCATGCTCATGGATTGGAAAGATCAACATCTTAAAAATGGCCATCCTACCAAAAGCAATCTACAGATTCAATGCAATCCCCATCAAAATTCCAACCCAGTTCTTCATGGAATTGGAAAGATCAATATGCAATTTCATATGGAATAACAAAAGACCTAGAATAGCGAAATCCATCCTCAACAACAAAAAAACATCTGCGGGAATCACTATCCCTGACCTCAAGCTATATTACAAGGCAATTGTGCTGAAAACTGCATGGTACTGGTACAGGAATAGGCAAGTGGATCAATGGAATAGAATAGAAGATCCAGAAATGAGCCCTCATGTATATGGTCACCTGATTTTTGACAAAGGAGCCGTAAACATTCAATGGAAAAAGGACAGCCTATTCAACAAATGGTGCTGGTCCAACTGGCACTCAACATGCAAAAGAATGAAAATAGACCCGTTCTTATCTCCTTGTACAAAGCTCAAGTGTAAGTGGATTAAAGATCTCCACATTAAACCAGATACACTGGAACTATTAGATGAGAAAGTAGGGAAAACCTTAGAACACATAGGCACAGGAGAAAATTTCCTGAACAAAACACCAATGGCTCAAGCTCTAAGGTCAAAGATTAACAAATGGGACTTAATGAGATTGCAAAGTTTCTGTAAGGCTAAGGACATCGTCAAGAAAACAAAACGGCAACCAACAGAATGGGAAAAAATCTTTACCAACACCACATCAGATAGAGGCCTAATATCCAAGGTGTACAAGGAACTCAAAAAGCTAGACACCAGAGAATCAAATAACCCTATTAAAAAATGGGGTACAGAGCTAAACAAATCATTTTCAGTTGAGGAACACCGAATGGCCGAAAAACATCTGAGGAAGTGCTCATCATCCTTAGCCATCAGGGAAATGCAAATCAAAACAACCCTAAGATTCCACCTCACACCAGTCAGATTGGCCAAGATCCAAAACTCAGATGACAGCAGATACTGGCGAGGCTGCGGAGAAAGCAGAACACTTCTCCACTGTTGGTGGGGTTGCAAGCTAATACAACCACTCTGGAAATCTGTCTGGCGATACCTCAGAAAATTGGATATAGTACTACCTGAAGACCCAGCTATTCCACTTCTGGGCATATACCCCAGAGACACTTTAATACACAACAAAGATATATGCACCACAATGTTCATAGCGGCTCTATTTATAATAGCCAGAAGCTAGAAAGAACCCAGATGTCCTTCAGTAGATGAATGGATACAAAAATTGTGGTACATATACACAATGGAATACTACTCAGCCACCAGAAACAATGACTTAACCAAATTCTTAAGAAAATGGCTGCATCTAGAGAATATCATCCTGAGTGAGATAACCCAGTCACAAAAGAACAGACATAATATGCAGTCACTGATAGTGGGATGCTAACCCCAGAGGCTTGCACTCCCCCAGAAACAACTCACAGACTGTATGAATTCCAAGAAATAAAGAAAACAAAAATATACATATATTCACAAAACAAGAAGACTTTGACTATTTCCATGTTTCGTTTTGTTTTGCATGTACTTTACGCTTATTGCAAATAGTAGGTTTTCAATGCATACTGTCAAGCCCTTGAAAAAAATCAAGTACTGACTAAAAAACATATTCACATGGTTTTATGTAAAATTTATTTTAATGTCTGAAAAAACAGTACTGACAAAAATGTATAATTTTAAGCAAAAAATGTTTAAAATCGTTACATTTATCTTTGTTTTGCAAAATAAAGTCGTTTAAAAAAAAAAAAAAAGAAAGAAAAATTTCTACCAGTGAAGATATGACTTTAGCTTAGTTACCAGAAAATATTATGGCTGTATAATCAAATTTGGCTAATTCCTCTATGTATGATTATGACCATTTCTAAATTCTTCATAAAAACAACCTTACAATAACCACTTTTACCGCCCAAAGTCCAGGGAATCAGGTGATGACTGTTTGTAGCTTTTTCAAGTTGAATATATGGGCATTAAAAATTTAGAAGGGAGGAAGGGAATAAAGAAGCCAGACAGAGAGAAAGGCACCTGAAGATTGTTGTAGTCTCTGATGTCTGGAATCAGGCCAGTTCAGCATTCTGATGACAGGCTTTACCATAGATGTAAATTCTGTAACATAAATAAAACTCAATATAAAACATTTTAGTATCAAGAAATATTTTGTTTGTTCTTATTAAGTTTAGTTTTTCAGGTTGTCTACCTCTATAACATCTAATCCATATAAGTCCTGACTGCACACAGAGCCGAATCACACTTTTTAAAAACACAATGACAAAACCTTTCTCCCAAAATAGCATGTCCCTTAGTTGGCAACTAGAATATCTTGTATCTTGTATTCTTTCCCAGAGAAATAATATAAACACAAAACTCAACATCATATCTATTTTGAAACAATGTAAACAATTAAGATAATTATAAATCCTTGCTAGCCAGCATCTGACAAGCCACATGGCCTTAGCAGGATAATTCACAAAACAAACTAACTCACTATCACTTCCAAATTAAGTAAACAATTTGTAAAACTAGAACCTTAGCCCAAAGTATTGCAATGTGTCCTGTTAGTCTAGAGCACCAGATCTTTATTTATTAATACCTAACCTAATATATGTCTGTATCTACTCTTCTGGTGTACAGACCCCCCTTTTTAATAATGACCCTTTTACACTTTCAAAAATCACCACTCTCTCTCAGTGTCAGTGACTAATTTTCTCCATCTAATTTTGAACCAACATTTCAAATATTTACTAAACAATTTTGTAAATCTAGGACCTTAGCTCAAAGTATTTCGATCCTTCCTTCTCTCAGGCTAGGACATCAGGTCTTCATTTATTAATTATTAATATTAATTATTATGTCTGATAAATATTTAAATTCATCAAAGATAAAATTATTTATAACATATATAGCTATGTATATATAGCATACGCTAATATAACAAAGTTATATATAGTTCTTATAAAATAAAAATTCCGGTAAAGCATATGTTCAGGTAAATTTTATTTTGCATGATATCAATTAATACATATTGAATGTTAGCCTCTGCTGTCTATTAAGAGAATCATTTTTCAAACATAAGGTAATTCAATGTTAACAATTTTTTCTATCTGTACAGATGTGTTTGGGGAATTATCTACACTAGTAGCTGTCTATATGTCTATTAAGAAGATGTCTTTAGTGTCATTCTATCTCTCCCATATTCTCTATTCTGTTCTGACTGCTCCTACATTACTTCCAAAATATCAATTTCCATTTCTTATTTACCCTTTTCTTTCCATCCTTTCTTTCTCTTTCACTTTCTCTTCTCTCATCATTTCTCTTTTCTTCTGTCTTTCTCTCTAATTCTCTACCACAAAATAACAAACCTAATATCTGAGGCTTTTAATTATACCACTTATCCAGAATGTTAATTTATTCTTCTCTTAAGTTCATTAACTCAAGTGTTTTATTGCAACTTCTAGCTTGCTATATTACTCTCTCTCCCTCTCCTTCTCTCTCCCCTTCTCTCTTTCTCTCCCATATATATATATATATATATATATATATATATATATATATACATATATAATTTTTATATAAATTACAAGTATTTGTATGTCTTTTCTATCTTACCTTAAATAGGAAATTATGATTAGTTTTATTTCTTCCAATTTTTTATAAACAGAATCCATGTCTACAATCATTTGGCCCATTATTTTTCTTTGTATTTAAGTAGTTTCACATTATTTACTCAGTCCTTTCAATTTTTAAGTGGCTATATCTTTTATGTCTTATTGACCTCACATTAGAATTGTGAATATATGATTCTAGGAAGTTGCATTTTATTTATCCAGTGTGTCAGGAAATAATTACTTATAAGTGTTCTCCTTAATAATTTTCATGTTCTTTGAAGGTTAAAGTTAGTTCATTTATTTGAAATTTCTCATATTGCTCTTAGTGTTTACATAGGCTTTTTAAAATATAAACTTTTCTCTTAGTGTTATTTTTATCAGCATGAGTTTATGAACGTTTCATTTCTACATTACTTGATGCAAGATATATTTTCTTTATTGATCTTTATTTTGATCTTTATTTTGAACTAGCACCAATAAAACAAGCATCTTCCTTCATTTTACTAAGTTTTAAAATATTCTTTATTCATTTTTTTATTGATTTCTAGTACAATACTATTAGAGTCAGAAAAAAACACTTGATATTATTTCAAACTTTTAAAAAATAACTTGTTTCATTGGCTAGTAACTGTCTACCCTGAATAATTTTCTTTATGCACCTGAGAAAATAAATATATTTCGGAGTTTGACAGATTATCTCTTAAACCTACCCAGTGTACGTTTTGTTTAAAGTTTAGTTCTACCCAGATTTTGCCGAATTGATTTTCAGTCTTTTATTCAAAATCCTTTTATTTTCCAATTTGTACTTCTCATGTAAGTCTACTACGATGTATGCCTACATACTCTTATTTTAAGCTAAGGCACATAAATATTTATCATCAAAATATCTTTTCTTGGGCCCAATATAATTATAAACAGCTTTAATCCCAGCAATCCCAAAGCAGAGGGAGAAGCAGAAGGAACTCTCTGAGTTTAGAACATATCAAGTACAGTAGTGTCATTTGCCTTTACGTGGATTCTTGTGAGTATAAATCCATCCTGGTCTACATAGTAAATTCTAAGCCAACCAGCTATGTATAATGAGAACCTGTGTCAAAAAAGAAAATCTTAAAATATTTATCATTTTGTAGCTAATTTGTTTCTAGTATCAGTTTTGTTCTCTTTTGTGTATTTCCACCTTTGCTATCTTTTAATTACAATTTACATAAAAGCTTGTCAATTGCTTTAGTTCAGTCTATGCATATCTCATGAATATAAATTTACTCTCTTCTAAAGAAGTACAGAGAATTACTATGTCTTTCTCACTTAAGTCTCTGTTCAATGATAAATATAATTTATTTCCATTGAACTAAATTTCTGACTGGTAATGAGGTACTATTTCCATTTTGTTATTTTGTATCTATTTTATAGACTCCCATATGCTTTCATTTCTGGCAGGCTGTAGATGGAACACAGAAAAGTCTACACATTTGGCTACATATTCATTCTCTACATACTTATTTTTCTTTTTATCCCTTGCTGTATACGTGTGTGTGTGTGTGTGTGTGTGTTTGTGTGTGTGTGTGTGTGTGTGTGTGTGTGTGTGTGTGGTTAGATGATATTTCATGCTGATGTTTTCTTTCACTAGTGCAGTTATGTGCTTCAAGTTTTCTTTTTAAATCATTAATAGTGAAAAATTTTAAGATGACAATATTTTAACATGGTTACAATCAAACTTCAACTGAAAACAAAACTGTACAGTTTATCCTTTCCCCCTCTTTGTAGCTTTCAATTTTTGTATTTTAAGAGTTTATAAACTTAGGCTCGTTCTGTTTTATAACTCATCGGGTGTCATTTAAGATGCATATTTTAAATTATTAATTAGAAATTTTACAGAATTCCAAAACATTATAGACAGTACTAGAGATTAAATTTGTTTCTTTCCTGGAATCATGTTATCTTTGTTCTCTGTGGTCTTTAATACCTTACACTTCAGTCTGTTCATTTAAATAATATCATTTCTTTCAGTCTTTGCACACTGGATTGGTAGCTAAAACCCTTCATTTTCTAGGCCAGCTCCAGATTCTGAGTGGGACATGTTTCATATTCATAAATAAACTTCAATGCTGAATTGTGTATTATTGGAATTATATAATTTTATATTCTCCTTTAACTATAATATTTCCCAAGTAAAGTGGAGTTTAAAATTATAGTTTATCAAATCTACCTATAATGATGGCAATAGTTTCAGTAATTAACAAATCTGATAAAACGTTATAGATTAGTAAATGAGACTAATAATAAATGAAACTAAATAAATAGTTAAAATAACTAACCAATGGTCACAGGGACAGTTATTACAGAAAATTTGTATTTCACACTACTCCAGCATGACTTAAATCTTGACCAATTTACTCTGCTGCCAGTGATCGCTCAAAGAAGGAATTGATGTGTCCTACTTCACAGCCTGAGTGTTATGCAATAATACATATTGGCACAAACGTTTGTTGTTTTTATTTACAGACAGACATATTAAGTGTATCTAAACCACATTTCAAATCTAAAATATAAACTTTTTGAATGTTAACATGTGATAATTAGAAAATGCAAAACTGTATATATTTATGTTGAATATAAATTTATAAGAAGTATTATACAAAAATTATTTTCTGATTGTTTTTAAAGTGTACATGAAAGTAATTAATTTTGTGATCATACTTCTTAAGTTTCTTGCTAAAGATAGTTTTCTCTCTCTCTCTCTGTCCATATATATATATATTAGATATAAATATTAATATAGATAATTTTTGTCTGTGTGTTACTTTTGTGTTTGATACCCTTGAAGTCCAGAAAATGGTGCCTAATCCTCTAGAGCAGAAGTTATAGGTGCTTGAGGACAAACCATCTTGGAGGTTGAGAACAAAATTGAGGTCCTTTGGAAGAGCAGTATGTATTTTTAAATGTAGAGTCATTTCTTCCTCCCAAACCTAATCACTTAATAAAATTTTGTATCAACATAGTTTGATCCAAATACCAAAATAAAATTGCAATTTTACTTAAGATCTTAAGTGTTAATTTAGACTAAAAATTGAAGTCACTATGACTCTATTTAACCTATACTTATAAAACTCAAATATACATGTTAACACATTTTTTTACTTTGTATAGCCAGTATCATTGTATTCAGAACATTTAATAATCCATATTCAAATATTTCTTTGAATGGTTTGAGTGAGATGGAGAATATCTGCATGTCTGCAACATTTTTAACACTTTCCAATCAGCTTGTCACCAATATCTTGTCTAAGAGTTTCTTCATGTTATTTATCTTTCTTTACATTCATATATTTTACATTTTTAAGATATATATATATATATATATATATATATATATATATATATATTATGATTATATTATTCCTCATTCCCTTTTCATCTTCCAAACCCTCAGATTTACAAATTTTTGCCATTCCTCAAATGCATTTTCTTTTCTCAGTAATTATTTTACATACATATATGAATATGTACATTCATAGATATTCAAAAATGAATAAATAAAAGTTAAGTGTTTAGTATGTGCTATTACTACATATGTTTTCCAAGCAAACGGTCTGTTGTTATATAACAATTAGATGTTTTTTACTAAGTAAGGTTATTCCTCCAACTCTCAACTGTCCTTAGTTGTCTACAGTTTTGCTTCAGATGAATCCTTACTAGCATTCTTTATTTTCCTTCTTACATGTATATTGGCATTGTCAGCACATGAATCAAATCAGGAACTAGACAGGGCTGTCCACACTCTTTCTACCTATTCAATATATTACTGGAAGTCTTGACCAGAGCAATTAGACAACAAAAAAGAAGTCAAAGATTCATATTTAAAAGGAAGAAATCAAATGTCAATATTTGCAGATGATATGATAGTATACTTAAGTGAACCCAAATTTCCACCAGCTGATGAACAAGTTTAGCAAACTGGCTGGGTATAAAATTAACTCAGAAAAATTTACCTCCTTACTCTACTCAAAGGAAAACCAGGATAAGAAAGAAATTAGATAATCGACACCTTTCACAATAGTCACAAAGACTATCAAATACCTTGATGTGACCCTAACTAAGCAAGAATTTCAAGACACTGAATAAAGAAATTGAAATAGATCTCAGAAGATGGAAAGATCGCCCATGCTCATGGATTGGAATGCTCAACATTGTAAAAATTGCCATCTTGCAAAAAGCAATCTACAGATTTAGTGCAATCCCCATGAAAATTCCAACTCAATTCTTCAAAGAGTTGGAAAGAGCAATTTTCAAATTCATCTGGAATAACTAAAACACCTAGAATAATGAAAACTATTCTCAAGCATAAAAACCCATATGGGGGAATCACCATCCCTGATCTCAAGCTATATTACAAAGCAACTGTGATAAAAAACTGAATGGTATTGGTATAGAGATAGGCAGGTTGATCAATGGAAGAGAATTGAAGACCGAGAAATGAACCCAAGCACCTATGGTCACTTGATCTTTGTCAAAGGAGGTTTTCAGATTTAATTTTTTCATTCAATGGAAAAAGGACAGCCTCTTCAATACATGGTGTTGGTTCAACTGACAATCAGAATGCAGAAGAATGCAAATTTATTCTTTTCTGTCACCTCTTAAAAAGCTCAATTTCAAGTGCATTGAAGATTTCCACATAAAACCAGGCACACTGAAACTATTGGAAGAGAAAATGGGGAAAAGCTTAGAACACATAGGAATAGGGAAAAATTTTCTGAACAGAACACCAATGGCTTATGCTCTAAGATCAATAGAGAAATGGGTCCTCATAAAATTGCAAAGCTACTGTAAGGCTAAGAACACTTTCCAGAAGAAAAGAACAGCAGCCAACAGATTGTGAAAGGATATTTACAAATCCTACATCTGATATAGGGCTAGTGTCCAATAAATATAAAGAACTCAGAAAGCTAAAATCTAGAGAATCAAATAATCCTATTAAAGTGACATTTAGAGCTAAACAAAGAATTCTCAGCTAAGGAAAATCCAATGGCTGTGAAATACCCTAAGGATTTCTCAACATCCCTAGGCATCAGGGAAATATAAATCAAAACAACTCTTAGATTCCACCTCACCCTAATTAGAATGGCTAAGATCAGAAACTCAGGTGACAGTGGATGCTAGGGAGGATGTGGAGAAAGAGAAAGACTCCTCCATTTTTGGTGGAATTGTAAACTGATACAACCACTCTGGAAATCAGTCTGGCATTTCCTCAGAACATAGTAGTACCTGAAAACCCAGCTATTCCACTTCTTAGTATATTCCCCAATGATGCTCCAACATATAACAAGGACACATGCTCTACCATATTTACAGCAGCCTTATTTATAATAGCCAGAAGCTGAAAAGAACCCAGATGTCCTTCAACAGAGGAATGGATAGAGAAAATGTGATACATTTACACAGTGGAGTACTACTCAGCTATTAGAAACAATGGCTTCATGAAGTTGTTAAGCAAATGGATAGAAGTAGAGACTATGATCTTGAGTTAGGTAACTTAATCATAAAAGAACACATATGGTATGCACTCACTGATAAGTGGATACTAGCCAGAGAAAGCTCTGAATACCGATAATGATGATGCTGATGATGATGATAATGATAATACTACTACTACTACTGCTACTGCTACTGCTACTGCTACTGCTACTGCTACTGCTACTGCTACTGCTACTGCTACTGCTACTACTACTACTACTACTACTACTACTACTAATACTTCACAGACACTATGAAGCTCAAAAAGAAGAAAGGCCAAATTGTGAATGCCTCAGTTCTTCTTAGAAGGAAGAACAAAAGACTCAGAAGAGGAAATGCAAGGTCAAATCCAACAGGGATTGAAGAAAAGATAATTCAGAAGCTGTCTCACCTGTTAATCCACCACATGTGCAGCCTCAAAATCCAAGCACTGTAGCACATGCCAAAAAGTACTTACTGGCAGAAACCAGATAGAGATTCCTCATCAGGTACTATGTTAGAGTCATATAGATACAGCTGAACATGCTTGCAGCTAACTATCGGACTGAACTCGGGGACCCCAATGAGGGTGCTAAAGAAAGGACCTGAGGAGCTGAAAGGGGTTGCAACCTCATGGGAAGATAATATTATCAACCAACCAAACCCTCCAAAACTCCCATGGAGTAAAACACCAACCTTAGTGCAAACATTGAGAGACATATTGATACAGTTGCATATGTAGCTGAAGATAGCAGTATCTGCCATCAATGCGAGAAGAGGCTTTGGGTTCAGGGAGGGCACATTTTCCCAATGTAGGGGAATGCCAAGGCAATGTGGTGGAGAGGGTGATCAGGAGGAAGTTCATCTTTGAGAAGACAAATGAAGAAGGTAGGAAAGTAGAGCCAGAGTGGGGGAAAGATATAACACCTCAAATGTAAATACAGAGTATCTAATAAAAAGTGAAAAGCAATAATACTTACTCAAATTTATTTAAGTTAAATGGTTCCCATCTGCTTTACATTTGAAGATAATGTTGTTTTCTGAATGTATCTGTTTATTCTCTTGACTTAGCTTTAAATATCACTTTCATTCCTGAGATGAGAGCTGTAACACATCTCTGTGAATATATGGGTTGGGCTGAGCTCAGCACATTTGTGTGTGTTTGCATGTGTGTGTGTGTCTTCCTATTCCAAGGTTTAGGCATGGACACTTCTAGCTCCTATACAATCATATCTTCCAAGGTGTATGATTCAGTCCAGCTTCTCTAGGTTTTTGACTGAATTGTTCTGCTTGACCTCATACTAACCTTGGCAATATGACCTTATCTTCTGGTGTCCTATCTCTGACTCAGTCTGTAAAATCTTTCTCCAATTCATCACTTTGTCTTATTTGTAATTAAATGTCACTTTCTGACATGTCTACTCCCTTCTACAAAGTAAACTTACCTTCATTGTTCAGGATTAAACATATGTACTCAGGGTGTATCTATATTCTAGCCAGATCATACTGTACCAGAAGGCCTGTCTACATTATGGCTGGATTACAGTTATCTAGAAGGCCTTTGGATGCTATCCTTTGCCTGAGCAGCATTGAGGCTGGGTTAAAATTCCTCTACATATTTACAGAAATATCAAATCAAGGTTAAAATTCTTGTTTTACATAATCTCTTACCTAGTGATAGACAGTTTGTATTTGTTTTAAATTTTTCTTGCTAAGGAACATCCTTGTAACTCTACCAAACTCATGCTATTCTCCAGACCTGTGTTTATATTGTTTGCAGGTTCTTAATTTGTAAATTATACTCACAATCTGTATATAATTTTAGAATACCCTCCAGAATAGGAACTCATGACCATTTAGGGGACTCTCCTATGTATCCAACAACTGTTATTATCTATTTTGACAATTGAATAGCTCTAGGTTGCTATGAAAGTGCTTATTTAAAGTACATATCTTTGACTATCTAAATGTTATAGACTACCTGGTTTCTAATTTTGTTATATTTAAGAAATCATTGCCAAACATTTGACATGGAAGATTTTATCCCCTGTTTTCTTTTAAGACATTATAGTTTAAACTGATACTTCATATTTTATTTTCTTAAAATGGTAGCTTTTGCATTTTCAAATATGGTGGGTTTTGATTTTATTACCCATTTTATTTTCTTTATTCTAGTTAAACATGTTCATTCCAGTATTCTACCTTGTACATTTTTACCCTACGTACACTATTACATTCTCTAGCTATTTTTGTAAAAGCTTACTTTTCTTTTCATAGGATCATGTTTAGTTTTGCTCATATATCTAATTTTATATCTTACAAAAATAATGTCCATATATATTTTGTCTTTTACACATATCACTTCAGGTAATAGTATCCACTTTTCTTCATCTTTTAAAAAGTTGCATAATTTTAATTTTTCATTCAAAAATAAAATTTTATTATATATATATATATATATATATATATATATATATATATGCCATGCTTTCTTTATTCACTTACCTGTTGAAAAATATCTAGGTTTATTTCATTGTCTTTCTGTTGTGATAAGATCATGAATAAATATGAACAGTAAGTATCTCTAAAGCTCTGTGTGCAGTCTTTTCTTTATATGCTGAATGGAATACTTGAAACTTAAAGTGATTTCTATATTTTTTCAGAAATCTGCACACTGATTATTATAATAACTGTGACAGTTTATATTCCCACCAGAAGTGAATACATCTTCCTCTTTTCCTACAGCCTCACTGCCACTTGGTGTAAATAGTTTTCATAATAATAGCCATTCTGACATCATTAAGATAAATTCTCAAAGTATTTTTAATTTTTATTTTAATAATTTCTATAGATGTTGAAAATATTCATTGGACATTTGTGTTGCTTCATTGAATTCATAAGTGTATTGCCTGAAAGATTTCTAGGTTTGTATGTATGTATGTATGTATGTATGTATGTATGTATGTATGTATGTATGTATGTATGTATTTTATATTCCACTCACTGGCCCTCCTCTAGGTTACTCCCTCTCACAATCCCCAACCCTCCTTCCCTTCTCTTCTGACTGGGTGAGGGACCCTTGTGTATCTCTCTCCCAACTTGGGACTTCAATTCCCATCTACATCATTTAGATTTGGTAGTTTTGTGGAGTACAGAATTTTGAAGTATGGCCTAATGATTATGTGAATTTGATAAATTTCTGTTGTTATGTTTCCCTTTTCATTTCTGATTTTGTAAATTTGGATACTGTTTTTGTGCATTTTAGTTAGTTTGTCTAAGTGGTTGTCTAACTTGTTTATTTTTTGTATGTTCTGTTTGTTTCTAATTGATTTATTTCACCCCTGAATTTGACTATTTCATGTTGTCTACTACTCCTGGCTGTATTTTCTTGTTTTTTGTTCTAGAGCTTTTAGTTGTGCTGTTAAGTTACCAATATGAGATTTCTCCAATTTATGAAGGCATTCAGTACTGTGGAATTTCTTCATAGCACTGCTTTCATTGTTTACAATAAGTTCAGGTATGATGTGCCTTTATTTTCATTAAATTCTAGAAAGTCTTTATTCTTTTCATTATATTATATTTATTCCCTGACCAAATTATCATTGAATAGATAGTTGTTCAATTTCCATGAGTATGTGAGTTTTTTGTTGTTTCTGTTATTGTTCAGCATTGATCCATGATGATATGCAAAAAAATATGAGGGGGTTATTTCAGACTTCTTGGGTGTGTTCAGGCTTGTTTTGTGACAGATTGTATAATCAGTTTTGGAGAAGGTTCCATCTTGTACCTAGAGAAAGCTATATTCTTTTTTGGGGGGATGGAGAGTTCTGCACATATCTATTACATCCATTTGCTGTATAACATCTGTTAGTTTTATTGTTCCTCTGTTGTTTGTGCTTTTGTGTCACGTTGATTGATGAGAGTGGGGTGTTGAAGTCTGCCATTACTATTATGTTTGGTTAAATGTGTAATTTGAGCTATAGTAAAGTTTCTTTGATAAATATGAGTGTCCTTGCATTTGGGGCATAGATGTTCAGAATTGAGACTTCATCTTAGTAGCTTTTTCCTTTGATTATTATGAAATCTCCTTCTCTATCTCCTTTAAGAAATTTTGCTTAAAGTTATATTTTATTGGCTACTCCAGCTTGTTTTGTGGGTCTGAAGGGTGGACTCACTTGTGTGTTCCAGGAAGTTCAAGCAGAACTCCTGGGATGAATGCAGAATTGTTGAGTGGGCCATGGTTTGCTGGTGTAGGTGTGGACCAGGAAGATGGAGCTTTGATGGTGCAAATGAAATTCTATTTTAAAAGACTTACCCATTCCTATATCATGAAATAGTTTCTCCCCTTTCTACTCCTAAATTTCAGACTTTCAAATCTTACATTATGGTCTTTGAACTTATAAGTGACTGTATCCCTACTGAAGACTGACTCCTTTTTCCTCAGTAGCCATCAAGGCCAAAGCATCTCAGCTAGGGTTCACAGTTTATGAGGTCATTCCTTGTCTATACTAAAATGCAGTGCCTTGGCTGGAAAATATGATTTTTACTAGAATTTCAATGCCTTTTACTCTTATTTTCCATTTTCTTTTCCCTAATAATACATGATCACTAAAGGAGGTTTGATGTAAATGTTTCATTTAGGAGTGAGCACTCCACAATATTTTCTCTGCATTTTGATTGGTTGTGAGGATTCTCTGTCCTAATCAATACCTACAGTAAAATACAAACTTCTTAAATAAAAGTTAAGAGTTATAGTAGTTTAGGGGCATAAACTTAATTATTTACGAAATAGTTTAATGCCTTGTCCATCTTTTACATTTTTCTATATGATTAGTAGTTTTATATTTTACTTATGTAGATATCCCATATATAAAATTAAAAAATAATTGTAGAGATGATTTTTGTTGATCTCTCTTACAAGTGATATGTCAGGTAGCTATAAATAATTCTTGGTTCCCACTGATTTCTTCTATATTCTATTATTTTTTTAATACTCAAAACAGAGATATTTTATGACATTAATTTATAATACATCATTCATAATGTATATCATATTAAACGTCCTACCACACTTTGAAATAATTTTTACCTTCTTATTTATAAACATTGCGTTTTATATAAATATTAGGACATATGATTATCTTTGTACCAAAACCATTTGAAAACTTACTACAACCCAAATCAATCTATGTATGTACCTGGAAATTGTATTTTTATAAAAATATCTTAGCTACTGCCTTAGACCAATGCTGTGGCAGTGATAATGGGCTAATTTTGATGGTAAATGCTTAAGGGTGTATCTTCTCATGAATCAACATGGGTGAACATATTGTAATAAAGAGGAAACTTACATATTCCTATCTTAGCTTACTTCACAAATGATTCTATCAAAGTTATAAGCATTTTAGGATCCAGGATCTGCACAGAATTGAACTTAAAGCATAAACACCAGTGTTATTGTAACCAGAATAGCTATGACTAAGTGAAGGACAAACTAAAGTTCTGGTTAATAGAGATTCCTTTATAGAAGGAAGGTGTAGGAAGGACCATTAGATCCTTACTTCAGATTCCTGCTACAAGTTCCCTATACCTCACTTTCTTGCATCTGTATATAATTTGCCACATACTTACTAGACATGATCTCATGATCTTATGAGCTAAATGGATAATAAAATTAGAGAGCATTCAAGGGCAAGTGAAAGGAGAACACTGACGATGCAGCTAAGAGGAAGTTATCATCTATACTGGTGTGAGATGTTTTTAGTGACAGTATTATTTCTAGGTCACAGATGCTGCTGTAGTAACACTAATTGTTTATAAACAAAATCACTGGATCTCCAATTTGGAAGTATAAGAAGTTATGTTTGTCATTGTTGCCTTATATAGAGCGAATGGTTACTTGTCTCTGTGAATGAAAAAAAGATATCACAGAAAACTATGGTATAAGGACTAGATATTGTAATTCTTTTTTATTTCTATTTTTCTTGTTGCTGTTATGAAATAGTGTTTCATTGTACAGGTCAGGCTGGTCCTAAACTTTCAGTCCTATGGCAGGCTCCTGGCTGTTGGAAATTATGTATCAATACTGACTTTTTGAAGTTGGATGGGGACTCCTATTAACATATCACAGTAAATGGATTATAGACTCATAAGCTTCTAGAAAGTCTAAACCAAATTTATAAATATTAAGTTGATCATTCTTGAATCTTTTAAAGTATTATCACTCACATTTGACCTTTTCATCAGAACACCATGGAAACACCATGATTAAAAAAATTAGAATGCTTCAATTTAGACATGCTGTTTTCTAGTTTTGAACTTGTGGAAATTACTTAAACATTTTGGATTTTCATCTAGAAAAATTATACAGTAGTAGTTAATTTATAAAACACGTCTGGAAATTAAAATAGAAGTTATTCATAACTAGCATTTGGTCCTAAAAAGCATATATTTTCATTTTATTTTTTATCTCTAATCTTTTTATTCAATAAAGGAGATTTAGCCATTAGTAACATCCTAGAAATGACATGATATACTTACTTTATCAAACAAAAGGCTGTCCTTTTTCCATAGAATGTTTACAGCTCTTCTGTCAAAAATCAAGTGACCATATTGTGAGGGTTCATTTCTGGATCTTCCGTTCTGTTCCATTGATCAACTTGCATATCTTTGTACCAGTACCATGTGGTTTTTAACACAATTGCCTTGTAATGATCATTATGCTTAATCTATACTCACCAAGAAAACTGTTTCCATGTTATGTTCTGTCCTACATATACTTTATGCTTATGGTAACTGGTGGGATTTCAATGCATGCTATCAAACCTCTAAAATAATTAAGTACTGACAAAAATATTCCTACAGTATTATGCCAAAATGCCTTTAAAGATCTGTATATGTATCCCTCTTTTTTTAAAATAAAGTTGTAAGAGAGAAAAAATAAATTAAAAAAATCCCTATAACTCCAAAAATTTCAATACACTCATAACATAATTTTATAACATTGATGTACTTACATATACTATTTATTTATTCATTTGATTTATTATTACCTTATTTATTCACTTAACAACACAGTATCAGCCCTTCCACTTTTCCCAGTACTACCGCATGCAAATCCTCCTTACATTCCATGCTGGCTGTCACCCTTCTAACACCTTCTGCACATAAGTTGCTGTAACACTTGGCACATCATCTACTATTGAGACCAGACAAGGCTGTCTACAGATAGGCAGGCAACAGATTCACTGACAGCCCTGCCCCAGTTCCTGGGGGACCTTAATGATAACCAAGCTGGACATCTGCTACATATGTGCAGGGAATGTAGGTCCATCCCAAGCTCTCACTCTTTGCTTGGTAATACAGTCTCTGGGAAACCTAAAAGGTCCAGGTTACTTGATTCTGTCTTTCTGTAGAGTCTCTGTCCTCTAACCCTTCTTCCTACTCTTCAGTAAGACTCCTGGAACTGCATCTAATGTTTGTGTTTGAGTCTTTGCATTTCTTTTCATTGGCTACTGGGTGCAGCCTCTGAGAGGTCAGCTATGCTAGTTCCTTACTACAGGCATAAAGCAATATCATGAATAGTGTTCAGGATTGGTTTTTGCCTATGAGGTCGGTATTAATTTGAAGAAGTCATTGGTTGGATATTTCCTAAATCTCTGCACTATCTTTATCTCTGCATATTTGGTAGATAGGACCCATTTTAGACTGAAGGTTTTGTGGGTGGGTTTCTGTCCTTTTCAAAAAGTTAAAGTTGATATAAAAAATGAGCATTAACTATAATTTAGCATATCTACAAGAAGGTTCAGTTCTCCAAAGCACCAAGAAAACTTCTTGTCAAACATGCAGCAGTAATTTATATTGTTACAGCAAATAGCCATGGTTGAGATTATGTAAAAGTGAATTTCTGCCCTGTAGATACATGTGGATAGAATTGTAACATTTGCTCATGGTCTTGTTTTCTTCTGAAATAATGCTGGCTTCATCCTCATTTGAAATTAATGTTTTACTCAATGAGAACTGTGTCCTAAAAAGTCAGGTAATTTTGATAGTGTAACATACTACTTTCCATATAAAATGCCCTCTGAAAATATCCATTGAATAAATGTGAGATACACTATCATTTATGGTTATTTATGTCATTCACACTATGTCTTTCACTGTATAAATTTTCCCCAATTATAATTATAAGTATAAAAACATTTTGATTTAACCAAGCAACTCCAATCCCTGTGTCTAAATTCTGGTTTCTTTCTTAGTAAAATATTTTTCACAGAAATTAATTTTAGTAGAAGAAAAAAAATAATGTTTTTGACAAACATACAGTAAAATGCACTGTAGATTAAATAACTATGATGCTTAATAATGATTTTCAACATGGTAGCATCTAAAATAAATTAGGTAGAAAAAAAACCAAAAAACAAAACAACAACAACAAACATTGGTTAGGCCTGAGAAGAATTTTGTAAAAAACTTAATTGAGATATGAATGTCCAACTTAATTGTAGATAGCTCTGTTCTATTGGCTGGAGCTCTGGACTAAATGAAATAGAGATATGAACCTGAGTTCTAGCCTTCATTTCTCTTTGCTTCCTTTTTTTAATGCAGTGTGACAAGCTGTCTCTACTTCCTGCTGCATACATTCCACATCATGCCTATAGGTATCCTGCAGAAATTTACAAGAACATTCCTTAGAGAGAACTCTAAAATACAATACAAGTGGTTCTATAATACATTTTTGCCCACCTTGAGTGTCTAATTGATTGCAACTTTTGCTTCAATTTGCTTCAATTTGGAACTGCATCTCAGCTGGAATGGAACTACCAAGACAGACATTTGAGGAATCATCCTATGCTCCATTCAAGAAAAGTCATATCATTGAAGGAAGCTAGGGAATTTCCACTTCAATTCAATTGTTACAGACTCAACATACATAGTAGGTTAAGACACATCTATCTGTCTTAAAGGTAATCCAGAAGGTTTGTCTTACCTTTGCATTCACAAATGTCTTAACATATATTTACTTAGTGTATATACTTAATTGAGCTAAGTTCAGATAAAATAAATGGTGCTTTTAAAATGCATTATACACCTATCCCTGTCCAAAAGTACAGTATGTAATTACCATAAAACATATACCAAATTCTCTTGAAAATAATTACAGTCTTCCAGTGATAGAGAATTGTTACTGTTAAAAGTAAAGGTTATATAATTGTAATAGATATTTATCAGATCCACTCCAAAAGGTCAAGAAGGCCATTTCTTCTGAACACAGTTGGTAGAATATGAAGAAGACCTAAACTAAGAATGGTGAAAGAAACACTGGAGGAGAGTGGATATAGCGAAAGTTGATTATGAATCTTATAGTTTTGATGTAGTGGTCTATAGTCTGTATTATAGTTAAAACCAAGCAGTGATGGTATTTCTTAAGGTACTATTGTAAATTATTGAAATAAGATTTCAGAACATATATTTATTCTCTATAATTAAACTAACTCATAAATTCCTGAACAAAAGAGAGAGAGAGAGAGAGAGAGAGAGAGAGAGAGAGAGAGAGAGAGAGAGAGAGAGAGAGAGAGAGAGAGAGAAGGAATTCACATAAAGACATACCTAAATCCACCACAGATACTTCCCAGGTTAGAAAACATATGTGGATATATCCCATACCACTAGAACAGAAAGAATAAGAAACAATGAAATATAGAGGAGTCTAAATTGACCTTCAGAATGCCAGAGTGTCATTCAAAATAGATGAGAAAGGAACATTTGGGATATATAATAAATATGGATGTCCTGCTTTGCTCAAACAAGGCTTTTTCTTTGCAAATGTCTGCCTTCTTCCTCTTCTAATATAATAAGTTGAGATTTTGTAAAGTAAATTTTACATTTGAATACAGAGGTGGATATATTGTCTTAAGGTGATGTCTGATTTCTATGTTTTATTTATTTGTAAATTTACACTTGACCATAATACATGGTTTCACCTTTGTAGGGCATAGTTTCAGTTTTTCTTTTGTCAAAGGCTGATATTGAGAGCATGAATCTCAGTAGATGTCAAACTATTGATCTTATGCTCCATTGTCATACAGTATATGGATGATGATACAATCTAGAAAAAGGGTTTGGTATTAAGGTAGACTAATTGAGTTCAGCAATCTCAAATTTCTGCTATAATTTCCTGAATGTCTGTTTTAGAATTTGTTAGCATTCCAAACACAAATTAATCAGAATTAGTCTACCAGTTTGACATCTGCTCAGAACACTTGCAACTAAGTGTATTTCGATCAAGTCTCTGGTCCCGTGGAAGAATTTTATAATAAAATGTAGGAATAGGTAGAAATCACACAAACAATCACTGAGAAAAGACAGAAAATTCTTCTCCATGTCACTTTATTAGGTTTGAAACAGGAAGAGAGTATTTCTCCTTTTTTTCCTTCGGGGTTTCTTTGGCCTCGGGGAATGTCAGATCCTCTGACTTTCTGCCTCAGCTTTAATGTTCTTTTCTATCAGCAGAAATTTCTGCCTCACTGGTTGGCACAATGTTTCCCTATGCTCTTTGGAGGCTTATTTCTCGCAGCAGCTGAAGGAGACATTTTGCTTTTGTCAGCATTTTTTTGGGGGGGGTTGTTTTTTTGTTTTTTTCAGAAACATATCAAGTAGAGCTCAGCTTCCTATTAAAGTAGTGATGATGTCATTCTGTATTTTTGTGAGGGTCTGTAGCTTGAGTCTAGAAGACAAGGGGAAACTGAGCCTTCCTTCCATCAGAAGAGCTTGATCGAAGAAGTGCAGGTGAAGAATAAGCAGAGCCTCTTCATTATAAGTAACTTGATGTACAGAACAAAACAAACAAACAAAAAAAAAAAAAAACAAAAACAGTTTAACAGCAACTGTTACATGAGATATTTAAACTTTTATTTTAATTTTTTTGGCTCCATTTCCTGGTTTGCTGCACAGAATTCAAGGAAGTCAAACAGTGCATTCATTTTCAAATTTTATGCTAAAATACAACAAGAAATATAATGCCACTGGAATATATATATATATCACATGTTATAAAAATTTCATGAAAAACCTTTACTAATTAAAAGCATTCTAATGTTTTCTATCCAATCCTATTTTACTAAAAGTATATTTGTTACCCAAAAAAATGAATTCAAAACCCAATAATTGGTTGCCACCTGCAAATTAAAAATATTGATCTAGTATAACAACAATTTGATTAATTATTCCTTGTATATGCATTAATCATTTACTTGTTTTCTTAATTAAAAATTGATTACTTTTCATATATATGAAGACAACTAGACTCTTCATCGACACAGTTTCAAACCTAACAACCGAAGAAGGTAATTTCTTCTATTCTTGATTTGTGTAAGAGGAAATAGACTCATGTATTGGACGAGTGGCCTGAAATATGGCACCATTGAACTTGAATATTTTAATACATATTTTTCCCCTTGGATCCCAATTTCATAAAATAAAATGTGATGAAAATCATTCTAGTTAACTTCTAAGACCTATTTTAGATAGAATCTGTGATTTCATGCTATTGCTTTTGTGAAATTGCTATTGTGGTGATAAGAGGTAACTGATACAATCAGTCAAAGTAAGATTTAGTGACCCTTATTAGTTCATAAAGCTAGCATATATTATTTATGTATTGGGCTCAGCAATATGTTGAATGCTGAGAAAATACCTTGAGCTGATGGCTTACAAGAAATAACAATGTCTGACCTTTTAGAACCTGCTATTGGAAGTTGTGTTGGAAAGATTTCTAAATTGAGATTATGTCTGGACTACCAGATTCCCTGTCTTCATAGACGCCTGAGAACCAAAGAACTCTATTAAAAAATGGGGTACAGAGCTAAAAAAAAGTTCTCATTTGAAGAATATCCAATGGCTAAGAAGCATCTAAGGAAGTGCTCAACATCACTAGCCATCAGGGAAATACAAATCAAAACAACCATGAGATTCTACCTCACACTAGTCAGATTGGCTAACATCAAAAATTCAGATGACAGCAGATGCTGGCAAGGATGTGGAGAAAGAAGAACACTTCTCCACTGTTGGTGGGGTTGTAAACTGGTACAACCACTCTGGAAATCAGTCTGGTGGTTCCTCAGAAAACTGGACATAGTACTACCTAAAGAACCAGGTATTTCACTTCTGGGCATATACCCCAGAGAAGACCCAACATACAACAAAGACACATGCACCACAATGTTCATAGCAGCTCTATTTATAATAGCCAGAAGCTGGAAAGAACCCAGATGTCCTTCAGTAGATGAATGGATACAAAAATTTTGGTACACTTACACAAGGAGTACTATTCAGCTATCGGAAACAATGACTTAACAAAATTGTTAAGAAACTGATTTCCCTATAGTACAAAACAAAACAAAACAAAACAAAACAAAAAAAAAAAAAAAAAAAAAAAAAAAAAAAAAAAACAAAGGCAAATAAAAAATATAGAGCTCCAAAATCATAATTTCTGATGTAGAAAAGAACTCTGATATTATTTAATTCAAAGTACATGATGGTGTATCCAAAATATACCCAAACTTGGCAGAGAAATACAGGTTAGAACATCAGTATAGGATTTAGTCAACAGGGTGGGTAATTTCAGAAATTCTCCTTAGTTAGAAGGGACTTATTTGTCAGCACATCATTATAGTGCCAATGGAATTTTTGACAATATGATGTTGGGTCTAGCAAATACATTTTTAAATAATCTCTAATTTTTGGGAGGATACTTTTAATAAGCCAAATGTTTTTATTTGGCTTGTGTCCAAAACAAGTTGCTAACTTTAATAATAACAGTAAGGAGGGAAACTTGGTTGCTCAGAGGTCCTCTAGGATACTTATAGAGCTGAAAATTCTGATGCCAACATGCAAGGTTCAAATGACCCCCATCCCAGATATAAGATGATAAAAAAATGATCTATTATAGCCTATTAAAAGAAAGCAAAGCAAAAAGCATGTATGAAGGGAATGCTGGGGTCTCACAATGAGTGCTGAGTTATTTTATGTAGCCTTTGTACTTCCTGGAACTGTTTCAGAGTAATAATTCCCATGGCTTTGTAGTTAAAGTGAGAGATGAGGCACTATTGGTATCAGTCAGCATGCTGATTTAATTAGAAGTCAGAGTTTCTCAGCCAAAGTTCTGACACTTTCCATTAGGATTCAAAACCAGACCATTTTATTTATTTATGACAAGATAGTGTTTAATAATGTTCCAGAAGCATTTGACTTCTTGATTACACATTCTAAAGGGAAGTAGTTTATGTCAGCAGGAAGAAAGTGTCCTCAGTGAGAAGCAAGCCCATACATTCTACTCTAAACTGCATGATTTAACTTATTAAGTTGCTTGAATTAACTGGTTGTTTTAACATAATTTACATATGAATTTATGATGCCAGAAAGCATGTAGGTCATTTATTTCTGAGAGCCAGAGATTACAATCTCTAACTGCCATTTCCATAATATAAATCTGCAGTGTCCACAACCATTTTATAGCTCAACCTTGAGAGAGAGAACGGGGAGAGGGAGGGAAGGAGGGAGGAAGAGAGTGAGATAGATAGATAGATAGATAGATAGATAGATAGATAGAGAGAGAGAGAGAGAGAGAGAGAGAGAGAGAGAGAGAGAGAGAGAGAGAGAGAGAGAGAGAACACAAAGTCCAGAAACACTGATCACATAATTGCTTTGTATGTAAGAACACGCACGACTTTCTGACATCTGTCATGACTCATTTTGTTGTTCAGTGACTGAGGTGAGTAGGAAATATGGAAATTATGTGAGCTGAAACCTAAAATTGTTGCTCCCTAGCCTAAAATGTAAAGATTATTTAAAGCAGTATAAGATGAATGCATTTAATCAAGAAATCCCATTACCACCACACTTCAGGATCTTGCTCCAAGTTCCTTCATTCCTTTGTGAAGTCTAGTTCATTGTGTCATATTTTCTTATGCTTACATTATCAACCCTTTTAATATGTGAGTCTCTCTTGAGTTACCAAGATCTATATGTATCCTATAGCCTGTTCCAATTTCAGAAAAAAAAAAAATCCCTAGATATCATTAAAAGGCAACAAGCCATCTTTTTCATATTTTATTTCCCTTTGTTTATTCTCTTATCAAACTACTAATATATTACGTTTTAATTGTTTGCTTTTATTTGTTTTTAAAGCTGACATGACCTTGATTTACCTCACTTCTTGGTAATCACACTCACATCTTTAAGTGCTTTGCCTTAATCACATCTCGGTCCCTGAGAAAAAATGCCTGAGAAAATCATCTTAAATGAAGAGATATTTCTTGCATTTTATGGCTTCATTTGGATGTACTGTTTCTGGACCCTAACTAGCACAGGAGAACATCATTTTGGAGGAAAGCTATTCAAATCACTGCACATAGAAATTAGATGGTGTGATATACGGAAATGGTAGAAAAAAAAACATAGCATTCCAAGTTATCTTCCAATTGACCTATTTATTCCAATAAACTGCCCCAAACTCCAAAAGTTTATGATTTAATCAGTGGGTTAATTCACAGATTAAATCAAAAATTTTGTGATTCAATTACCCTGAAATAACCAAATCTATCAGCTGATAGTGAATCTTAAACTCACAAGAGTCCTTAGAGGAATATTTCACATTAAACCACAGTATTTGACTTTTACACCTTCATGCTATGTTTTCTATTACTTGAATCAGTTTTTACTGTTTCCTACAGAATTAGTCTTAGCTTATTTCTCTCTTAATATTGATAAATTTCTATGCTCTCTTTGCATTAGGAATATGTGTAAATGGTGAAGGCCAATACTTTATAGTCCATATTTTATAGATTCAGACATATGAGCTAGCGTGCATGCATGCGCATGTGCCCCCCCCCACACACACACACATTCATACACACTTCCCAGATATCCTATTGATATACTGTGTTGGTTAGTTTATGTCAAATTGGTAAAGACTAGGCATATCTTTGGAAAGGGTATCTCAGGAAATTTCCTCTATCAGATGGGCATTTAGGTTAAGTTTGGGAAACATTTATTTCATTAAATGATTGCTGCTCATAGGTCCAGACAACTGTAGAGAATGACACCCTTAGTCAGATGACCCTGGTTTATATAAAATATATGGTTTAACAAATGATGGGGCACAAACCATTAAGCAGCACTTCTTCAAAGACTTTGCAGCAGATCTGGTCTTAAGTTTCCTGTCTCGAATTCTCACAATGAGACATGATTAGGAATGTGTAAGCCAAATATCCCATCCTTAGTATTGTCTTTGTTCATGGTCTTTATCCTAGCAAAGAAACTTAACTAGAAAAAATAGCCCAAATGAAACTCATCAAATTTTTCCAGCTATCTTATCAGATGACTCTGTAGTGATACATAAATTATATCTGTCTTAGTTACAGTTTCCATTGCTATGAAGAGACACAACAACCAAGACAACTCTTATAAAGGAGAATATTTGAACTGACTCACAGATGCAGGGGTTTGATCCAATATCATCATAGCAGGAAACATAGAAACATGAGAGCAGATAAAGTGCTGGATCAGGAGCAGAGAGTTCTGCATTTTGACCCAAAGGCAGCCAGTAGAGGCTTGGAGAGGGCTTCTGAGGACTGAGTGTTTGAGACTCTAAAAAGAGTGACTCAAAGTCAATCTGGGGTGTAAGAAGAAAGCCCTGTGTTCTGCTCAAGGCAATTCTCCAGAGAACTTCAGACAGCTCAGCTCTTGTAGACCAATGTCCACTGTTTTATTTGCATGTCAATTCAATCATCCACCCCCAGGTTCTCTTTTGATTATCCCATGAATTAGATTTTAATTCGTCAGCCCATTAATTCTTAAAAATTACATCAAGTATATTTTTTATAACATAGCAGTGAGCGCAGAGATCTGTCTGACTTTGAAAATACAGAGAGCAACTAGCTCTAAACCTCGGAGGCTCACCTCTAGTAATATACTTTTTCAGCTGAGCCTCCATTTCTGAAATGGTCTTTCTAAATAGTAACATTGAAAGACCCCCGAATTGGGGAAGCCCCTCACTTTAGTACCAGGACAACTGAAACCCAAGAACTTACAGAGATCTAATCTTACTGCAATCAGACAAGAGGTTTAATGCAGGGGGAGGCCAGAGCTCTGGGGATGACACATATCTCAGGCAGGAGATAGAGGAGGCGAACCCGACCTCAATTAGGGGGACATATTTATAGGGAAAATTACACAGGCAGTTAGCAACAAGCACATAGCAGTTTTATTAGTTTATTTAAATTAGCATTCTCTGTCTGCTTTTGGATATGATTCATCTCTAAGCCACTCTGCTTTTGGGCACACTGACATTTATACTAGTTTTTCTCAAGAATGCAGAGCCAGATCTTATGGAGACCAGGTGGTCTGTGGTTTTTGTTCTCAGTCCTGAGACATAGTTGTCCTCAAGGCAGGGTTAGTGGGGCTAACCTAATATTTTAACTCTTTCAACATGAAAGGGGAATCAAATGTTTAAATACTTGAGCCCTTGGAGAACATTTTATTTTCAAACTGCAAAAAATACTATAAGATTAATCTTTAAATAATATATACATGAATATAATTAAATTGCTCATGACTCAGATAGAATAGAAACAAATTTAATCATGCTATCTAAAAGAATAAGTTTTAAAACTTATGTATAGTTAGCTTCTAGATTTTTTTTTGCTTTTTTTGTTTTTTTTCGTTGCAACTTTATTTTAAAAAGAGATATACATGTACAGATTTTAAAAAGCATTTTGTTATAACACTATATGAATATATTTTTGTCAGTACTTAATTCTTTTAGAGGTTTGATAGCATGCATTGAAATCCCACTAGTTACCATAAGCACAAAGTACATGTAGGAAAGAACATAACCTGGAAATAGTCAGTGTTTTCTTGGTGTGTATAGATTAATCATAATAATCTTTGAATACCAAAAATTGCCACAATGTTTTTAAGACTAAATTGACCATGACTAACTGAAATTATAGAAAGTGAAACTACAGAAATAGAAAGACATTATACTATGTCCTAAATAAATGCAGAATTTTAAAAATATAATATATCTTCTACTATACTTCTACTTTCTACAAAGTTGTAATAAAGATACTTCTAAAAGTCAAATACAATTACTTGATGATAGGAAAAGAGTATTCAAATATAATATAGTTGGTGTAGCATTGACAATTTTTACCACTGAGCACCTGTATAGCTTTCCTTTTTATTATGTCCCTAAGTATATGTTTTATATTTATAATAATTTGAATTTTACATTTCAATAAATTGAATCCTTTAAGATGAAAATTAAAACTTAATTATTGCTGTATGATGTAGTGACATCCTGTGAGGAAAAGACTATTCTCTATGGAGAGGTCTTACTGAAAGATTAACCTTGCCAAATAAAATGCAATTAAAGTGGAGTTGTGATACTTGTAAACATGTGGGATCAGCATTGGTGGAATCCATTACTGAAGTGATCTAAGGCTTAGGATATAGATCAGCTATAAATTATACTTGTCTTTTAATAAGTCCCTGGGTCCTATAGCTAGCACTGCACACTGCCACAAAAGATAAATTATACTGAGGCATGTTTTGAATACAACCCCATACAAAGAGTTTGAGATTACTCATAACTGCCTTCATTTTTAACTATGCCTACTGCCTTCTATTTTCTCTATGAATCGTGAATTTGCAGTTTCTGGAATATGTTAAAAGCTCTAGTCTTCTATGACTTTTTTCCCATTATAACATCTTTTGTGTAAAGCTTTTCTGATTCTTTTCCCTATTTTGCCCAATTCTTAAACCTAACCCAGTTTTGATCCAAGTTTACCCTACATAAATTGTGTCTTCACTCTAATATGGAAAAAAATGACATAACATGCTCAGAGGATTTGGTAATAGAAAAACACAAAGAAAATCTCATTTTGTAACCCTTCTACATGATATATCCAATCTTGCTAGATGGTTTATTTTAGATAAGAATGAATTTAAAATTTATGGATATATGGGATGTTGATGGCTAGGAAATAAAAGAGCCATGGCTGTGTGACAAATGGAGTGTGAACAGTGAACAGTGAGAGAGGTTAACTTGCAGAATAGATAAGATCAACAGCTATTTGTAGCTTGGAAACAAAACTGAAATTTATGGAGGGAAAGAGTGTTTGGAGGAAATTATAGGTGACATCCCAGGGCCTTTCCAGAGACAGGTATTTGTGTTTTGTGATTTTATTCCTATTAGACAATGAGGTTAGTGCTACATAGCATCTGTAATTGATTTACATGCACTTTAGCAATTTGAACTTTTCTCTTATGAATTACTAAGAGCCAAATATTAAAATAGACCCAAACATGTATATGAAGCACTAAGAATCAGTGGATTGTTGGAAAAGGGCACATAAAGTCTGAGAAAAAAAATGGTAGGGGGATACAGGGTTTGAACACGATGAATCATGGTTATATTTGATTTTAAAATGCTGTATGTGTATATGAAATATTCAAATAAAAATGCTGAAATCTCACCCATCTTATCATTTTCTTTATTCAAATGTAAATGGAATCATATAAACCAGAAACTAAAAACAATAGTAACATACTCAGTTTTTTTTTTCCCCTTTCTGCCACTCTAGCCAATGCAACTACCTCCATTCTGCTGTAGTTACAAATACTGTACACATTTCATTTTCTACTTCGTTTACTTTCATCCCTATTCCTCCCCCTTTCACAATCTCTTATTTTTTTCTCAATTTCTTTGTGTCTCCTTTCTAAGTCTCCTCTATTTTTTTCAAACGATCTGTACATACATCCCTCCAATTTACACTGTGGGTCCAAGTATATCCTTTATAGTATGATCCTCCTGGCCCCCAACTATTAATTACTGTGGTTGAAGAAAGGGATTGATTGGAGAAAAACTCGCACATTTCTTTAGCTTTTTTCACATGACTTGTTAGGTTTATGTTTTTCTTAGAGCCTATTGATCCATTGCTATTGCTATGCAGGGCACCATAGAAAAAATTTCATTGTTGTAAATTGAATGCACATAAAAGAGATTGTTTTTATGATCTTGGTTTTTGCTTGCATGAATACTCAGAATGTCATCAATTTATCCATGCATTTCCTAACATGTATTCTTCTATAAAATTCACACTTGTGTCTTTTATTAACCTTTAAATTTTGGTTTCTAACATTCATAGTAATAAAAATTCCTAATGAAAATATTTTACTGACTATACTTATTATAAATGTTTTTTCTCAGTTTTGGAATTGTGATTTTATTTTGCTTAGAGTATTCTCTGCTAAACAGAAACTGTTGTTTTTTGTGACCAATCTTACTAATATTTTTTATAATAGCTAAAATGTGTAAAATTGTATGTAAGATATACTTCCACTCTTTGAGTAGAGAAATATTTCATTTATAATTTCAACTATAATTCCAGCTATTTTCTGAAACTTTAGTATATATTTTACAAGATTTTTTTTATAAAACAACGTCTTTTATCTCCATTGTTTAGTGATCCTTTTTCTAATGATCTCAATAGGGCTTATTTCTTATGACATGGTTATGAATAATGCACAGTTGTTTCCCTATAACTTTCATATTGTTGATACATTTGTCTCCATCAATGAAAGCTGAACACAATCACAAATATAAAATAAGTATTAACATCCAGCAGACATGTTCATTTACAAAGTTTTTATTGTCGAAATTGGCTGATATTGTACTTTTACTCTACCAAATAATTTTTTTATAATTGTCTCTTTAAAGAGTTCAGATTTTTATTATCATTAGGATTTAGGTAACTATGTAAATTAGACATAATTGATATCTTTGGTAACTTTTGCATCTCCTTTTATTTAAATCTTTACTATTGCTCAAGCTAGGAAATAAACTGGTTTTCTGAAAGCAGAAATTGCAGTCATTATCATTATATTTTCTTGTAGACAATTAATAGTGCCGCTAATATCATAAATTTTATTCAATGTTGATATTTATTTTGATAAAAGTTTATGGATAGTGTCTAGAAATGGAATAGACACTTATTGTTACATCTATCAACTTACTAAATTATACAATGATTTTAACAAATTACCAAATATGTTTTCTCCATTTATATGTAAATATTCCTATACCTTCAACTGAGAAAGATTAATATTCTCCCTTTGTATTTTTAATTATTTTTAAAAAAACACATGTCAATATTTGCCTATTTAGAGTGAATCTCATGATATTTCTTATCAATATTTTATAAATATATTGCACCAATTGAAGAAAATTCCCTTATATTTGAGTTTTCCAGAAGGTTTTAATGTTAATGGATATTGTGTGTGTGTGTGTGTGTGTGTGTGTGTGTGTGTGAGAGAGAGAGAGAGAGAGAGAGAGAGAGAGAGAGAGAGAGAGAGAGAGAGAGAGAGAGAGAGAGATTGTATAGAGGTCAGAATCAGGAAGTATTTGGACATTCCACAGATTGTGTGATGATGTCAGGGAATACCTTCTCCGGAGTCAGTTCTCACCTCACACCTTATCTTGCACACCAATACATCTAACTTATCCTTGACAATCCATTCTTTCCTATGTAATTCCCCTCCTGTATCCAGCTTATTTTTTAACAAAATATTTTATTTTTATTAATTTTATGGGCCTTTCACATCATGCACCTAATCATACTCAGTTCCTAGTCCTTCTATGTCTGCCCCTGCCCTTGTGACTCTCCAACAAAAATGAAAGAAAAAAAGTTAAAAATAAGAATTAAAAAAAAAATACATAATGGTGTCTCCACTTTAAATACCAGCACTCAGAAAGCAGATTTACACAGATTGATCTCTGTTGCATTTCAGGCCAGCCTAATCTACAAAGTAAGTGCCAGGACATCCAGGGTAGTACCAGAAAAGCACTTTGAAAAACCAAAATTAAAAAATAAAATAAATCTAATTTGTGCTGTCTGTACACTGGGGCATGCTCCAACTGGAGCACTCTGTATACACTGAAACATGATCAAACTCTCAGTGGATTCCTCTTTTAATATAACTTCCCCTGTCACAACTCTGACAGGAACCATCAAGCCATCAACTGTACAGATCTACTCTTAAATGTCCCCATCACACTTATGTTTTTACTTGTTCACTTTACATTTCCACTCACTGCCCACTCCTGGTCATACCCTCCCATAATCCATCCCCCACTCTCCTCCCTAGGTTCTTCCTCTCACTCTAGACCAGACAAGGCAGCCCAGCTGAAGAACATATACCCTAGACAACAACATTAGGGACAGCCCCTGCTCCAGTTGTTCATGACCCACATGAAGACCAAGCTTCCCACCTGCTACATACGTACAGGTATACCTAGGTCCAGCCAGTGTATGTTCTTTGGCTGGTGGTTCAGACTCTGAGAGACCCCTAGGATTTAGGTTAGTTGATTCTGTTAGTTTTCCTATGGAGTTCTTATTCACTTCAGGGCACAGTCTTTCCCCATATTCTTCCTTAAAAGTCCTTAATCTCCATTCACTCTATGGCTGTGGTTGTCTGCATCTGTCTGAATTAGTTGGTGAGATTTTTTTCAATGCAATAACGGATTCTTGTCTATGTTGTTTCTTTTCTTTTCCTTTCCTTTCATTTCATTTCCTTTTCTTTTCTTTCCTTTTCTTTCTTTCATTTGTTTTGGAGATAAGGTAGGGGTCAATGTCAGGGTTGCCACAGAAGTTTACCATGTCCCTTCCTCTCAATTGTGTATCTTCAGCCATCTGTATCTCAGCAAAATATAGCCTCCTTGCTCTTCACAGTCAGCAGGAACATGGATCATGGTCTTACACACAGTTTCTTAGTGACAGCATAAATCACAAACACAACTCCCAGCAGCAGTAGGACCACAGACCAAGACATAGCCCTAGAAAGCAGCCTAGCCCCATATATATATATTATGTCTTCAGGCTGCAGCACAGACCACGGAGCCCAAAAATGCCTTCAGTGGTCACTGAGTCACAAAGTCATCAACACAGAACCTGGATGTACTAGGACCTTGGACTCATATGGCCCTTGATGGCAGTACTGACCCAGATAGTTCCATGGCATCTGGTGGCAGCCTAGACCATTCACATCCACATGCTTCTTAACATCAACATGAACCATGAATATCAACATGGCTTTTGACATCAGACCACAAACATAAGCATGGCCTTCAGTGGTAAAAGAAGCCAAGAACATCAACAGCCAGCCAGTCTGCAAGTGCAGAAGAAACCCAGCCAGGTCACATCCAGATTTTATATGGGTTCTGGGGATCAAACACAGGTCCACAGACGTGAAAAAGAAATGATTTCACCTCCCTACATCTATGATAAAACTTTTGTTGATAAATCCAACCTTTAAAAGTACAGTCAAATTTAATTTTGCATTTTGCTAATTGACTCAAGAGAGGAATCAATCTGTATTGCTGTTTTGTCTTCTCACCATTCCCAATTTTATTTAAAGGTATAATTGTTTCAAGAAACAAATAAAAATGCACTTTTATGCATTTTGGAAATGTTTGTGTAAGTTAAGAGGAACTTGTCATAAAAACGTAGTAGAATTCTTCTGCTAATCTGTTTGCACATCATGCTTTATTTGCATAAAAATGTGTGTACCTTATACTTGAGTTTACAAAATTGTTGTTGAACAACCCTAGCATATTTTCTTTGTTGAATCACTTTTGATACATTAAGTTACTGTGAAATTTTCAATTTTAATCAATGGTATAAAAGCATTAGTATAAAAGTGTTATATAAGCGTTTCATTTTTTGTCATGTATTTAATACATGGTTAATATTTTGGTTATTAAAATCTTTTTGTTGTTTTTATCCTCCTTAGAGTTTAATTATCCATACAATGAGACAGCTCAGTGTCTGAGTATTTTCAAAGTAACATTTACTTTGTTTGTCTCTATTACTTCTGTTTTTCACATGATAACCCCCCCCCCCCCGCCCTGCTTCCATTCCTCCTCCCCTTCCATTTGCATTCACAAAGGTACACTCCTTTCTGATTGCCCTCCTCACCCCATTGTCTGGGCATTCTCCTTCATTGGGAAAACATGTTCTCCATGTACCAAAAGCCTCTTCTGACACTGATGCCAGAGTTATCTTCAGCTACATATACAACAGAATCAATAGGTCTCTCAATGTGTGCAAAAAGGTTGGTGTTTTAGTCCATGGAAGTTTTGGAGGGTTTGGCAAGGTCAAATAGAGGACCAGGGATTGAAGAAAAGATCACTCAGAATTTGCCTCACCTTGGGATCCACCATATATGCAGTCACCAAATTTAAGCACTATAGCAGATCTCAACAAGTACTTACTGGCAGAAACCAGTCAGAGATGCCTCCTCAGGGACTATGTTTGAGTCATATAGATACAGCGGAGCATGCTTGCAGCTAACCATCAAACTGTACTCGGGGAACCCAATGAAGGTGCTAAAGAAAGAACCTAAGTAGCTGAAAGGGGTTGCAACCTCATGGGAAAAACAACATTTTCTCTATTACTTCGTTGTTAATAAATAATGTTAGTAATTCATTTGTAGGTATTGTGCTTATTGGATAATACATAATGAAACAATGGATTTAAACATTTTAGAATTTATCAGTCAATTAAACTAATATAATATTCAGCTTTTAGAAACTTAATTTTTAGTCTTTTTTATTTCACCTTTTTCATCTATTAAAAATGGAATTTTCCTCATATAATATTTTCTGATTTTTATTTCTCTTCACTCTACTTCTTCTAGCTCCTCCCTGGAAGATGAAGGTGTTGTCTTTCATCTGGATCCACCACTTTTCTATGTCTGGTTACAAAATGAGCAAGCTTTTAAGGGATAATATTAAATTAGAATGTAATAATATATAAAAGAGAGATTAACACTTATTTAGAAAAGACAAAGTATGGAAAGAAAGAAAGAAAGAAAGAAAGAAAGGAAGGAAGGAAGGAATAAAAAGAAAAAAAGAAAAGAGAAAAAGCATAATAATCAGAGACCCACTTGTTCACACATTCAGAAACACCATGAAATTATTAAAACAAGATGTTGATGGGACCCATATTAACGCTGCTACCTATAAGTTTTACAACCCTGAGGGGAAATGTGTCTGGCAGTTGAAATCCAAGAGATACCACCACAAAAAGACCTCACACAAAAGATTTATTGGGAGGGAAAAACCCAGCATGGTATCTACCTCTACTCCAGGTGGGAAATGGCAGAAGACACAGTTAAAATAAAAATTTCTGGGGATTTTTCCAGAATGGGGATTTCCAGGGTTTGGTTTGGTGGAATTTCAAGTCCAGAGACTGAACTTTTTACTCTGTATGTGGGGAGCTGGGTCCAGGCCTTAGGGCATAGAGCATGTTCTGTGGGTGGAACCTGGCAGTTGGAGGTTCTGGAGGGAAGGGGCATGGCTACTAGAGTGTCTCAAGAGGTTTAAACTGCTCCAGTCTCTGGGAGATCATGTGTGAATCAGAAAAAAATAAAGAAAGAAAGAAAAGAGCATGGTTGTTCCTAAGCATAGTGAAGGAAAATGTGTGTTAGAGGTGAAAGGGACAGCATAGGTAGAGGCAGGGAGATCTGGGGAAGCCTACATAGAGTATACATGACCACATACTGAACAGTACTATGTTGGAAGAGAGGCAGAGGAAGGGATATGGGAAAGAGGAGAAGTAGATGAGGCAGGCAGGAGCCCTAAATGTAAAGAGAGAGCAGATAACCAAAATAGTTTGATTATATAGGGAAATCAGCCATGCCTCATGAGCTGGATGGGCAGGTATGCTTGTCAGGAAGACCCTGTAAATGGTAGGGAGAACCTGGTAGCCATGTTAAATAGGCACCAAAGCCATTTGTACCAGGTTTGAATTCAAACCATAAGGACTTTGTTCATTTGTTGAAGATGTTTTATTTTTTTCATCCTATAATTTTGGCTTCTTTGTCAAAAATCAAGTGTCTATTAAGTATTTAGATTTGCTTCTCTGTCTTCAGTTAGATTCCATTGATCTACTTGTCTGTTTTTATGCTAATGTCACATTTTGTTTGTTGTTGTTGTTACTATTACTATTATTCTGAAGCTCAGGTTGAAATCAGGGATAGTGATATGCCTAGAAGTTCTACTATTGTACAGGATTATTTTAGGAATCTTGAGTGTTTTGTTTGTCGATATGAAGTTGAATACCTGTGGTGATTTGAACAGGTTATATCCCAATAGATTCATTTGTTTGAATGGTTGGCCATAGGGAGTGGCACTCTTTGGAGGTGGATAGCATTCTCTAGCATCAATGGGAGAGATACCTTTGGTCCAGTGAAGACTTGTTTTCCCAGTGTAGGAGAATATTAAGGCTCTGAGGTAGGAGAGGGTGATTGTGAGAGAGAGCACCTTCATGGAAGCAAGGGAAGAGGGAAGGAGGATGGGAATGAGGGGAGGAAATGACATTTAAAATATAAGCAAAGAGAATATCCCAAAAAAAAGGAAAATGCAAATTTGACTAGAAAAAAAGAAGATGTGCCCTTTTTGGAGGAAGCATGTCACTGTATAGGTGAGCTTTGTGGTCTCCAAGGACTGTAGAACAAGGAGTAGGCAAGGGAAGATGCTTGAATATTGTTGAGAACAGGAAGTAGAATATACATTGGGGAATAGGAGAGAGAAAGGAAAGTGTGTGGGAAAAGGGGTAAGGAGGAGATGGGGGGCATTTTGAGGAAGAATGGGGAAGAGAGAACTTGGAGAAATAACTGAGATTGCTGGGAGTGGCACATGTAGGAATAGCTAAAAATCTAGGACAATAGAAACTCCAAGGAATCTATGAGAGTCACTAAAACTTCTAGCAATAAGAGATATAGAACAACCACCTCCTGTAACCAGAAAAGACTTTCAATAGAGGCATCAGGAGACTAAGCCAGTCACAAATCCTTTGATCTGAATTTAACCTACCTAGAAGTTGTGTAGTGATAAAGATGGACCTGAAAGGAGAGTATAGCCAACCAATGACTGGCCCAACTTGTGTAATGTACCACATTTTCTGTATCCATTTCTCTGTTGAAGGACATCTGGGTTCTTTCCAGCTTCTGGCTATTATAAATTAGGCTGCTATGAACATAGTGAATCATGTATCCTTATTATATGTTGGAGCATCTTTTGGGTATATTCCCAGGAGTGGTATAGCTGAGTCCTCAGGTAGTACTATGTTCAATTTTTAAGGAACTGCCAACTGATTTCCAGAATGATTTTTACCAGTTTGCAATCCCACCAATAATGAAGGAATGTTTCTCTATCTCCACATCTGCTGTCACCTGAATTTTTATCTTAGCTATTTTTACTGGCATGAAGTGGAATCTCAGGGTTATTTTGATTTGACCCAAAAGACTAGAGTTTGGCTGCTAAAAGGGAAACTGAAACACAGTCCATGGACCCCCCAGCCTCCCAGTCCCCCTCCCCTGCCCCTGAGAACAGCTTCACACAAAACAACAGTTTGCTTGCTGAATCATATATTATACTTTTTGCCTTTGACTTGACATTAGATATTATTTTTCAAGGTTGATATATGCTATGGCAAGTGTCGCATCTCTTCAAGGTTAATTTTATTTGAATCCATGAATGCTCCACACTTTGTTTCCTTGCTGGCTGCTTGGCACTGGTATCATCTACATGCTTTGGGTATTGTCAGGAATAATGTTATCAACAATGATACCAAGAGATCTGAGTTCTTGTTTTAAAATCTTTATATCTACAAATAGAGATGGAGTAATTCTAAGTACAGCAACTTGATATGTAAATATCATTGTTTTTCACTGTGTCCTTTCCATTCTATTGGGAATAGAATTCAATATTGCCTCAATAACAGCTCCTAATTAACCTAAAATCTCCATAAGCTTGCCAATATTATCATTTCCTAGTTTTTTACTAGTAAGCATCCCAATGAATGAAAATGATTTATCAATTTTATCATTAGGTTTACTTAATAATTTTAGTCTTATATCTTTCTGAATGCATAATTTCAAAATATACAACCATTTCCAATAAGGTTGATTAGTTGTAGCACTTTCTCCTGTATTCTTGATATTAACTGTTTCACAATTACATTAGCATAAACACAACATTTTAGCCATGTTACACAGTAAATTTAAAATAACATGACAAGAATAATTAAAATGTCCGAAATACCAATAAGCATTCTTGACATAATAATGTATGTAAAACATAATCTGAAATGAATATAGGCACAATTTCCTTCTGTTCTTTGAGAATTTTATTGTTGATGGTATTCACTTTTCCTATCCCCATTCCTCTCAGATCCACTGCCGTTCCTTACCTACACAATTTTGTGTCTGATTTAAAATATTTCAAGACCAATGTGGTGATTTCAAGATATTTTAGATATGTAATCTCCTATAGAGTAGTCCACCTATTAGAACATAAACTCTTGAAAAGATCTGTCTCTTCACCTTCTACCATATGACAGTTGCCAAGAACTGTGTAGTTTTGGATGAAATGCAAGTCTATTTTCCTTTTTCATACTGGGATTTATTCAGGTTTATATTTACCTGATTATTGTACAAAGTATCACAAATGTTAGGACATAGGTTCAGCAGAACTGATGTATCCAAAATATACTGTTTCCTTGTCATTTGTTGCCTCTGGCTCTTAAAATCTTTCTACTTTCTTCTCTTTATTTTCCTTCCTTCCTTCCTTCTTTCTTTCCTTCCTTCCTTCCTTCCTTCTTTCCTTCCTTTCTTTTTCTTTTCCTTTTTTTCCTTTTTTCATTATATATATCTATGTTCTCTCAGCCTTGGAATGAAGGGGATGAGATATAATAGTCCCCACCCTCTTATGCTCTGCATGTTGACAAGTCATATAACTGTGTTAATCACAATCTACTGTAAATTGAAGCTTCTCAGGTGACAGATGACAAGTGCGTTGACCTACAAATATAACAATAAGTCAGCAGAAATCAATTTAGTACTGTTTCTATTTAATAATATAAGAGAAGTAGATTTTCTCCTAAGGCTGCATTTTTTTTTCTCTAAGTTTAGCCTACAATAATGGTGCCAGCAGTGGGTTTCTTCCTGTGTAGTAGGACTTTGTTCCCATCAGAAAATAATTGGTTACAGCCATGTGCTACTCTGGCACCAATAGACCAGTCCATATTGCAGTTCTAAGAGTTCATAGATCAGTATGAGTGATGATCACGTTTTTGTCCTATATTTTGCATGGTACATTTCAGCATTATGAAGGTGATCCAAAAGTGCCAATGTTTTCACCTTTATGTTGCCATGTTTCATGATTCAAACATGCAGCCTTTTCAATAATATGCACTTATTCCTAATTTTTGGAAAGTTAACCAAAGGCAATGACAATATCCTATTATAAATGAGATTCTATAGGAATTCATTCTGCAAGAATCATCTCCTTATCACAAATAATCCAAGCCTTATACTACGCTTGTGGTTTATTAATCTATAATATTTAGCAAGAACACTGTAAGTGTGTTATAGGTCAATGCCATTATAACTCTTATTTTTAACTCTTTCTTTGTTTATATTTTTTTATATTTCTCTCTGTCTCTGCCTCTGAATCTCTCTTTCTCTGTTCTCTGTGTCTCTGTCTCTCTTTGTCTCTATTTCTGTGCACACATGTGTGTGCCTGTGTGTGTGTGTGTGTGTGTGTGTGTGTGTGTGTGTGTGTGTGTGTGTGTGTGTACTGTAGTGCATGGAATGGTCTATAAGATCTTGATCACAAGGAATTTTTTTTAAAAAAGTCATACTTGAGATTAATGACCTATTAGAGGGTTAGTCTATATTAACTCATCTCCCTGCTCTCTGTTTTTGTCTCTCTTCATCTCTGTCTGTAGGTCTCAGACATATATATTTATATATCAGCCCCGCGGTCTCACTCCATGAATGCCACTCTAGTTTGGAGCCATTTGCAATGACTCTGTCACTAAGTCCACGAACTACAATCTCCATAGGATATCCTTCACAGGCAGTTGTCTTTGCCTGCCCTACTGCCTCTGTCCTGGGTGTAATTACCACCCCGGCATCTTTTTATCGTCCACTGCCTGTCACAAATATCACTTCAAATCTGGTAACTTTTAAATGGGTTTATATAATAGATTCTCAATTCACAAACCCTCTATACAATAAGACTACATCCAGTAGATAAAGATACAAACTGCCCTTCCATATGAGATAAAGACCTATAAAATCTCTCTAAATATTTATATCTATGTATGTCTAATTACAGCCACAAGGATTTAAGTCTGTTTTCACCAGCTCCATCTTGATTTTTCTCTCCAATCTCCGATCCTCCTCTGTTTTCCTACCTTTCCCCCCACCTACCTTTCCACTGTTCAGTCATGTATCACCTTAACACACACACACACACACACACACACACACACACACACACACACACACTTACACACATCCACATTCAGTACCAGAGTGCTGAGGTTAAAAATATGTGTATGTGCCACTATGTCCAATCCATGTCAGCTTATCATAAAAATGCTAAGACATTCACAGTTTGAGATTTCATAAAATCTAAGAAATTATCATAGTTACCTGTCATTAGATAAGCCTATAAAATTGTAGATAATTGAGTGTATTTGTCTATGCATAATTAATTAGACTCAGGCTTGTGAGATGTCTCAGCAGGTAAAGAAATTTGGTGCCAAGACTGACATTCTGAAATAGATCCCTAGGACCAGCTTTCTGAAAGGATAAAACTAACTGTAGCATCTACATGAATACTGTGGCATCCATGTGTCTCCATGCATATGTAAACATGCAAACAAATAAACATAATAAAAAAGGAAGTATGAAATTACGCCATCATTTGTAAATATATATTACTTAGTACACATAACATATGCTAATAAAAATAAGACACTAAAACTTTGTTCTGCATGCCTATAGTTCTAGCACTCAGGAAAAAGAGGCTGGAGGGTTACAAATTTAAGCCCAGGCTGGATTACATAAGGGTCAGGTCGGCTAGTTCTATTTAGGATCCTGTCCCAAAAAGAAAGTTAATTTCACAGCCAACAAATTACATGCAAAGTTAAAACTACTTCAGTTAACTGATTCAAGAAGCAGAAATGTAAAATAAAATCAAACTAGCAGATAAAAACAATAGAAAGATGACAAAAGGTATTAGAATAGACCCATCAAATTTGCAATTAAAGAATAGCTTAGACTGCAAGTTGCAGACTTATATATGGTTGTGTAAGTGGATGGGGAGGAATGAAATATTTGACAACTATAGAAGGTGTCATTCCTTTAACAAGATATATTCAAAATCAGTCACATAATACCCTGGTATTACCTAGAACTTCAGAGTAACATTCATCTGGAACATAGACCATGTGCACTGTGCATTGTATATTGTGCCTGCAGCTGAACCATGTGTGCTGGCAAATGCTGTCAACTTAAATCTAGAATTGCCTGGGAAGGGAGTCTTACTGGGAGATTTCTAGATTAAATTATATGTACATGCCTATACAAAATAGCATGATTACATTAATTGAGGAAGGAGAACATACCCACTGTGGATGGCAACCTTCATTAGGAAATAAAGAAAACCTCTCTAGATTTCTGAGAACCTTCTCAGAAAGCCTATTCTAATCTCTTTTCATGGGAAAGCCTAAAGTGAATGGAAGATTATTCAAAGACAGATAGAAACAGAAAAGGATGTGAGATGTTAAAGAGACTAGCCAATAAATCTTGATATTACTTCCCTCTGGTTCAGGATGTAATTAGCAGCTAAACACATACATCAGCTAACTTGATAGCTCCTCATAGGTATTTGCTGAGTACAGCCCAATGAAACAACAGCTCTCAAACTTTGGAGTTGTATGATTGTCGATCTTCAAAGTTGAAGTTTTACCTTTCTAAGTGTGACCCTGGTGTTCTAGATGTTGCCATTTCCTTGTTGTTTTTCTAGACAATACTTTTATCAGGACCTGGGATTCTAGATCTTGTCATTCCGTTGTGGCTTTTCTAAACAATAATTTTATCAGGATTCTTTTAGGGATGCCACTTTGATGCTGACTACACAGTAGTAGGAATCCCAGAACCTCCTATGAAAAGAAACTAGAGTGAGCAAAGATAATTGCTACAAGGCTGTGACCATAAAGTGAGCTTCTATGCCAACCTTCCCCCTACCTCAATATCAAACTTGTGCTTCCACTGTTCCAGTCAAAAGTGACAGCTTCTACTTGGTCTTGCTTGGGTTGTGCAGTAAAATCTAGATTACTGCACAAATGACTTTGTTTCATCTTTCACAACAAATTCAGTTTCTTGTATCTCATGTACCCAGTCCAGCCTGACTTTCAAACTGCTGTTTTAGCTCCTTCTTTATGTACCTTTACCTTCAGAGCTGCACCTGCCTTGCTTCCCATATCATGATTATTGTTGTCATGGCTGTCATTTCTTGGCAGCCAGAAAAGACAGCTGTGTTCTAAATAGAACACTTAGAACATTCTGATGCTGCTGTGCAATGCTGTTCTTTCTTCAGATTCTTTTTTATTAGTTATTTTATGTATTTACATTTAAAATGTTGCCCGCCCTCCTGATTTCCCCTCCACAACTCCCCATTCCATCCTTCCTACCATTTTCCTCTATGAGGGTACTCTCCCACCTAACCCCTTCCACTCTAGCATTCCCTTATGCTGGGCTCTCAAGTCTCCTCAGGACCATGTGCCTCCTGTCCTATTGATGCCAGATAAGGCAATCCTCTGTTACACATGTAGCTGGAGCCATGGGTCCCTCCATGTGTACTCTTTGGTTGGTGGTTTAGTCCCTGGGAGCTCTGAGATGTCCAGTTAGTTGATGTTGTTGTTCTTCCTATGGAGTTTTCATCTCTTTCAGCTCCTTCAGTCCTTACCCTTACTCTTCCACTGGGGTACCCTGCTTCAGTCTCATGGTTGGCTGTGAGTATATGTATCTATATTGGTCAGGCTCTGGTAGAGCCTCTCAAGGGACAGCTATACTAGCCTCCTATCAGAAAGTACTTGGCATCAGCAATAGTGTGAGGATTTGGTGTCAGAGACTGATGGAAAAACCATATAGACTTTTTTTTTCTCACCTGGGGATCCATCCCATAAGAAGCAAGCAAACCTAGTTACTATTACTGATGCCAAGAAGTGCTTGCTGACAGGAGCCTGATATGGATGTCTCCTGAGAGGCTCTGCCAGAGCTTTACTGGGGATAAGGATGCTTTGCAGTTAACTAACTATCAGACTGAGCAAGAGGACTACAATGTAGAAGTTAGGGGAAAGACTGAAAGAGCTGAAGGGATTTGCAACCTCATAGGTAGACCAACCATATAAACCAGCCAGAGCCCCAGAGTTCCCAGGGATTAAACCAACAACCAAAGAGTACACATGTGGGAACCCATAGCTACAGCTGCCTGTGAAGCAGAGGATGGCATTGTCTGGCATCTAAGGGAGAAGAGGCCATTGGTCTTGTGTTTCCCCAGTGTAAGCGAATGCCAGGGTGTTGAGATCAAGTGAGTGGGTGGGAGGGTGAGTGTCCTATGAAGCAGGGGAGTGGGGGATTAGAGAGTGGGGAACTGGAAAGGGGATAACATTTGAATTGTAAATACATAAACTATCTAATAAAAAAGAACAACCTAATGCTGAATGAAAGAAAGAGATTATTGCTCACAGATGAAGATCTCATTCAGCTAAAGCTACAGCCTGTGAATGGAAAATTCCAGAAAACATTTCAGAAGAATTTTCTTCCTATAGAAACCATCAACAAAATAAAGCTCATTTAAATGACGTTCAAGGGCTGGTCAAGTTCCTTCTCCCCCCAAAACTTATGGCTCTGTCCTCTGTCATTAAAGAAAACTACTGTGGAGGCATAGAATGTGGCAAGTTTTAAGTCTCACACTCTCAGGACAAATGGCAAATTAAGGTGTCTTTTAACATACCAAAGCTGGCACTCACTCTCCCAGGATCATTCAGTATCTGTGGTTCCTCCCAATGCTTCTCACCCCACTCTCTTAACCCTCCTTGTCCCAGGGACTGACTGAGGTTCTGCCTCTGTTCTCCAACCATGATCTATGTATAACTCAGATGTTTTGGCTTAGCTGGTCTTTTGTTCTTGGTCTGGGCTTCTTCTCTTGTTCAGTAGCTCCTCTCTTTGTCTCCCTCTCCCTCTACTATCATGATCAGGTTTAATCTGCTGGCCATGTTCATCCTCCAGTCCTCTCTGTTTGTCTTCTTCCTTCAATACACATGTATATATATATATATATTCTCTATATTTTAGGAATAGTCTACTCTCTCTCTTTCTCTCTCTCTCTCTCTCTCTCTCTCTCTCTCTCTCTCTCTCTTTCTCTCTCTCTCTCTCTCTCTCTCTCTCTCTCTCTCTCTCTCTATATATATATATATATATATATATATATATATATATATATATATATATATAAACAAAGGAGAGTTTTCATGGAGGCCTTCTAAAGGCGATTGCATTTAAACTGTGAAGTGGAAACCCCATGATGTTGGAGATCCAGGGACCTTGGGATGTCAGTAAAGAGCAGAAAACTAAGAGTGCAAGTAGATCAAGGAGAGAAGTATGTTGCAATCAACAGAGCTGAAAGAAGGGAGAGATGACATCTATGACCTTTGATTTTATTTTTACAAATTTATTTAAAGAAGATAAATACATGTACAGATTTTTAAAAACATTTTGACAATTCTTTTAGAGACTTGATAGCATATATTAAAATCCCACTAGTTACCATAAGCATAAAGTACATATAGAACAGAACGTAACATGGAAACAGTCAAAGTTTTCTTGGAGTGTATAGATTAAATTTCCACAAGGCTATATTCCTAGTTCTTGGATTATTAATGATTTAAGGTCTAGGTATACCACACTCTGAGAGGGTGCTGTACACTTATTTTTTTTTTCCTAAGGAGGACTGATGCTTCCACATTTTAGCTTTCCTTTTTTTTGAGCTTCATATGCACTGTGAGTTGTTTCTTGGGTATTCAGAGATTTCTGGGGCTAGTATCCAATTATCAGTGACTGTATGTTTGTTCTTTTGTGACTGGGTTATCTCACTCAGAATGATATTCTCTAGTTCCATCCATTTGCCTAGGAATTTCGTAAAGATATTGATTCTAGTAGCTGAATAGTACTCCATTGTGTAAATGTACCACAATTTCTGTATCCATTCCTCTACTGAAGGACATACTTCTTGATCTAAGAATATATGCAGACTTTAATGAGGCTTCTGTTTATCACTGGATATACCTCTGGCACTCACAATAATGCTCAATCCCTTTCAGACATTGTTGCTGGAGCAGATTAATAATGCAGTTCTCTCCCCCTGCCAAGGTAAGCAATTAGAGTTGTCAATTGCCAACAATGACCACCACCTTTAGAAAACATTTGGAAAAATTACATTGTTAGTGAGGCTCAGTTGAGATGGTTTTACTGTTGGCTGTAATGTAGAAAATCATAGGGAACAATATGAAGTTCAGAAGGCACATGCTTATTAGTTAAGCTAGGGACCTGTTATGGTCAGGGAAGAACAAAAATGGCAGCACTGGCTCACATGACTCTGAGCCTGAACTGGTGATGATTTATTTCTTATACCCATTTTTCCCTCAACTTATATGATTTAATAATTGCATATGAATAGGAATGCATTCTGAGGCTTAAGATAGATATGACTGATTTTTCCATAATATTTAAATTTGTGATTCTTCTAAGAGTCTTATAAGATTACATTAAAATAACTTATAAAGTAATTATTCATTTCTTTGTAACTACAAATTTTTGACTTCTAGTAATTGACGCTAACTGAGAAAACTACATTTTTTGCTTACATTTAATAAATCTAAAAGCTCAGAATACCCAAGATATAATTCACAGACCACATGAAGCTCAAGAAGAAGAAAGACTAAACTGTGGATGCTTCAGTTCTTCTTAGAAGGGGGAACAGAATACCCACAGGGGTAATAGAAAGACAAAGTGTAGAGCAGAGACTAAAAAGCTACCCTGAGACTGCCCTACCTGGGGATCTATCCCATATACAGCCAACAAACTCAGACACTATTACAAATGCCAAAAAGTTCATGCTGACAGGACCCTCATATAGCTGTCTCCTGAGATGCTCTGCCAGAGCATGACAAATACAGAGGTGGATGCTCACAGCCAACCATTTAACTGAGAACTGGGTCCCCAAAGAACTGAAGGAGTTGAAGGGGTCTGCAACTCCATAAGAACAACAATAGCAAACAAGAGCTTCCAGGGACTAAACCACTATCCAAAGAGTACATGTGGTCAGAATCATGGCTCCAGCTGCACATGTAGCAGAGGATGGCCTTGTTGAAGATCAATATGAGGAGAGGTCCTTAGTTCTCTGAAGGCTTGATATCCCAGTGTAGGGGAATGCCAAGGCAGGGAGGCAGGAGGTAGTGGTTTTGTGGGAGAGCATCCTCATAGAAGCAGGGAGAGGGGGGATAAGATAGGGGATTTACAGAGAAGAAACCTGGAAAGGAGATAACATTTGAAATGTTAATAAAAATATCAAATAAAACAAAAGAAAATTTAAGAAGACATCAAAATGTAAAGAATAAAGAGGTTGATTAGTTATGAATGTACATGGGTTCTTGTGATTAATTTGTTTTCTTTACCTGTACTACATAATGTTAGGTCTTGTAAAGTTATTGGGGGAATATACTGTTTTTGTTTTCCTAATCACTCACTAAAAGAACACCAAAATGTTATCACATTGTAATTTCATACTAATTGAAAGATTTTGCTGGAATATAAGTTATGGAATAAAAAATAAAGTGCGGATGTTGGAACACTGTTCCTTCCGCCCATCAACTATGTGCATATATGCATATATAGAAAGCTTGTCTGTGTGTGTTTTAGAGCCTTCTTCATCCATCAATTGTGTGCATATATATATATATATATATATATATATATATATATATATGTGTGTGTGTGTGTGTGTGTGTGTGTGTGTGTGTGTAAATGTGAAATAATTGGAGCCTCCTTGGTGAAGCTTTACTCTAAACATTCAACGTGTAAATGTATACATGCCTGTTTGCATATATGTATATATTTGTGTGTATGAAATTATTGGACTTTGTTCCCTCAGTGAAAAGTCTGCCTTATATCTTCTGTAAATGCTGGCAGTAATTGGCAGCAACCCCTATAGTTCTCTAGATATACCCCATCGGCCATTCTCAGCACTGACCCCTCATTGGTCACATGCCTCAGTTTACCCTTTAGTGTCAAAGCCTTTTTTGACAATCATTGAATAATATCTTGATTTTACTTTATTTTCTACTTCCTAAGATTCATCTGAGATTTCCAATGTCTCATCTTTAGGATAGCCATAAAATAAAATATGGGAATAATTTAGTTAAGGAAAATCCTAGGTTACTAACTGGAAGTAGCATGCAATTTATACAAGAAGTATGAAATATATATTTTTGGTGTTTTTTTTTTCTTGGATTTGTTTTATTTACATTTCAAATGTTATCCACTTTCCTGATTTCCCCTCCATAACACCCGTATTCCATCATGTCTCCCCTGCTTCTATGAGGGTGCTCCCCTACCCACACACCCCCTCCTGTATCCTCACTCTGGCATTCCCCTATACTGGAATATCAAGTTTTGGCAGGACCAAGGGCTTATCCTCTCACTGATGCCCAACAAGGCCATCCTCTGCTACATATGCAGTAGGAGCTATGGTTCCGTCCATGTGTACTCTTTGGATAATGATTTAGTCTCTGGGAACTCTGATTGTTTGGTATTGTTGTTCTTATGGGGTTGCAATCCCCTTTGTCTCCTTCAATTCTTTCTATAACTCCTCCATTGGGGACCCAGTTCTCAGTAAATTGGTTGGGTGCAAGCATCCACCTCAGTATTTGCCATGATCTGGCAGAGCCTCTCAGGAGACAGCTGTATCAGTCTCCTTTCAGCAAGCACTTCTTTTTTTTTTTTTTTTTAAACAACTTTATTTTACAAAACAAAGATAAATGTACATATTTTAAGCATTTTTTTGCGTAAAATTATACAATACATTTTTGTCAGTACTTTTTTCAGATTTTAAAATAATTTTTACATAAAACTATATGAATATATATTTTTAGTCAGTACTTGATTTTTTTTAAAGGTTTGATAATATGCATTGTAAACTTAATAGTTACACTGAGCATAAAGTACATGTAAAACAAAATGTAACATGGGAATAGTCAAAGTTTTCTTGTTGTATAAAGATTTTTTTGTTTTGTTTTGTTTTGTTTTCTTTATTTCTTGGACTTCATACAGTCTGTGAGTTGTTTCTGGGGGAGTGCAAGCCTCTGGGGTTAGCATCCCACTATCAGTGACTGCATATTATGTCTGTTCTTTTGTGACTGGGTTACTTCACTCAGGATGATATTCTCTAGATGCAGCCATTTTCTTTAGAATTTGGTCAAGTCATTGTTTCTGGTGGCTGAGTAGTATTCCATTGTGTAAATGTACCACAATTTTTATATCCATTCATCTTCTGAAGGACATCTGTGTTCTTTCCAGCTTCTGGCTATTATAAATAGATCAGCAAGCACTTCTTGACATCATCAGTATTATCTGTGTTTGGTGGCTGGATACCCAGGTAAGACAGTCTCTGGATTGTCTTTGCTCTTGTCTCTAGTTCAAACTTTGTCTCTGTATTTTCTATTGTAAATAATTTTGTTCCCCCTTCTAAAGATTACTGAAGCATCTTCAATTTGACCTTTCTTTTTCTTGAGCTTCATGTAGTCTGTAAACTGTATGTTGTGTAATCCAAGCTTTTGGACTAATATGCACTTATCAGTGAGTGAATACCAAGGGTAGGTTTTGTGATTGGGGGACCTCACTCAGAATAATACATTCAAATTCTATCCATTTGCCTAAAAAGTTCATGAAGTCATTATTTTTAATAGCTTAGCAGTAATTCATTTTGTAATTGTACCACATTTTCTGTATCTATTCTTTTGTTGAATGACATCTGGGTTCTTTTCAGTTTCTGGATATCATAAATAAGGCTGATATGAACAGAGTGGAGTATGTGTTCTTGTTATATACTGCAACACTTTTGGGTATATGCCCAGGAGTGGTATAGCTGGGTCCTCCTATAGTACTATGTCCAAATTTCTGAGGAACTTCCAGACTGATTTTTCAGAGTGGTTATACCAGTTTGCAGTCCCACCAGCAATGGAGGAGTCCTCTCTCTCTCTACATCTTTGCCAGTCTATGCTGCCACCTGAGGTTTTTTTTTTTTTTTTTTTTTTTTTTTTTTTTTTTTTTTTTATTGTATGAGAGAAGAATTTATTCTCAAATTTAAAAAGAACATCAATAAATAAAAATCACATATTACACGAGTGAACAAAGAACAAATAAAACGTAAGTGATAAACAATGAGAAGGACATATAAATGGAAAACAGTAGGAGACTAGCCTTAAGGAGATTATTTCCTAGTTCCCATCTATGATGTTATATGTGTAAACTATTCTTTAGCACTCACTGCTTCCCTTTCTATGACCATATTACCCTGTGTTAGCACCACACCAACTCAATTATACTCTGATATCACCCTAAGTCCTCATGTGTAAAAGATAAATCCTCTCCTTTTCTTTGGCTGCTTCTCTTTTTTTTATTTATTAAACGACTTTATTTTGCAAAACAAAGATAAATGTACAGATTTTAAACATTTTTTGCTTAAAATTATACATTTTTGTCAGTACTGTTTTTTCAGACATTAAAATAAATTTTACATAAAACCATGTGAATATGTTTTTTAGTCAGTACTTGATTTTTTTCAAGGGCTTGACAGTATGCATTGAAAACCTACTAGTTGCAATAAGCGTAAAGTACATGCAAAACAAAACGCAACATGGAAATAGTCAAAGTCTTCTTGTTTTGTGAATATATGTATATTTTTTGTTTTCTTTATTTCTTGGACTTCATACAGTCTGTGAGTTGTTTCTGGGGGAGTGCAAGCCTCTGGGGTTAGCATCCCACTATCAGTGACTGCATATTATGTCTGTTCTTTTGTGACTGGGTTATCTCACTCAGGATGATCTTCTCTAGATGCAGCCATTTTCTTAAGAATTTGGTTAAGTCATTGTTTCTGGTGGCTGAGTAGTATTCCATTGTGTATATGTACCACAATTTTTGTATCCATTCGTCTTCTGAAGGACATCTGGGTTCCTTCCAGCTTCTGGCTATTATAAATAGAGCCGCTATGAACACTGTGGTGCATATATCTTTGTTGTGTATTAAAGTGTCTCTGGGGTATATGCCCAGAAGTGGAATAGCTGGGTCTTTTTTTTTTTTTTTTTTTAATCTTAGCCATTCTGAATGGTGTGAGGTGGAATCTCAAGGGTTGTTTTGATTTGCTGAACACTATGTATGTTAAATATTTCTTTAGGGGCTTTGTGGCCATTCAATATTTCTCAATTGAGAATTCTTAATTTAGCTCTGACCTGCTTTTCAATAGGGTTATTTGATTCTCTTGAATCTAACTTCTTGAATTATTTGTATATATTGGATATTAGCCCTCTATCAGATATTGGATTGGTAGCAAACTTTTCCCATTCTGTTTGTTGCCATTTTTGTCCTAATTACAGTGAAATTTGCCTTAGGAAAGCTTTGCAATTTTATGAAGTCCCATTTTTGATTGTCGATCTTAGAGCATAAGCCATTGATGTTCTGTTTAGGAATGAACATAGAAACTATTTTTAGTGAATACAATATGAAGGTTGCACATATGAATTCACAACAGTTGAGACAGCATGCAATCAACTTATATAAATTCAAGCTAGACAATATTCCAACAAGTAGAAAGATGATGAGTAGGAATTCTTACTCCTAGCTAAGAAGCTATTGGTTTTGCTCTCTTTTGGAGAAGGTAAGAAAAATTTTCCTTAAGATATATTTACTTGTGGACCTACTATTGTTGAAGGTCATAATCTAAGATGGAAAATACCCATTACACCTGATGGGTTTAAGAAAATAAAGACAACATAAATTTGCTGAGTAGTCAAGGGGTTATAGGTGTGGAAGCAGTGGATAAAGGGTATAAATATGATCAAAACATATTGTGTATTAAATTTTTAAAGAACTAATATTAAACAAATGAAGTGAAGGGTCTTATTAGGTATAATAAATATATTACAAAGTATATTATAGTAGTATGTTTTATTTCAGGAATGCATGATTGACTTAATAATAGTCAGTCAATGTAATCTATTATATATCTGCATAAATGAAGAAACATAATCTTTACAGTAGATTCATAAATATGTATAAATAAAATTTTGTTTTGCTTTTAAAAAATTATTTCATATTTTCTTACTCCAGATTTTATTCACCTCCTGATCTACCATCTGGAAATATACAGCAAATGAAAAATTTAATGAAGTTATTTTAAATTTTGAGGGAAGAACTCAATATGATATCTGGTCTATTGGATCTTTATGTGGAAAACAATAACATAAATTGTGCTGTGTTCTTAGTGTGAACACAAAATACTGTGAATATTCCTACCAAGTAATAACTCATATTCAGTCACCATGTTTCTTATAATTATATCTTGAATAAGAGCAGTTGCTCTATTTTTAATAATTATAAAGAAAATGAAGTCACAATGCATGTACCTTATTTAACTCATGAATTTGAATCTATGCGTCATTAAAATCATTCAACCAAAATGATCATGTTACCAAGTTATATACAATATTTCCTATATATTACTTTGAACAGAGGCTAATTATGTACATAACACATTATAGTTTAATTAATATAGAGTTAAATATTTCACATAGTTCCAAATATTGTACAATTTATTAAATCTAGATTACCTATAAGTCAGCCTTTATCTTCTAAACTAGAAACAATAGTCTGATACCCGTTGATATTTTTTGAATAGGAATAAATTCCATTTATTTTTCAACAACTCAGCAGCTGGCTTATGCTATGAATATTTGATAAACATTTAATAGTTATGGAACAAATGAAAATTTCATGTGTAGTTAAAAAACATCACAATCTTGATGCATTGAAGAATGCTTTCAGGCATAGGTAGTGAACTATTAACACTGTGATTAGAAATGATTGTGTAACATTAATGTGCTGGCAATTTGCATAATACTAGAACATGCTAAAGCATCGTTTCTTCTAGATAATATTCGTACATCTTGAAGTGGTAGCTTAATTGGTCATACTTATTTATAAAATAAGGTTAAATTTTTTCTTTACATTTGATTCTTTCTCAAACTTAAAACAAGAAGATCTTATTCTTGTTTAGAAAATTATTATTCCTTTGCTGATGGTTGGGGTTTATATCTTTCAACTAACACCATTAAACAACCTACAGTTAAATTCACACAGAGAGAGAGAGAGAGAGAGAGAGAGAGAGAGAGAGAGAGAGAGAGAGAGAGAGAGAGAGAGAGAGAGATGTGTAGATTTTTCAGAAGCTGTTTGTATTTTAATGTTAATTCCACTTCCCCAAGAAGGGCTGCCTAGTCACAGGACTCCAGCTGAACCTTCCCATTTTAATTAGTAAAATGAAGGAAAGCCAGTTACTGTGTGGGGCAAGGAGAGGGTGAATGATTGTTTTACTGCATTCTTGTATTAGGTTTGCAAGAATTTTATTGAGTTCTTTGCATTAATGTTCATGAGTGAAACAATTCTAAAGTTCCTTTTTTTGTGGGGTCTTTGGGTTGTTTAGGAATGAGCATAATTGTGGCTTCAAGCAATACACATATTGAATAAAATCAGATTATCTTAATTTTTGGTACAATACCTAACTAACATTTGAAATTAATGTATGAGTAAAATAAATTTATTATTAAGATTTGTTCTTTGAAAAATAAATCTTGAGTATTTGAAAATTGGCCATTCCAACACTTGACTATGTTAATGAATAATGACAATTTGAACTAAATCTCCAATATGTACAAATTTACATAAGAGAGTTTTATTGAAATACCAATAGTGGAAAAGTTAATGTTTCTTGAGTTTTTGAAAACTTTTGTTTCTCCCTGTTGTTTGTTGAAATGATAACATAATTCTTTTCAAAATTTGTGGTGTGACATTATCTCTGACACATACATGTGCACATGGATTCATGGTTGAATCGGGGTCAACACAATTTTCTTTGAAATATTTGTCATGTCTTCTTTTTGTAAAACAATAGTACTACTCTACAATAGCATTCGAGAATTTAGTTCTTCTAATTAATTAAAACTTAGTGTTGGTTGACAAGCAAAGGCCCTACTTATCTTTCCACCCATTCTACCCATATGTTTACAAGATTAGCATTTTATATTCCATATGAATATTCTCTTTTAACATTTTTCATCCCATAGGTGGATTATTTTGCTAAATATAAAATTCAAGTATTTTTCCAGCAAACATTCTTAGCAACTTTTTGTCTAATTTAGTCACCTGTAGCTGCGTGGGTTTAGTCATGGTATTTTTCTCTATGGTGTTCTATATATCTTTACTTGTGCAAATATAATGTTTTAATTGCTATGCTATGTATGGGGCATATTTTGAAGCTTATTTATATAATAACTCATTTCTTGATTTTTTTTCGCTAAAAAGTAACTTTAAATATTTAGAGGCTTGTGGGTCTATCCTAATTTGACCATTCATTTGTCATCCTTTCTTGATCTTTAGGTATTGTACAAATTTTGGACTATAGATCCCTTTAGGTGCTATGGACAGTTCAACAGTATTGATTCTTCCAAACAGTGAATATTAGATTTCTGTATACTTGCTTTTTATCACTTTGACAAAGAAAAAAAAGGTCCAGTAATAAATGAGACTGTATTTTTCTTGATTTCTCAAAGGTTAGCCCCTATTCATATTACCTCATTGTTCGTATGCTCACAATAAGGCAGAATATTATGGAAGGGAATGAAATTGAGTATAGAGCCAATCTGTTGATTTTACGGTATCCATGAAGTAGAGAGTGAGAATAAGAGCATGCAACAATATCCCAATAACAGCTGCAATGTTATGCTTTTTGCCCCAAATTCCAGTCCATGTAATGACATTGGTAGGAGGCCTAAAACATTGCATTTGTGGACACATTCACTGTGCAAACTGTAGGAATCCAAATCTATATTTTATTTTCCCTCTACTTTCATTAGTGTTGTACTTATACATCTATAGTTATTTTTCCTTAGCTTTATTCTTTGTAGCACCAATAAGTAGAATTGCTGTCTTTATTTTTTGTTTCACATAATTTACTATTGGCATATAGCAATACTAGTGATTCACATATATTTATTTTTGCATCATCCAAATTAGCTTGATTTGTTTATAAATTCTAGATGTATTTAAGTTTGCATAGAGGACAGGCAAACAGAAAGACAGGCTTTCTCCCCTGAAAACAGTAATTATTATAATTCCTTTTTATTTCATTCACTTGCCGGATGGCTCTGGTTATAACTTGCAAAATTAGTTTGAACAAAAACAATGAAAGTCGATTAATAATCTTTATGCTGTATTATTATTACCATTATTATTATTACTACTATTATTATTATGATTGATGCTAATTTACTGTCTGGGTAGAGGTTCCATAGGGTCTTATTTGATACTACTTTTACTATGATGGGTCCTGAACTGAGTTCAAAACCAAGTCTTGAACTTCCCTATTTACCCTATAGTGAATGAGGCTTTATTTGTGCTATGCTGGTTAATTTCAGAGAATAGATGCTGGAATCAGTTCCTTGGTTGTTTAGCAAAGCTGATGCTTTATACATTGGTGAATAAAGTTTATGACTTCAGAGTCAGTTATTGAGATATTGGTCATACATATATACAAATATACACATATATACACATATACACATATACATATATATATATATTCATATACATATATACATATTCATATAAAATGGTGGCTTAAAAGGAGCATACAAATAATGGGGCAAAGTCCCATTTTTTGATTCATGTCAAGACCTGTATTTAACTCTTTATCTCAGATTCCTACCAGGTATCTCTCCATGCTGCTTTAACATGGAACTAGACAAGGGGTGATAAAAATTATTCCTCTTTGCCCATTTTCTTCAACATATCATTCCTTTTCATTGTGCTAAAAGTAAAGGATGTGACCTCTCAAGCCTTCTCATTTTTCTTTAGTGAGAATACAGTAAGGTATTCAAATTAATATTTTCTGTGAATATGAACCCTAAAAGAGCTTATTATACTGAACTTTCACTATCACTCTACATTTACTCTTCATTTTCTTTCATGTATTTATAGCTACTGATATGTATTGCTCAGTATTCAAATGTTCTACCACCCTTGCATTTCATGTGGAAATATCATTTGCTTGTATTATATATAATATTTATTATATTGACTTGCATTACGGGAATAGACAATTCAACAAAGGTCATATATACACTGGAGTGGTAGGGAAAATAGTAGCTGTTAAATCTGTAAAGCTAGACGCCTTAGAATTCTCAGATGGGTGCTAAAGCCTGGAAAATCCCTTTTTAACTACTGGTGTGTATTCAGAGAAGCCAAGAATGCTGCTGCTTGGTGTTCACAGAAGTGTTAACTTCAGAAGAAGGAAAAGCAGCCAAGAACAGAATACTTCTCTAAATGCTTTATAGCTGTGGCTCCCACCTTGGAGGTGCCTGATAGCAGGGAGTCTTCTTTCCTCAGAAAATTCTTTTTGGCAAATTCTTCACCAATATTCCAAATGAGTATAACCAGAAGATTATAAATTTAGACATTTTAACAATTGAAATTTATCATTTAATCTACCAAGTGTTTCTAGAGTCTTCTCACCATCAAGTAACAAATTGTAAGACTAGACAAATATAAAGCATTGGTAGGAAAGAAAGCATTCAAGGTTTGTATGGGCTTCTAAACATTTTTTCTAAAATGAAAAAAACTTTTAAACAGATTTATATGATAAACTATATAGAAGTGATAATTACTTCAATGAATTGAGATAGAATTTTCCTATTTTCATCTGGTGGTCTTTTTTTGAAAGATTATTGTTAATTCCTGTTTCATAAGTATAATTTTAAATTATAAATTTATATATTATTTACATTATTTCTTTCTCCTTAAGTGAATTTTAGTAGCTCTTAAGTAATTCACTTTTTATAAATGTGTGGAGGAGCAATTATTCACAGTACCTTTTGTGTGACAATTTGATCTGGAACCTCAGCTAACATGTAAGACCTTCCCTAAAGTGATTGATTTCCAGTTTTTTCCAGATTATTTTTGAAGACTGGTATGTAACAGGAATTACAGTTCCAAATATTTATAGTAGTGGTCATTATATATGCAAATTTTGTTTATAATAATCTTACAAAACTGTGCAGATAGATTGTAATATAAAATTAATTCTGTGATGTTCCAATATTATTATATGTTGTATCAAAACTAAATAAACTTTAATAACATAGTAATTTTGGGATTAAAGATACTTAATATTACAGTTATGTATTAGTTGTCATACTTAGATGATGTCTTCTTTAAAACAAAAATTCTTTTGTTTGAATATCAGAAACAATTCAATATGATACTTTTATATGTATTTTCAAACATATTTGTGTATATGCATATAATACAGAGAGATACACTTATATCTGTCTAGGTAATGTTTTACCTGACATAGCTACACTTTCACAGTGAAAATACCTGTACACACCACCATTTTTCAAGAATATAACTTTGTTATTAAGTGCACTCAAAATGCCTCTACAGTGTGTGTGTTTTAATTTTTTAATCTCTATCATCCTCTAACTAGCCTAGTCTCTTATATCCACCATTTTACTTGCAAAGTTGTGAGATTAGTATATATGCTGTCATGTTTACTGCAGCACTAATCACAATGGCCAAGATATAACAAATTCAAATTTAATTTTACTTTCCTCTATGAGAATGTTTAAATCTGTGTATAAATGTCATTTTGATTTCCTCAGATTAAGAGATGAGAGCCATATTCAAGATGGATTGAGCCCAGAATGTTTCCTTTTCTGTTCTAACTATGCCTAGGCCAAGGCCTAGGCTCTTTTATTATATTATATTTCATTTTATTTAGGTTTTCAAAAGGATATCTGGCAAATTTGATTTGGGGAAAACCTTCTTGTTTACTTCTCTCCAGTCAGTTCTGGCATGATTCTAAGAATATCAGAACCACCTGGGACAGTGACAGCCAGCGTGCACACTCTGTAGTGTTTCCCCCACACTGCTCAATTCAATGTCATTGCCGCTGTAGTGATGAACAATAGTTTTAACCAACATGACATAGTATTTTATTTTAGGTTTCCTCAATGCTGAGCAGTCGTTCGCAAGGATAGCCACCTTTGCTTTGCCTTATCTGATTATCTCCAGAGTCTGTTTGTACCCCAGCAAGTACTTTCTACTTTTCATAACCAGCTGGAGCCTAGAGTTGATCGACTCCAGAGACTTATTCATCTTCTTTGCGGCCAGTATGTTCTTGCCTTATGTGCAGGACAACCTATGATCTTCTAATGTTCTTACTATCTAATCTCCCAAGATGACTTATTCCATCCATCCCTTCTCTCTGCTTTTGCCTGAATTGCTCTTCTTGGGCTTATACAAACTTTAGCAATATGTTCTAATCTTCTGGCTCCTTCTTATGCTCTGGATCATTCCCTTTGCACCTGTGTCTAACTTGTTCTCTCTGCAACATATCTCTGTAAAACTCTCCCTGGAAAACTGTCATTGTTCCCCAACCCCATTCTTATATACCCTCTCTTCTGTGCTATTCTCCTGTAAGTTGGGTGTTTCTTATCTCTGACTCATTCTGTTAAATCTTTCTCTGGGCACTTTCTCTGTCCTTCAATTAGACATCACTTTCAAACATGGCTGCTTCCTTCTACAAACTTACTTTGCCTTCATTGTTAGGGTTTACATGTGTGTACTAAGGGTTTGGCTATATTCCAGGCAGATCACACTCCCATCCAGAGTTTCTCTGCCTTCAAACTGGATCACATAAACCTAGGAGATCTTTGGATTTGATCTCTTGCCAGAGAAGTCCTATTTATGGTTTATACTTTTTGAATTCATGTCTAGTTCATAACTTGTTGGTCACTGCCTAATGTCTAAATGGTTCATGGCAGCCTTATCTCACTGTTTTCCTTCTCCCTAACATAGTGTCATGGGGAGTGTTACTATCTGTAGTTTCCAATAGCTTCAATAAATTTGTTTTTAAATAATTGTAGATTCATAGGAAATTACATGCTTTTAATAAGGATATCATGCTCTTTTTACTAAATTTCTTCCAAAAGTTGCATTCTGCCATAGGAAGGTCTCTAATTTTTGTATTCTCAGCTGTGGCAGCAGTCTTGGTTCTTGGGCTCTCCAAAGAGAAGCATTCTCATGGAGCACAGTAGTATATCTAGCAGCCAAGAGTTTAATTAGAAAATTAAGAATGAACTCTTTACAAAAAGAGAAAGCTGATTCAGGCATCAGTGAACTCCATGTTTTCAGGCATTGGGCTTATACTTCTCTATGTTGCAGCTTCTAACTTGTGTCTCTTTCAAAGTTGACACTTCCATAAAAGGGAAATACTGTATGAATATATGGAAGAGATGCAAACACTTGAATTATAGTGATTTAAGCACCTGTAAATATGAAAAGTTTACCAGGGGAAAGAAGAGTAACAGCACTTCTAAAGAGATATTGATGTTACTGTAATCTGACCTATTAAAGACTATATCATCCTTTATACTTTGCATCCATTACAGGATTTCTGAACTGGTCCATCTGGAGTTCACCAGAATCATCTTCTTAATATCATAACAACATCATTTTTACACTTTGTCCCAGGTCCTTTGGTTGGCCCATCCATTGTTCTTGTTTCTTACTTTTCATTTGTTTTTGTTTTTGTTCAGCTTTGTTTACACTTTATAGAATATAATACAATTACATCATTCTTTCCATTCTTTTCCTCCCCACAAACCCTTCCAGGTACCCTTACTTGCTCTCTATCAAATTCACAACATTTTTTACATTAATTATTGTTATATATGTATATATTCCCGAATACACAAATGTAACCTGCTCAGTCTGTCAGTGCTCTATCATTTGGGTCCTGTTGTTCAGTGTCTCTCAGCTAATTTCCTTTGTAACAATTCTGTAAATTAAAGAATGCAATATAAAAGTTTAAATTTTGAGATATTTATAAAAAGGTTCAGGTTAAAAGAACTTTAATTGACTTTGTAATTTACAGTTAGATTTCTAAATATGCCAATATCTTAATATAAAATATTTATGAAATTGTAAAATTTAAGTTATATATAGAAGTAAGATTTTGTTGTATTGTGGAAGAAATTAAACTTTAGATGAGATAATACAGATGATTAGTAGATGGTGAATAGATTGTACTAGGCAGAGAAATAATATTGAATGGAATATACTTAAAAAACTGTTTCTAAGAGTATACTCTTGCTACGATGTGCAAAGCAATATTTCAAGTGGAAAATGTCATCAACAGCCATGGGGTTTGTTCAGTGAACCAGTGAGAAAGAATTTCAGAGCTATAAAAATATATTGGAGTTGAAGTCCATGACTTTGTATAAAGAAAAGGAAAATAAATAGATGAGAAAAAGCAAAAAGTAATTAGAAATATCAGAGTAAGAAAACCAATCCAGAGACATGCAAATTTCTGGAAGTATAGAGTTGAGAATGTTCACATATTTTAAAATGGATTTTAAAATATAATGAAATGCAGACTTCGATAAGAAAGTGTATTCAAAAAGCAGGCTATTGCAATAGAAAGAATATTCTGGCATCAACAACTTGAGAATCTCTCAAAAAGTAAGTAGATAAGAATATTCTTTTACAGAGATGGTAAGCAAATAGAGAGAAGTCAAGCATCTGAGCAGAAACAATCAAAGAAATTTGATGGAAACTGTGCCTCACTGCTGTATCCTGCTTGCAGGGGAAGCTAGGCTGGTATTATGTCCATGATTCTAGTGTTTACTCGGGTCCAAGAGCCACAGAGTTCACAGGCTTAGAAGAGACATACAAATGTAAATAAAATGTAGTCAAGGTAAAGCAAAACTAAAACAATTGGCCACGTGAACAGACACTAAATTCTATATTGTTCCTAAAAGCATCCCAGGAACCAGTAAATGCTCTACTGGTGTATGCCATAGAAGATACTCATTTATTTCTGATCTGGTGGGAGTTTATAGTAGGTGACCTTCAAATTGTTATTTTAACTTGAATAACAGTGTACAATTTAGTAAATGCTTAGCACATGTTAGGGAGAGAGTAAAAGAGAGGGTGGTGAACTTGGCATATATTACTGAATAATAAAATTTTCTTCCTTACATAGCAGTTTCTAAGAAACGATGTAAATCCTTAGAAAGAAAACTTTGCGATCCTAACTGTAGATTTTATAAATGAATTATTCAGAACCAAGTATTCCAAAATATCTATTATTTCAGATTGAATAGAATTGCTGTGTTCCAATGTGCACTTCTCTCCTAAGATCGTAATAATAGCATGGAAAGGATGTACAGTATTAACATTTTGATAGGTATCACAGGAAAAGCAAAGCCTAAAAATTACCTTGTGCAGAGGAAAAGAGAGGGAAGGTCTTGCTTAAATCTTATCAGACTCACCACTAGTCCATCAATTCACAGTCAGCCAGGGGAATGATGTTGCTTTTGAGGCTCTCATGCAGAGACTTCCTGCCTTGTAAAAGAGGCAAATTTATTTATGTAAATTGACCATTTGGCAGTACTACTGCTTCTTTTAGGGTTGACAAGTCCCACTTCTGATAAGACAGATCTAATTTCGTTTCCTTTAAAATGCAATAAAAGCACATTTAATGGTGTTTTTCCCTAGTTTTGATAAGAGAATTCAAATTGTTAACTATAGAATGCCATTAATAAATACTGCTTTTGTTTTAATTAAAGTATACTAAGAAGTAGTTAGGAAGACATTTTACTATAGATGATGAAAAAATATGAATTATTAAATGGAATAGTAATTTGCCTTAGGGTTTGTTTAATTGGGACCTCTTTCTTATCTCATTGTTAACATATTCAAATGTAAGCTGTTCAATATAATTTTAATGTTGCTTTGCTTTCTGTTGCATAACTTATTCATCTTCAAAAAAGGAACATGACACAAATATAAATTTAGGCCCCATAACAAAGCACACAAAGATAAAACAGGCAGTGAATTTTTCTTCCAATTTTCCAGTCAATACCGTTTCTTATATTATATTTCTTCACACTTTTGTACAAACTGCCTATATAGACATCATTGTTTCTGACAAAAGTCTGTATTTCTCTGCAAGCCATAGCTTTTGTTCCTGATGAAATAACAATTAGCTGAATCTCTTTGATACATTCTGTATGGTAAACAGTCAGTTATATTTTTAAGCAAAGGAAGAGAAAAGATGTTTTAAAATGTAAGAAGGTTTTAAAGGCTTTGAGAATTACTCATAAAATATTTACCCTTATTTTTTGCCTTCCTAAAATGTTAAATTCCATTTACTTTACCTTTTTGCCATTAAAAGTCACTTGATTTCACAGATAGATCAGACCAAACAGCTTTCTTGCTATCAAAAAACAGGAAAAGTCATACAAATAACTAAGAAAATTGTGCAAATACTGAGAAAGCCTATATAAAACTAGAAACAAGGTTACATAAATTTATAGTACTGCAGTAAGATTGAGACAATCACATTGTGATTTAAATTTTTCTTAAAATGGGATTACAAATAATACACTTTGCATTGTTCAGTCTGCATAGATCGCTATATATGAACAAAAATAGTTATATACATCCTAAATTTATTCCTTATAGCTAAATATAATCCTATAATATGGCTGTACCATTTTTACCACATAGTTTTTAAAGGATGATTTTGTTTACAGTTTTGAAAATGATTATTTATAATTTAGAGTTATTATGATTAAATCTACTTTAGGCTTATATACAAGTATCAATGTGAATCTATGTTTCCAATTAATTAGTCCAAGTACTACATACTACATGCTAATATACTGTCACTCTCTTCACACACACCAGAAGAGGGTGTTGCATCCCATTACAGATGGTTGTGAGCCACCATGTGGTTGCTGGGAATTGAATTCAGGACCTCTGGGAGAGCAGTAAGTGCTCTTAACCACTGAGCCATCTCTCCAGCCTTATAATGCAATTTCTAATGATTTCATGTGAACTTCCCTAAGATAGAAACTGTCTCTCAAGATTGTTTACCAGAAATACAATTTTCTCACTTTGTTTAAGAACCACATTTCAAAACTTTGTTTTGATTGATTCTAAACTTACTGTTTATTCTGTTGATTTGCATCTTATATGTTATGCACAAATTGTTTAATCATATATTTAAGGAAAAATATAATTGATTAGTTTTCATTATTTAAAACTGATTTTCCCAGTTATTTTGCAGGTCATTATCTTTTCTGTTAGACTTTGAGCTAATAGGAAGGGCTAAATGGAAGCTCCCAGTCTCCATGCTGAGACATGAAAATAGACATTTTGAACGTCGTTGTTCATTTTTAATACACTACTATGGAAATACACAATGTTAGTCTCAGGGTCCTCAAATGTTGAATTGGGGAATACGTTAATTCCAGGGTGAAGTAAAATCCTCCAAAACATCATTCCCCATAGAAACATACTACTTCTGAACTGTGTCTAAATGATGGGAAATGGTCATCCTATATTTCTGTGTGGACTACTTCGGATAGCAAAAGTTGACTGAAACACTTTTCCCTGAATGTTCATTATAAATTAAAACACATATAATCTGATTTCTAACCATCACCTTGAATGGGAGAATATAGGGGAAAATCATAACAATGAACACTAGCACAATCATTCAAATTAATACGTCTGGAGCTCCCTATACATGCTGATTCAAAAATTGATCTTTTTTACAATCGAACAGCTCTAAATTCTAAATTAGTTGAAATATTTATTCATGCACTCTGGTCCATGTTTAGATCTGGGAGAGAGGAACCTATCTATAGCTCCATGTGCTAGCTAACTTCATATCACCAATGCACTCGTGTTTCAACTTCAAAAAACAGATAAGGTCTTCTGTGAATTATCATTTGGCACCAGCACTTATAATCCTGAGCCATTTCTTATGGATGACATTGTTTGTTTGACGGGAGGCAATTTTTCTACCTAACATGTCTTATGATTAAATGTGTTCAAATAAAACTAACCTTATATATTGAGGACAGACACTGTTTTAGAATGTAGGGAACATTTGAGTACATTATGTAACAGGAAACACAAATTAGTTAACTTGTTCTATCTTTTCTCTCAGCATGAATTCAAATACCCTTGCCTAATGAAGTATTATTTCTCAGAAAGTGCCAAACATCCTTTCTTTGCTTATCTCTATGTACCAAGTTTTATTTTTGGAAGGACATTTAAATCTACATAATTTTCATAAGGATAATAAATGCAGCTGAGGAAAACTCCTTACATTGCTTATTCATATTCCCCTTAAATGTGATCATATGTAAATCAGGCTATACCATGTATAAAGTGGGATAGTGGCTCTTTACTTTGCAAATTATACTATATATATATATATATTGAAGAAAACTAGGGTTTTATATTCATAATAATATTTTCATTATTTGATTGTATTTTCAAATCCAGGACAAGACAAATTCTAGTTTGACTAAATTAAAGTATTTTAATTTTCACTAATTTAAAATTCAGTATCAATGTTAGTACAGAGAATATCCAATAAAATTTTTAAAAAATTCAGTATCTGTTGGGTAAAATTTGCTCTTGACTATAAAATAGTCAATAGTATGTGTGAAGAATTGTGAATATTTGTAGCTGCACATGCATGCTGTGTGTATGTGTGTGTGCCCACATATCATATTACATGTGTGTTTAGAGAACAACTCTCTTGAGTTAGTTTTCTTTTTCAAATTTGCATGGTATCCAGAAATTGAACTTGGAACTCATATCACCAGACTTAAAGTGAAAGTACTTTTGCCTGCTGACCAATCTCACTGGTTCTATTCTTGGCTATTTTTAGTGTATCAATTTTATTATACAACTATAATTTCAGAATTATTTAACATGTTAGTATGGTTAAATTTCATATTTTAAAGTTTGAGATTTATTTTATTTTATATATTCAACCTACTGAGTCTACTTAGTGCTGACTCTCTCTGTTTATGTGTTTAGGGCTGACCACTTGGAATCTGATAGAATATCAGATGATTCATCCCTGGAGAGGACCAATTCACTGCATTTAAGCAGCAGTTAATTGCATGTAACTTCATCTGTGGGTGAGCCATATGAGATTTCCACCACCAATATTGTCAATATGCAGGTCTTGTTTACACAACCATGTTGAGATTTCATTTGCCAAGTATATGTACAAGACACTATCTCATTGCAGAAATATTGTTTCTCTTGCTTTATAAGATCTTTCCAAACCTCTGCTATGATATTTTCTGAGTCTTAGATGTAGGGCTGGTGCTGCAGAATTATCAACTGGGGATGAATAGCCAAAGCTCTAAATCTGTGGCTACATTTTTTTTGTTATCCTAAGCATCATATTTTTAAGGAAAATTAAAAAGTGTGATAAAATCTCAAAAATGTTATTGGTAATTTATGCATAATTTTAAATAATAAGCTCTAAGGTCAAAGATTAACAAATGGGACTTAATGAGATTGCAAAGTTGGAATCTCAGGGTTGTTTTGATTTGCATTTCCCTGATAGTTAATGATGTTGAGCACTTCCTTAGATGCTTCTCAGCCATTAGTTATTCCTCAATTGAGAACTTTTTGTTTAGCTAAGTACCTATTTTTTAATAGGGTTATTTGATTCTCTGGCATCTAACTTCTTGAATTCTTTGTATAACTTGTATATTAGTCCTCTATCAGATGTGGGATTGGTAAAGATCTTTTCCAATCTATTGGCTGCCATTTTGTTTTCTTGACAATATCCTTAGCCTTACAGTAACTTTTGCAGTCTCATTAAGTCCCATTTGTCGATAGTTAAACTTAGAGCATGAGCCATTGGTGTTCTGTTCAGGAAATTTTCTCCTGTGCCTATGTGTTTTAAGGTTTTTCCTACTTTCTCTTTAAAAATTTTAGTGTACCTGGTTTAATGTGGAGATCTTTGATTCAGTTGCCCTTGAGCTTTGTACAAGGAGATAAGAAAGGGTCTATTTTCATTTTTCTGCATGCTGAGTGCCAGTTGGACAAATACCATTTGTTGAAGAGGTTGTCCTTGTTCCATTGAATGTTTTCAGCTCTTTTGTGAAAAATCAAGTGACCATATATGTGAGGGCTAATATCTGGATCTTCTATTCTGTTCCATTGATCTACTTGCCTATCTCTGTACCAGTATCATGCAGTTTATAGCACAATTGCATTATAATATAGCGTGAGGTGAGGGATAGTGATTCCCACAGATGTTTTCTTGTTGTTGAGGATGGATTTCTATATTCTATGTCTTTTGTTATTCCAGATAAAATTGCACATTGCTTTTTCCATCTCTATGAAGAATTGGGTTGGAATTTTCACGGGAATTGTATTGAATCTGTAAATTGCTTTTCGTAAGATGGCCATTTTTACAATGTTGCTCCTTCCAACCATGAGCATGGGAGATCTTTCCATTTTCTGAGATCTTTCTTGATTTCCTTCTTTAGCAATTTGAAGTTCTGGTCATATAGGTACTTCCCTTGCTTAGTTAGAGTCACACCAAGGTAATTCATATTTTTTTGAGACTTTTGTCAAGTGTATCTTTTCCCTAATTTCTTCTCTGCATGTTTGTCCTTTTTGCTTTTGCTGTCTAATGGCTCCATCCAGGATTTTCAGTACTATGTTGCATAGGAAGGGGGAGAGTGGGCAGCCTTGTGGAGTCCCTGATTTTAGTGGGATTGTTTCATGTTTCTCACAGTTGAGTTTGATGTTGGCTACTGGTTTGCCGTATATTGCTTTTACTATGTTTATTTATGGGCCTTGGATTTCTGTTTTTGCCAAGACTTTTAACATGAAGAGGTGTTGAAATTTATCAAATGTTTTTTCAGCATTCAGTGAGATGACCATGTGTTTTTTTTTTTTTTTTTTTTTTTTTTTTTGAGTGTGTTTATATGGTGGATTACCTTGATAGATTTCTGTATATTAAGCCAACCCTGCATCCCAGGGATGAAGCCTATTTGATCATGGTGAATGATGCTTTTGATATGCTCTTAGACTTGGTTTGCAAGTATTTTGTTGAGTATTTTTGCATCAATGTTTATAAGTGAGATTAGTCAGAAGTTCTCTTTCCTTGTAGGGTCTTTGTGTGGTTTAGGAATGAGGGTTATTTTGGCCTTGAAAAATGTGTTAGGTAGTATTCCATCTGATTCTATTTTATGGAATAGTTTGGAGAGTATTGGTATTATGTTGTCAATAATTGTTTGATAAATTTCTGCACTGAACGCATCTGGAACTTAGCTTTTATTGGTTGGGAGGCTTTTGATTACTGCCTCTATTTCTTTAGATGTTATGGGATTATTTAGATGGTTTACCTGGTTCTGGTTTATCTTTAGTATCTGGTATCTCTCTAGGAATTCGTCTATTTCTTCCAGATTTTCCTGCTTTGTTGAATATAGGCTTTTGTAGTAGGATCAGATGATTTCTTGAATATCCTCAGTTTCAGTTGTTTTGTTTTCATTATCCTTTCTGATTTTTGGTAATTTTGATACTCTCTCTTTGCCCTCTAGTTAGTCTGGCTAAGGGTTAATAGGTCTTGTTAATTTTTCAAAGATCGAGCTCTTGGTTTTGTTGATTCTTTGAATGGTTCTTTTTGTTTCTATTTGTTCTATTTCTGCTCTAACTTTGAATATTTCTCGAATTTTACTCCACTTGTTTGTATCTGCTTCCTTTTGTTCTAGAGCTTTCAACTGTGCTGTCAAGATGCTAGTGTATGCTCTCTCCAGTTTCTTTTTTTGAAGCACTCAGAGTTATGAGTTTTCCTTTCAGTACTGCTTTCATTGCATCCCATATTTTTGGGTATGTTGTATTTTCTTTTTCATTAAATTATAGGAAATTCTTAATTGCTTTCTTTATTTCTTCTTTGACCATGCTATCTTTTAATAGAGCATTGTTTATTTTCCATGTGTATATTGGCTTTTTGTTGTCTTCTTTGTTGTGAAAGACCAACCTGAGACAATAATGATATGATAGGATGCATGGAAGTATTTCAATTTTCTTATATCTATTGAGGCTTTTTTGTGACCAATTATATGGTCAATTTTGTAGAAGGTGCTGTGAGGAGCTGAGAAGAAGGTGTATTCTTTTTTTTTAGGATGAGATATTCTGTAGATGTCTATTAATTCCAATTGGTTTATAACCTCTGCTAGTTTCACTGTGTCCTTGTTCAGTTTCTGTTTCCTTGATCTGTCCATTGATGAGAGTGGAGTGTTGAAGTCTCCATCTATTATTGTGTGGGGTGCAATGTATTTTTTCAGTGTCCTGGGGTTTCTTTTATGAATATGGGTGCTCTTGTATTTGGAGCATATATATTAAGAACTTAGAGTTCCTCCTGACAAATTTTTCCTGTAATAAATAAAAGTGCCTTTCCTTGTCTTTATTGATAACTTTTGGTTGAAAATCTACTTTATTCAATATTAGAATTGCCACTCCAGCTTGCTTCATGCTCTTTGTTTGGAAGGTTTTTTCTCAACCTTTTACTGTGAGATGGTGTCTGCCTTTGTCTCTGAGGTTCGTTTTGTGTATGCAGCAATATGGTGATTTCTGTTTATGTATCCAGTCTGATAGCCTATATCTTTTTATTGGTGAATTGAGTCTATGTATGTTAATAGATATTAAGGAATAGTGGTTGCTGTTTCTTGCTATTTTTGCTTTTAGAGGTAGAATTGTGCCTGTGTGTCTTTCATCTTTTGGTTTTCTTGCTTAGGTATTTTCTTGTTTTTATTAGGATGTAGTTTCCCTCCTTATATTGGGTTTTTCACCTATAATTCATTGTGGTGTTGGATTTATGGTCAGATATTTTGTAAATTTAGTTTTGTACTGGAATATCTTGGTCTCTCCATCTATGGCAAGTGATAGTTTTGCTGGGTAGGTATAGCAGCTTGGGCTGACAATTGTGTTCTCCTAGGGTCTGCATGATGTCTGTCCAGGATCTTCTAGCTTTCATAGTCTCGGTTGAAAATTCGAGTGTGATTCTGATTGTTCTGCCTTTAGATGTTACATGACATTTTTCCTTTACTGATTTTAGTATTCTTTCTTTGCTTTGGGCACTTGGTGTTTTGATTATTATGTGCCAGGAGGAATTTCTTTTCTGCTCCAATATATTCAGGCTTCTGTAGGTTTCATTTATGCTCATGGTCATCTCATGCTTCTGGGTAGGGATGTTTTCTTCTATGATTTTGTTGAAGATATTTACTGTGCCTCTTAGTTGATACTCTTCTCCCTCTTCTATTCCTATTATCCTTAGGTTCGGTCTTCTCATTGTGTCCTGGATCTCCTCAACATTTTGGGTTAGGGGCTTTTTGGCTTTTGCATCTTCTCTGACTGTTTTGTCTATGTTTTCAATGTTGTCTTTGGCCCTCGAGATTCTCTTTTCCATCTCTTGTTGTCTGTTGGTGCTGCTTGCATCTGTGAGTCCTGATTTATTTTTTAGATTTTCTACCTCCAGGATTGTTTCTTTTTGTGTTTTCTATATTCTTTCCATTTCCATTTTAAATTCCTTATTCAATTCCTTCATCTTTAAGGCACAACATACTAATTGATAAATCAATATCACATTGTCAACCTTGAAAACATACACACACACACACACACACACAGACACAGACACACACACACACACACACACACCTGAGTAATTTTTAGCTGTAAAAAGGAAAGAAAGCCATTTCTAGGAAGAAAGAACTAGAAAACAACATAAGACCAACAAGACTAAAAGGAGGTATTGATTTCCTCTGAGGTGCAGTATTTAGATTTAACATCTTTAAGTTTTACCATCATGTGAAGATTGTACTACATGAGTATCTTACTACATGCATATCTTGTGTCTTGGAAGGCCATGGGAGGGTGATGGATCACATAATACTGAAGTTAAGGGTGGTTTAAATATCCATGTGGATGCTGGGAACAAACGTCCAGTCATCAGCAATAGTGACAGTTGCTATTTCCCACTGAGGCATCTCTCCAATGTTAATACCTAGATTTTGAAATATTAGAAAATAGAAGGAGTGATATTTTGGGGAATGTGGAAGTATTATGAAAAGAACAGATGACAAAAGATGATAGAGTTAAATAAGTGCAAAGTTATTTTATACATACATCGGATCTATTACTTTGTGTTATGCATACATATATAATGTTTAAAATGATAGCTGTCTCTAAGGGAATATAGTATGAGTAATCTAACTTTATTATATTGGTCTATATATCTACTGCTATCCATGTAGAATGATGTTTAAATTATCAGAAACTCTTAGAAACTTTAGGAGTGTTTTTCTAGGCTATTTGTGGCCCCATAAAATTCTGAATAAATTTGAGGGTAACTTTTTTTTTTTTAAATTTCTCCACAGTATCATATTATTTTGGTAGGAATGACCATGTGATATGATAGCAGTAGTATTAAGAAACAGAATGTTGTCTTGGTGTGCCATTTTATGCTCTTCGGTGTCACTGAACTTGGTTATTAGAGCAAGTAATTTTCCTGTCGACACCCCTACACATGTATGCACACATGGTTGTGTTTACAGTAAGGCCATTTCCTTGATCAGAGTTGATTCAAGCTTATTTGATTTGATTATTTTTTTGGTTAGATTTTAGCCTTGAGTACTGTCCTTGGCCTCAGCATTATAGTTTCAGTAATGATTCTGCTGAGTAAATTTAGCAGGAATATTTTTTCATGGCATCAGATCACTTTCAGTGTCTGATTGGATTCGTGATCCATCACCGTTGATATTTCTAATCCTTGTAGTTTTATGGTGCCTTAGCTAGCATTCAATATCAATACTAACTATAGTGTCTCGAATTGGAAGCAGGGCTAAATCATGCTTGACATACTTTCAAGTTCTATTTGATAGACAAATGAATTAAACAGGTGAAAAGGGATATGAATTTGGACACATTTTTCTCACATACTAGATTGGACTCTCTATGGCTCCCCTTCTTATATGAAATGAGCCATCCAGTCATTTGCCTGCAAAAACAAAGTCACACACACACAGACACACACACACACACACACACACACACACAACACACACACACACACACACACATACACACACACACATGTTCTTATGAATTCTGCTATTTACCATGTCATTTTCTCTTAGATATTTATCTGACAATGGATCAATATCAACAATATTAATTTTAATGGATAAACATATCAAATAGCAAAACCCAAGTAAGCTAAAGATGAAATTGGTATATAATGTGAAGTCATTCATTTTCTCACTTGTATAAAAATGTTTCCATAGGATTTCCTTATCATCCTTTAAAAGATCACAAGTACATTTGCATTCAGAGTGGTATTTTTATACTTCATTGTTGTTATATACTTAGCTTATTTAAGATGCACAATATTAACTTTAGATTTTCTTTTTTACTAATGACTTAGTTATTGATCACAAGTTTTTCTGTGTTTAGACATTATCATTCAGTTGTATTTTGGAATTTCTCTGATTTAGGATTTAGCTGAATTTCATTTAAGAGTGAGATATTTAATACCCTAGCTAATGAATATCCAGCTTTCATGATGCTTTGCTTTTGTGTGGGAGAAGTTATTTTTATGCATATGTAGCTGAAGATAGCAATGTCTGGCATCAATATGAGAAGTGGCCTTTGGTCCAAGGAGGACATGGTTTCCCAATGTAGGAGAATGACAAGGCTCTGTGGTAGAGAGGGTGATTAGAAGTAAGTGCAACTTCATGAAGACATGTGGAGGAGGAGGGGGATGGGTGTGGGTTGGGGGAAGGAGAAAACATTTTAAATGTAAATACAGAGAGTATCTAATAAAAAAGAAAAAATAATAATTTAGTATTGAATTTAATAATAAAATTGAAGATGAATTTTTTGTTTGTTTCATGACATATTATCTATCCTGGATAATATCTGTGTACAAGAATTATCCTGCTATTGTTAGGTGGACTGTTGTTTGTCTGTCTTAGCTATAACTCTTCAACAGTATTATTTACAGCCTCTATTTTCTTATAATTACTGATTTCCTGTCTAGTATTTTTATCAAAGGTAGAATATAATATCCTCAAATCACCTATTGCTACTTAAGTTCTGTATTTCTCATTTTAATTTTGTCATATTTCTTTTCGAGGGAGACCATGCTGGGTGATGTATGTGTATTTGTAATTAGTATACAATATATTTTTGTGAATTAACTTTTTTAATGTACAATGCAATTTGTGTTTCATGAATGTTTTAAATAAGGTTGATGCTGTCTGATGATAGTACAATTATATCTAATGTCTTTGATTATTACTTCCATGGAATATTGTTTATAATTCTTTTCACTTTAACTACAAGTTATCATTTTTCTAAGTGTATTACATATAACACATACCTGGGTGCTATTTTCTCTTCCACTTTTTTAAATTTTTATACCTACAATGGCAAGCTTGGTTTAATTTTATTACGAGTTTAGTTCTTATAAAAGTAAACTTAATTCACAATTATGAACAAAAGCCCTCTCTTCCATTTCCATGTTGCTGATTTAACATACATTTTTATTTAGCTTATCCTCAATAACAAAGTTATATAATAAGCACTTTGTGTATTCACCCTTAAATACTGTGGGAAATGGAAGGTGGAGAGAAGGACCAAGCATGTAATAAATAGTTCTAATTTTCTTCCATGCATTTGGGTTTCTGGAAAAAAGTTTAGTTTTAAAAATGTCATTTTTATTTCTGGTATACATTCAATTTACATGAAAGATACAAATTTAGGGTTTATAAACTAATTTATAACCCAATTGCAGTTTCCCCTCCCTTGTCTCATCTTGTTCCTTCTCACTGGTCCCCATACAATCCTTCTCTTTCTCCTCAGAAAAGGGGATGGCTTCCATATATATCAGTCTTAGCATAACAAATTACAGTAAGACTAGGCCATCTTCTCCTTTTGAGGCTAGACTGTGCAGGGTTTTATCGTGTTCCAATCATAAAAATACTATCTACATATTGGAATTGTAATAGTATCATAGGTTTTGGAATTTAGTCAAATGCTGTCATAGAGGGAATACTGTTCTTTTCCCTATATCTTGTATCCACTACTGGGATCGACTAACAATTATATTAACTTTATAACTTACACTAACTTTAAAATTCACCATTCTTTAAGTTCATATTTTCTGTTAGCTAAGTAATTAAGATTCATAAATAAGCCTCTGGAAAATATTTTCTTTTTTCCCAACCTCCATGTGAAGTTGTTGCATTTTCTGTAATAAAAAAAAATGTCCCTTACTATGATTATATGTTTAGATGAAACTGTGGATCAGGACCAGAAACTAATACATATCAGGTAGTTGATCTAACACAAAGAACCATCTTTACCCCTAAAATATTTTTGTAAATGAATATCAGTATATCTACCTTCATTTAGCCCAAAAACAGATTTAACAGTTACTAATGGATATCTATTTTATTCATTGTTAGATATATAAATTTGCCACTAAAGTTTATTCACTTTTATTGTTTTTAAAAATGTAAGATCATGTCTCCTTATTCATGGAGAGAACAAAATATAAAAATTATTATGATAAAATATTTTAAAGACATAAAATTAGTCATCCCAAAAGGGATGAGATATATACCATTTCAACTAAATATGGGTTTCAATGAAACTTTCATATACTTTTATATACTTTATGACTTATTTCTCTTACAGGTATTTTTGTGGTTAATTTATATACTGTTTGTCGATGAATGCATATTTTGTATTTTTATTGATTAAATTTGTTTTTTGACAACTTTATACTTGTATATACTGCATACTGTTAATTCTCATGCATATCTACCTACCATTCCCTCCAAATCTGTCTGAGGTCAACTGAGTTCCACCAGAAATCTCTGCATGATCATGGATGTGTTGTTAATTTTTGGAGACTCATGGCCTAAGCAGTGAGTATAATGTTGAAAAAATTAATTTCTTTGTCTAGAATTGATCAGTTAAGAATAGTTCATCAGTGACAGGAATGACCCTAGGTATTATAGTTAGACACAAGGAAGGTAACTTCAGTTGAGAGTTGGTGATTGCACTGGTGAGTCTGCAGGATGTATTTCTTAGCATATAGTCTTGTGGCTCTTTCTTACTTTCTGTCCTCTCTTCTGCAGTGTTCTCTGAGTATAGTAGTGGTGATAAATGTGCCTTGTTTAGGACTCAACCTTCAACACATTAATTTTCAGTATCTTGAACAGCTATAACACTGCATTCGATATTATTTGCTGCACAGACACTTTATGGCTGGGCTTAGAGTAGCTTTTGTCTATGGATATAAAGTGATATTTAGAAGACACTTTGATAGTATGTCAATTTAATTAAATAACAGTAGTAAGTTCCTGACTTGAACCCATAACCTCTCAGAAATGAGTTTTAATTGGGTTGAGAATACCAAGTATAAGTTCTCTCCTGTGGAATGTATCTCAAGTCCAATCAAAGAGCAACTAATTATTCCCAAAACTGTGTTACTAAAGCACACATAGACACATTTCTTGATTTTTAAAATAAAAATTCAATTTTTTAAAATTGCAACTCATATAAAAAGTTATACCACAAAGTTATTCCATACACAGTCTCTGTATTCCAGTGTTTTTGTGGTTATAAAAAGAATAGGAAACAGTGATTTCAACCCAGGTTGAAAAGGCAGCAGTTAGTTAACAATGGAGCATGTACAACTTCATGATGCGCTATTTTTGCTTTTTGATAAATTATATTATTACAAAAAGAAGGTGACATAACACAAGAACAAAACTTCTTACCATAGAAGCAAGTATAGGTTTTCATGTAAATTAAAAACTTAGACTAAATAGTTAGATTTATATAATATATAAGAATAAAAATAACTTGATTATTCACTTCTCTTCTTTAATCATTCCTGTCACTATTTTCTTTAGATTCAGAACTTGCCAACTTTTATGCATTGCCACAACCCTTATTTTTAGGTATGTTGTTCTTTCTCAACTAAAAATCACTGATGCATAGAAATTTTCCATCTATTCACTGAATTGAAAATGATAATACATAGTATTTTTGTAGCATGTCAAAGGAGCATACAATGCAGTCATTCTCTAAGCTATAATTGCAGGCAGTACTTCAATGTGAAGCAATTTGCCTTTAAACATGAAGTAACATAAGGGCCAAAGATAGTTCTAGAAGTATTATTTCCATTAGTTATTCTGTTATATTTATCAAACTATACCATTTATGTGTTGTCTAAATCACTCAAGACTTTATTCATAAAACTACAATAGAACTCTCTGTCAAGTTTAAACAGGCAACACCCAAAGTATCAGAATATCAAGTATGTATATATAACCAATGAAGACCAAATATATGGAATGATTCTAGATATACATATATATATATATATATATGTATGTATGTATATTATACTTATGAGATTTTCAAGAAGTTCTCAATCTATGAGTTATAACAATTTTGGGTCATATGTGAGATATCTTATATAATCAGACACCTACACTGCAATTCATAAGAATAACAATATTATAGTTGTGAAGCAGCAAAGAAATAATTTTATTGGCAGGGGTCACTATGACAGAAGGGACTATATTAAAGGGTCATAACATTAGGAAAGTTGAGAAGGACTGGCTTAGACTAAAAAGCAAAGCACTGACACTTGGAACTTTATTAAGCTATATTCTATTATAATAATCAAATAAATATGGTCATGTTTATTTTTGTCACAGTAACTTTTAAATGGATCAGGAAAAATATGCTCAAAAATTGAAAGTATACTGTCAATAGAAAATGCCTAGTTTTTTATGAAGTTATTGTCTAGAATAATTTGTAGCAACCAAAATCCATGTTACTCACAAATCAAACTTGTATGGTATCTCTCTTTAACTAGAACCAAGGTAAAACATAAAAATAATTAACTGACTTAAATTACAGAGTTGTAAATATTACACCTTGGGGTGATTTGACTTATTTTTCTCTTCTTTAAAAGAATAATTTTATTTAGTTACATTCCTAATGTTGCCCCCCTCCCAGTCTCCCATCTCAAAGTTTTTCACCCCATCCCCTTCCTGTTTTATACTGAGAGGGGCTTTCCTCTCACCCCAACCCCACCCCCATCCCTCACCTCCCACTCTCATTTCCCTTCCTTCACTCCCCTACCCTACCCAGGCATCCCTGTTCCCTGGGGCATCAAGTTTCTACAGGATTAGGCTTATCCTCTCCCACTAAGTCTAGACAAGGTATTCCTCTGTTATATATGTACCTGGGGCCAAGGATCAGCCCATGTATGCTCTTTGGTTGGTGCATTAGTCTCTGGGACTAATTTCTGGGTTAGTTGATACTGTTGGTCTTCCTATGGACTTGCCATAGACTTCAATTCCTTCAATCCTTCCCCTAAGTCTTCCATAGAGATGCCAAACTGGAGTCAAATGGCAGGTTGTAAGAATATACATCTGTCTAAGTTGAGTGTTGGTAGAGCCTCTCATAGGACAGCCATACTTGGCTCCTATCTGAAAGCACATCATAGGAACATTACTAGTGTCAGTGTTTGATTCCTGACCATAGGATAGATTCCAAGTTGGGCTGGTCACTGGCTGGTCTTTCATTAAGTATCTGCTACATTTTTGTTTTTGCATTTGTTTTAGATAGGACCAATTCTGGGCCTATATTTTGAAGGTAGTTTGGAGACTCCATCCCTCTCCTGGGGCCCCTTTCTACCTACTGAAAGTGGTCCCTTTTGGTTCCATCTCCCCACTGCTGGGCATTTCCACTAAGGCCATTCCAGGTCTCTTGGACTTATTACAAGTTCTCCATGTCTTCCACGCCTAGCAGCTGCATATTTCCATTCTTTTTTTCTAGCCACGTGGGACACTCTCTTGTCTGTCTCACCCCATATCTAATCCTGTCTCCAACTCCCCAGCAATTCCTTCTCCTAACCAGGATTATTCTGTTTCCCCTCCTAAGTGGTATTGAAGCATCCTCCCTTGGGTTTTCCATTAAACTTCTTACAGTCTGTGGGTTGTATCAAGTGTATTCTGTATTTTGACTAATATTCACTGATCAGTGTGTACATACCATGCATATCATTTTTTGTTTGGGTACCCTCACATAGAATGATATTTTCTAGTTTCATCCATTTGCCTGTGAGATTCATGATGTCCTCCTTTTTTAACAGATGAAGTGTATCCAATTGTGTAAGCAAACCACATTTTTTGTATTGATTCTTTAGTTGAGGGACATTTGGATAGCTTCTAGTTTCTGGCTATTATGAATAAGGCTTCTATGAACATAGTGGAGTACTTGACTTTGTTGTATGGTGGAGCACGTTTTGGGTATATGCCCAGGAGTTCTATAGCTGGGTCTTCAGATAGAACTATTTTCAACATTCTGATAAACTGCCAGATTGATTTTGAGAGTGGTTATATCAGTTTGCATTCCCACCAGAAGTGGGGAAGTGTTCTTCTTTCTCCACATCCTTGCTAGCATGTACTGTCACCTGAGTTTTTTATCTTAACCATTCTGACTGATGTAAGGTGGAAGGAATCTCAGGGTCTTTTTCTTGATGATTAAGGATGTTAACATCTCTTGTAAATGTTTGTCAGACATTTGAGATTTCTCTGTTGAGGATTCTATGTTTAGCTCTGTACCCCATATTTATTGGGTTCTTTGTTGTTCTGTGGTCTAACTTCTTGAGTTCTTTATATGTTTTATATATAGATATATCTGATCTATGGTTCATGAGAATCTTTTCCCAATCAGTAGGTTGCCATTCTGTCTACAGACAGAGTCCTTTGCCTAACAGAAGCTTTTTATTTTATGAGGTACCAATTCTTAATTGTTGATCTTAGATCCTTAGTCACTGGTGGTCTGTTCAGGACAATTTCTCCTGTGTGCTTTTGAGGCTATTTTCCACTTTCTCTTCTATTAGATTCAGTGTGTCTGGTTTTAGGGTCCTTTAGATATATTAATAGTAATAGTCATAATAAGATTGATGACATAGGCCCAGGTCCTCAAAAAACTTTTCATACAATTGTAAAATTTCTATATAATTAAATATAAAGTTAATCATCAATAAATAGGAAGCCTAAAACATCGGCACTGAATATGAAAAGAACTACAGATATCAAAGGTTTGATTTGCTGTTTAGAGTGTGCCACGACAGTGCATTTGTATCTAGTTTCTAATCCTTTTTATGTATATATAACCTAAAGACAAGGATTTCTAAAAAGATATGATGAGCTTTTAGCCCTCTGCATAACTAAGGACACAGTTGCCTTTGAATTTCTCGTTTGTGACTGAACTGTGAAAAAAATGTGGATTCATATCTATTTACCTCTCATGTCACAATTTGAACCGTGATATGACCCATGTATAGCTTTTCTGTCTGAAGAGTCATTTTCTTCATCATTAGGAAGAAAATTCATCGTTTACAGAAGGATGGTTTAGGAAATATTTGCCCTTTGTTATAATCAGTATTGTACATTTCCAAGTGTTTATTCTAAGGTGTCAAAAATTAGCATTAAATTGAATAGCATGCTTTCTTTTTCACTGTGCATGTCATGACCTTTAAACAAAATAGAGTTTGTCTAAGAAATAAATGAATATTTAATTTTTGCAACATTTCCTGAATGTTTTATTTTTCTCAAATACTATGCTGTTTTACACATGTATCATTACTTAATTCTCAAAAACTTCTTTCTTAAGATGATACTATGAGTTAGAGTAGTTCTATAATTTAGGCTAAGGTAGCATAGGTAGTTAAGAACAAAAATATGAGTATATTGATTGAATTTATAGGTTCAAAGTTTTGCTCTTTTTCTGGTATTTTCTTATTATAAACTCCATCCCAACTTCTTTAAAATTTTATAACACACTGCTCTTTATGAAAAAGCAAATAGGACATAAGGACATATGTCACCTGTTTATCTCAATCTCAGTTTTTCTAATGTTTTCTGCCATATATTTATGGTTGTTGTCATCCAGTAAGGACTGTTCTACATGCTATGAAGTATGATTTGAAGAGCAGTTCTCTACTTCCAATAATTAGATACCATTGAAAATGTTACATTTTGTTTTACATGTACTTTATGCTCATTGTAACTATTAAGTTTTCAATGCATACTATCAAACCTTTAAAAAATCAAGTACTGACTAAAAATATATTAATATAGTTTTATGAAAAAAAAGATACCATTGAAAAGCTCCACTCACTTCTAGTTGTTCTCAATAAAATTCTCTGCAGAACGTAGTTCTTTATACACAAAAATTTCAGCTTACTGCAAAGTTATTCTATCTTATTGGTGATCATCTATATCTCTGTTCTAGAGAAGACAGGATGCTCAAAAGGTTTCCAAATACGTTCATAAAAGCCTCAGATGTTTTCAAATGAAAATAAACTATTCTACTGAAGAATAAGCAAAAGTTTATCTCTATGAACTAAAATATAAATGCTTGTTTCTTCAAAGATTGCACATTCTATTTTTGAAAATACTTTTATACTATTCAGGGCTGTTACTTAAATCCTAACTTATATATTGATATAAAGAGGTATTACATTTGCTTTGCAGAATTAACATATGATCACTAAAATATAATTTTGATCTTAAAAAAGTTGAGCTAAACAACTGCAGTTTAAGTGGTTCAGAGCTATGATGCCACAGAATCCATTCACCTCCTTCCTCATTTTCCCATCTTAAGAAAGCTCCATTTTATGTTGCTAGCAGTGTTAATTACTTCCTATTTATTTACCATTATCCCCAATTCCCAAATAATTAGCATTTATAAAGTACTAGAACAATATATAAACTGTGGTTGATATATATATGTGTGTGTATGTATGTATGTATGTATGTGTGTATATAACTGGGATTTCCTTTCCAAATTGTGATTTCTCAGTTCTTATTGCTGTTCAGTTGAATCATCAAGCTTTCCAACATGTTTTGCCAACATATATATTTTTGCATACACATATTTTTCTTTGAGACCTAGAAAATAGCAATTATACAAGTCCAGGTGGTTGTTACCAGAAAATAATCACATCTTAAAGCCATTTGAGTCTTCACATATTATGAGACAAAAATTCTCAGGGGTATGATTATCTCATTTTTGCTCCTCTTCATATCATGTCAGTATCCTGTTCTGTATTCACAGCAAAAAATTACAAATTCTTAAAATTGCTTCCCTCAGTCAGTAGTATTCTATTTTACCATAGAATCATTCTAAGACCACAGTTAGAATACAATTAAAGAATACAACAGCATTGTATAAAGACAATATTTTTGTCTTCTTACAAGACATTGTATTAAGACAATATTTTGCATTTTAACATTTAGTTGAAGTATGTCTCATATTTTCACCTAATTCATTATTGGGGGGCTGCATTTAAGTAGACTCAAGAGCGATCAGACATTATTAAGGCAGTCATGTTCATTTTCCTCACATTACAAGCTTCCCCTATTCCATCTTTTCCATTATGTTACCACATAATGTCAAATAGAGTGAGTATATAGTTTGCAAGTGTTTGTAGTCAATCAGTGAACTACAAGTATACCTTTAATAACATATTCTAGCTTAAATGTTTATAAAATAAATTATTTCAAATAAATATCTTATACTACATTTATTAAAGTGAACCTTTTAGACAATGATGTGCCTTATAATGTTAATAGGATATGTAAAAATCAAAACCCATGGTTGTTCAATTTTTAATTAATTAATTAATTTATTTACATTCCAAATCTTGCCCCTTCCTGTTCTCCATCTGAGTTTGTCACCCCCTCCCCTCTGCCTCTGATAGGGTGCACCCCTCCCAAGGCATCCCCTTTCCCAGGGTCATCAACTCTCTACAGGATTAGGCTCATCCATTCCCAGTGATGCCAGGCAAGGGAGTCCTCTGCTACATATGTGCCAGAGGCCAAGAACTAGTGCATGTATAATTTTTGCTCGGTGGCTTAGTCTCTAGAATCTTACAAGGGTCCAGTTTAGTTGACACTGTTGGTCTTCCTATGTAGTTGCCATTCTCTTCAGCTTCTTCAATTATTTCCCTAATTCTTTCATAGAGGTCCCAGACATCAGTTCAAGGGTTGTGTGTATTTGCATTTGTCTCAGTCAGCTGCTTTTGGAGCCTCTCAGAGGGCAGCCATGCTAAGCTGCTGTTTGCAAGCACAACACATCATCAAAATTTAAAATATCTAGCTTGCTTAAATTTTATTTGTGCCTTAAAATGTCTAAGAAATCCTTTGCTCTTTGAATTTGAAATTTCTCAGAATTTTTTGTCAGGAAGGTATTTCTAGATTCATTTGATTTAGAATCTCCTATTACTTACATTATATGCCATAAGATTGGATAACTTTCTCAATACATACGACCTGCTAAAATTAAACCAAGAGGAAAACAACTTAAACAGATCTATAATAAGCATTGAGACTAGAGTATAACAAAAAAAATCTACAAACTAAAAATAAGTCTAGGTCCAGATGGATTCTCCACTGAGTTTTATCGGCTCCATAAAGAATTAATGCCAGTGCTTCTCAAACTTGTTCATAAAACAAAAAAGGAGTAATACTATGATACCCTCAATCCAAAAAGACATATCAATGATCAACAAAAGTGAGGGAGATAGAAAGAAACAAAAAGAAATATCTTCACTAAAACACAGGTAAGCCAAATCCAACATGTCAAAATAATAGTTCAGTATTATCAAGTGAGCTTCAATTCAGGCGTACAAGCAAATCAATAAATGCAATATATAATATAAATATATATTTCTTGTTTACTTTTTATCTGTTAATAGAATACTGACCAAGAGCAACTTGAAGAGGAAAAGATTTATTTCTTCTAAAATTTCCAGGTAGTTCAGGTTTATCAGGGCAGGATTTCAAGTCAGCAACCTAGAGTCAGTAATGAAGAGGGAACCACAAGGAAATAGTACCTACTGGCTTCCTCCATTCCATATTATATTGTCCTTGATGGTCAGCCCAAAATCTTAGAATCTCCAAAATGCTGGGAATCCTCAACAACTGACACTGTGCCTTCAACAATGACTTCCACTGGACTGTCTCCATGGAAGCTTACAAACTAGTAGTTGCTCACTTCACAAGGCTGGGTGCCTCAACAATTCAAATCCCATGCTGAAAACCTAGAAGTTTCACAGATATCTCTAGTCCTTAGTCCAAATGGAAGTCTAGAAGTTGTGGTACTGATATCAATAAAAACACATCATTATCAGGACCACCAACAAAAGAAATCAACCTGACAGACAAAGGAAAGGCAGAGTACACAACAGGTCTTCCTTCTGTCATTTCCTTTTAAGTGTACTTCAGCAACAGTGGGAAGGATCTTACCGTATTAGTTAACACAAGCAGGTTAGTTATGCTTTTGCGAATCCATACTCAGATGATTCTAATTTGTGTCAAGTTAACATTAAATCAATCATAATATATATCAAAGATGGCACTTCATCATATCAATAGAAACAGAAAGAAAGCCCCTTGCCAAATCTAACATGACTCCATGAAAAAAACAAACAAAACTAATAAAAGGGATAAAAGTAGAACTAGAAGATCAGAGTGATGGCATCCTCTTTAATGTCAGCACAGAGGCTTTGGAGTTAGGCAGATCTCTGCCCATTTAAGACCTTCTTGATTTACATAACAATGATCTGGCCAACCAGAACAACAAAATAAATCCCTAAATCAAAAACACATGAACAAAAGTCTAGGAATAGGAGGAATACACTTCACTAGAATAAAAATCAACGTACGAAGCCTATATCAATTACATTAAATGTAGAACATCTAAAAATTTTTCAGGAAAATGTATTCAAGAGTGGCCACCTCACCATTCACAATAGTATAAGAAATCTTTACTAGACAAAAGACAGAAATGACAGAGATATCAAATAGTTCAAGAAAACTTTGACTATTTCCATGTTATGCTTTGCTTTACATATACTTTATGCTTATGTTAACTAGTAAGATTTCAATGCATACTATCAAACCCTTAAAAAATCAAGTAGTGACAAAAATATATTCATATAGTTTATTCCAAAAAATAAAGTAGGGGATAGGGCTATAAATGGGAGAAAACAATGCCAAATCACCCCTGTTTGCAGATTATTGGATACCGTACGTAAGAGACTTTAAAATTTCAAAATGGAAAACCCTTAGATATGAGTGTACTTTCTGCAAAGTAGCAGAATGTAAAATTAATATCCATAAACCTGGAACCTTATTAATGGTGAAAATGTTCAGAATGAAATTTAAAAAGAAATCTAAAAATGTATAACTTTAAAAATATTGAGAGTTTAAAGATTGTTAGAATAAAATAAGGTAAGACAATGAAGAATGATTTAAAAAATCTGTAGGATTTCCATAAAAAGAATCAAGAAATATACTGGTAATGAAATCACAGAAACAATAATATTCAAATTTTATACAAATATACTGAAATTAGCCTAACAAAGAAAGTGAGTAATGGTATAATGAAAAAAATATTATTTTTCATTAGCTATTTGAGAGTTTCATACAATGCAGTTTGAACAGCCACTCCTCTGAGATCTATCATCCTTTCCCTACTCATGTATCTTGGTGTCTTTACAGTAGGATAGGGTCTTTTAAGTATATATACATCTGAGAGGTATAGATGGATCTTGGGGTAGCTTTATCGCCAGTTTTCTGAGGAATCTCTACATTGATTTGCAGAATGGCTTTAATAGTTTGGACTTCCATCAGCAGAGAAAAAATGTTCCTCTTTCCCCACATACTTGCCAGCATTGATTATCACTTTTGTTCATTCGTTTGTTAGATTTTGGAATGTAGCCATTGTTATCGTAGAAGAATAAAATTCCAAGGCAATTTTCATTTTTCAAATTGATGGGGATGTTGGGTATATTTTTTTAAAGTAATTCTAGGCCATTTGTATTTCATCATTTTAAAAAATCCTTCTTGGAAAAAACCAAACAACATAATCAAAAATTTGGGTATAGAACTAAATAGAAAATTCACAACACAGGTATCTCAAATGGCCAAGAGGCATTTAAAGAAATGTTCAAAGTCCTTAGTGACCAGGGAAATGTAAATCAAAATGATCCTGTGATTCCACCTTATACCAATCAGAATGGCTAAGATCAAATATTCAGTTGACAACACAGGTTGGTGAGAAGGTGGAGAAAAAGGAACAGTTCTCCATTGCTGATGGGATTTCTAACTGGTACAACTACTCTTTTATTTATTTATTTATTTTGTCCTAAACATATTTTTTTTAAATAAATTGAACAACTTTATTTAAATAAAAACAAAGATAAATGAACAGATTTTAAGCATTTTTGCTTAAAAGTATATGAATACATTTTTGTCAGTACTTGATTTTTTAAAGTTTTGATAGTATGTATTAAAATCTTACTAGTTACAATGAACATAAAGTACATGTAAAACAAGATGTATCAATCTGGAGATTTCTCAGAAAATTGGAAATACATAAACCTGAAATTCCAGCTATACAATTTGTGGGTTTAAACCCCAAAGATGCCTCACCATGGCACAGGGGCACATGTTCCACTATGTTCATAGTGGCCTTGTTTATGATAGAAGCTGGAAACAACCCAGATGTCTAATAACATAAGAATGGATACAGAAAATGTGATTTATTTATACAATGGAATATTACTCAGCTATTTGGAATGAGGATGAGTTTTGTTAACAGATGGATGGAACTAGAAAATATCATTCTGAGTGAGATAACTCATATCAAAAAGATATGCATGGTATATACTCAGTAATATTTGGATATTTGCCCCAAAATTACAGATTATCCATGATACAACCAACCCACACAACTCAAAAGGTTTAACCAGCTGAAGGTCTGAAGTTAGGATGCTTCAGTCCCACATGTGATGGAGAAGAAAGCAATCATAAAGGGGGGGGGCAGAAAGAGGAAGGGACTTGGATAGTAGAGGGGAAGGGGAGGGGGAAAGGGGTCCATGATCAGGTATTGGGGAAAACAGGAGTGAAGCCCTGAGGGCCAGAAGAATGAATGGAAACAGGAAATCTGGGGAGGTAAGAGGTGGGGGGACCCTCTAGAATGTACCAGAGACCTTGGAGTTGAGAGACTCTTAAGACTCAATGGGAGGGACCTTAGATGAAATGCCCAGTAGTAGGGAGAGGGAACTTGTAGAGGCCATTTGGAGTAGAAAGACGGGGCATCAAGTGGAGAGAGAGATAATGTTGCAATTCCACAATCAACAACTCTGACCCAGAATTTTTCCTGTGTAAAAGAACACAGTGACAAATGGAGAAGGGGTTGAGGGATAGGAAGTCCAGTGACAGGCCCATATTGGGATGCATCTCAATGGGAGGCACAAAGGCCTGACACTATTAATGATGCTATAGTGTGCATACACACAGGAGACTGGCATGGTTGTCCCCCTAGAGGCCCAACAAGCAGCTGACTGAGACAGATGCAGATAATTATACCCAACAAATGGACAGACGTTGAGGACACCTGTGGTTGAATTAGAGAAAGGTTGGAAGAAGTTGAGTTTGAGGTCAACCTCATAGGAAGACTAGCAGTCTCAACTAACTTGGAACTCCAAGATCTCTCAGATAATGAGCCTCCTACAAGCTGGTAGGAGGCCCCTGACACATATACAGCAGAAGACTGCCTAGTCTGACCTCAGTGAGAGAAAATACACCTAATGCTCAAAAGACTTGAGGCCCCAGGGAGTGGAGAGGTCTGGAGGGGTGAGGTAGGATGTGTTGGGTGGACTGGAGCATGGGAACACCCTCTTTGCGACAGGGGAGGAGGAATGGAGTAAGAAATTGTAGGAGGGAGTACTAGGAGAGAGCTAATGACTGAACTGCAAAAAAAGATTAAAGATAATTAAAAAATAATAAAATACAAACCCCGTCTTTAGTTCTATGCTCAATTTTAAATTAAGTTGTTTGTGTTTTTTAAAGTACTTTGTCAGATATACAGCTGATAATTTTTTTTCTCATTCTATGACAGAATGAGAAAAATCTTTGGTGAGATTCCAAATGTTGATTGCTGGTCTTTAATACCTGTGCTATTGGGGGTTGTACTCAGAAAGTAATTTTCTGGCCTACAAATCTTAATCATGGTATCTATTTTCATATCTGACAGATTAAGAGTTCTTGTTTTTATATTGAGAACCTTAACTTATTTGCGGTTTACTTTTATACAGGGTGAGAGGTAAGTATTGACTATCCTTTTATATTCCCCAGACTGAGTAGCACAATTTGTTAAGGATATGATCTCTTCTTCAATGTTTATCATTGGAAAATGTGGCCTTTTAATATGTGTGTCTTTAACTCTGTTCAATTGATCAGTGTGCATGTTTTTATTCCAATGCAACACTATTTTTATTACTGTAGTTATGAAGGATAATTTGAAATTTGGGAAGATAAATAACTCCATCTGTTCCTTCTTTGCTATAGTTTGTTTTAGCTATCCTGGTTCTTTTGTGTTTCTATATAAAATTTAATATTATTTGTTCAGCTTCAGTGAGTATTGCATTGGGATTTTGATGGAACTGTATTGAATCTCAAATTTGCGTTTGGTCAAATGGCTACTTTGTAATATTAACTCGACTAATAAATGAGCAAGGAAGGTCTTTCCACCTATGGTTGAAAAAAACATACACATAAACACATATAAAAGAGTGTTTCTTAATCTAAAAAGAATCATTATATGGATTCTGTTCTTGAGTATGTATATGTATGTGTATGTGCATGATTATATGTGTGTGTGTGTGTGTATCTGTGTGTGTGTGTCTGTGTGTGTCTATGTGTGTGGTTTTGGTTTTTTGAATTATATATGTTGAATCATGCCAGCATCTATATGATGAAACCAATTGCTTTATGTTAGCATTCTATGTAAACTCAACCCCACAGTTACCTGCCCTCAGCCAAGTATTTCTGGTTCACTATAAGAGAGCAGTTTGCCCCATCCTTACTCTCTTGTTCTCTATTGCTCTCTTGCTCTTGTTCTTGCCTTCCCATCCTGCCTCATTCCCTGTTCCTTTTCGCCCTCACTGCTCATGACTGGCCTCTACTTCTCTGATCCTATCTCTCTCTCTCTCTCTCTCTCTCTCTCTCTCTCTGTCTCTCTCTCTCTCTCTCTCTCTCTCTCTCTCTCTCTCTCTCTCTCTCTCTCTCTCTCTCTCTCTCTCTCTCTCTCTGTCTCTCTCTCTCTCTCTCTCTCTCTCTCTCTCTCTCTCTCTCTCTCTCTCTCTGGGTGTGTGTATGTGTCTGTCTGTCTCTCTGTCTCTGTCTCTGTCTCCCTCTCTCTCTCCTCTTAACTTCCCGTTTTATACCCTGAATAAATTATATTCTATACTATACAGTCATGCGCCTGTTCCCTCAGAGAGAAAGGATGCCTCAATTTGGACCTATCAAAGCAACCCCCTCTCCCATACCAGACTACACCTCCATAAAACATATGGCCCCTCTCTTTATTTTTTATAAACACATCAGTTTATCATGAACAAAATTCTTGTTATGTTCGTAAACTTGATTTGCAAATATTTTATTGATCCTTTTTAATCCATGTTTAAAAAACATACTGACTTATAAACTCTTCTTTCTCTTCCTTCTTTTTTGAGTGAGATCTTTCTCTGGTTTTGGTATCAGGATTATAGTGGATTCATAAAACAGAATTTGGAAATGTATCTGTTTTGCTTCATAGAGTTAATTAAGGTGGTTCATTATTTTGGAAAGTTCTGGTAAGATTCTACACTAATTCCATGTGTCCCTGAGGTTTTTGTATGTATGGATATTTTGCTTTCATGTTTATCTTTATGTAAATTTTGTACCCATCCGGTTCAAAAAAGTGCTTCAGATGAAATGGAACTGGAGGTAAAAAGCATCTTTTAACCACATTGTGGGTTCTGGAACTGAATTTTGTTCCTCTGCAAGAACAGCAAGTGGTTTTAGCCACTGAGCCATTTCTCTAGCCCTGAGATGGCATATTAATTATACCTTCTATCTAATTGGAGATTATGTGTCTATTTAAAATATTTGTTTCATTTTGATTTGCTTTGATATTCCATATACATTGAGAAATTGGTCTTTTGTTTAGATTTTCCAGTTTCTTAGAATATAAGTTTATAAAATATGGCCTAATGATTATCTAAATTTCTTTACTGTCTATCTTAATGTCTCCCTTTTATCTTTAATTTCATTAATTTGAATCCTCTCTCATTTTGTTTGTTGGCTAAAAGTTTGTTAATCTTATTTTTCTTTTTGATCTCAGGCTTTGAAGTTTAAAGTTTTATCTTTATAGCAAACATAATTAAAAGGCAGGATAGTTTCTGCTATTAGAATGCAAGGGTTTTAAAAATTAATCAAAAAATGTTTAAATCTGTACATTTATCTTTGTTTTGTAAAATAAAGTCATTTAAAAAAAATAAATAAATAAATAAAAATTACAGTTTAGTTACAACCTGTTTCCCTTCCCTTTTCTCCTTCTCAGCCTTCCCATATAACATTTTTACTTTATGTATTTTTTTTTCAAATGACTCATATTGGGTAACTACTTGGTGTGCTTCTTCCCTGGGAAATACCATTTCCGAATCCATCTTTCCACAGTTGCTTTTATTTCTTTGTATAGAATGGAGACTTCTTGGACTTCTCCCTGGACAGTTTGTCTTGTCCCTTGTTGTCATATATATCCTTAGAATCCTTGGAGTTACTATTTGTAACTGGTCATTGATGTGGCCCTAGGGATCATAGTTGGGTGGGATTGTCAAGTGCCTCATTTTATTGGAAGTTTCCATGATGTTTTCTGCAATGACTGTGAATGTTACTTGTGAGGGAGGGTGAACTTAGATAATTTCAAGTTCAAGGATTTCTTGGGCCTTGCTGATGAAGTGTATAGTACCTTCAGAAATAGGGAATCTTTTGTGCAGCTCTAGCTGGAAACTCAAGAAAAGGGTTTCTCATGGTGGGTATTGAGGTTTATGTTAGGTGGTATTTGGCTCCTGGAGGAAGCACCACCAACAAAGATTTTAAAACTCATTAAAATGATACATGCACATTTATAGACAGAATTATGTGTGCTGTAGTATTTTAGGGTAAATAATTAATAGTATGAGTCCCTGAGGCTTTTCATACATCCTTATCATTACTTTACACGCCTGCTTCTTTTGTATTTTCTTCCCCTCCTCTTTTTCCTCTCCTCTTATCCCTGATCAGATCACATGAACCTTTTTCTTTCCATTTTTACTGTTCCAAAGACTCTATCCTGGCAATGGTTCAATTTTGCTTCCTGGTTTTTGTAGGTATGCCAGGATACCCACATTTGAAGATTTACAGGGTTGCCCTCATTTGTAGCTTCCACTAGTTTTTTTTTTTTTTTTTTTTTTTTTTTTTTTTTTTTTTTTTTTTTTTTTCAATTTAACACAGGGGCCAGCAGCTTCTGTTCATTAGTTGGGTACAAATATCTGCATCAGAATGATTTAGCTTTTTGTTGAGTCTTTTGGAGGGCAGTCATGATAAGTTTCTTTATGTGAGCACTCCATAGCCTCAGTGATTGTATAAGGTCTTGGGGCCTCTCCTTGACCAGGATTCCTCTTTGTGCCTGTCACTGGATCTCTTCCTCCAGGCTCTTCTTTATTTCCACCCCTGCAAATCTTTCAGACAGGAACAAAGATGGGTCAGAGTTTTGACTGTGGGAGAGCAACCCCATCTCTTACCTGATGCTCACTTTTTCTGCTGGATATAGGCTCTACAAGTCCCCTCTTCTCATTGTAGGGGATTTCATCTAGGGTTTCCCCTTTTGATTCCAGAGAGTCTCTCACCTCCCAGGTTTCTGATACATTCTGGAGTGCCTCTAAACCTCCCACATTCCTAAGTCTGTTTCCATTCCTTCTGCTCAGCCTCAAAGCATCAGTCCTTTTCCCCCCAACCAAATACCAAATCATAGTCCCCTTTCACCCCACTATTTTTCTAGGTCCCTATGTCCTTCCCCCTTGTGGTTGTTTTCTTCTCCTTTCCAAGTGGGGATGAGGCTTCCTCACTTGGCCCTTGAGCTTGTTGCCTTTTTGAGTTCTGTGGAATGTATCTTCGGTTATATCTTATTAGTGAATATATACTGTACATGTCCTTTTGGGTCTGAGTTATCTCATTCAAGTTGATATTTTCTAGTTCCATCCATTTTTCTTAAAAACTCAAGATGTACTCATTTTAATAAATGAGTAGTATTCCATTTTGTAAATGAACCAGATTTTCACTATCCAGTCTTCTGTTGTTGAACATACTGGTTGTTTCCAGCTTCTGGCTATCACAAATAAAGCTGCTATGAACATTATGGAACACATGCCCCTGTGGCATTGTGGGACATCTTTTGGGTATATTCCCAAGAATGGTATTGCTGAGGTTTTAGGTAAAATCTATTTCCATCTTTCTGAGAAACTTCAAACTGATTTCCAGAGTGGTTGTACAAGTTTACAATCCCAAGAGCAGTGGAGTAGTATTCTTCCTCCACATCCTCCCCAACAGGTGTTATCACCTGAAGTTTTTATCTTAGTCATTCTAACTGGTATAAGGTAGAAACTCATAGTAGTTTTGATTTGTATTTCTCTGACCACTAAGGATTTTGAACATTTCTTTAGGTGCTTCTCAGCCATTTGAGAATTCTCTGTTTTGAATTCTAGGATTAATTCTATATCCCATTTTTTGATTTGTTGTTTGTTTTTCAGGTGATTAGCTTCATGAGTTCTTTATATATTTTGGATATTAGCCCTCTATTGGGTGTGGGGTTAGTGAAGATTTTTTTCCCAGTCTGTAGGTTGCCAACTTGTCTTGACTGTCCCTTTCCTTATACAACCGTTAGTTTTATGAGGTCTCATTTATCAGTTCTTAATCTTAGAGCCTGAGCAACTAGAATACTCTTTAGGAAATTTTGCCCTGTGCCAATGATTTTAAAGCTCTTTTTCCTCTTTCTCTTCTATTAGATTGGGTGTACCTAATTTTATGTTGAGGTTCATGACCCCCTTGGACTTGAGCTTTATGAAAAGTGACCAATATGTGTCTATTTTCATTTTCCTACACAGATAGCCAGTTAAACCAACACAAATACTAAAGATGGTTTCTTTATCCAATTTTCTATTTTTGGCTTATATGTCAAAGATCAAGTATGCATAAATGTGTGGTTTTATTTCTGGGTCTTCAATTCAATTTCATTGATCAAAGTGTGTGTCTGTGAACCAATACCATGCAGTTTTATTACAGACCTCAGGAATGGAGATTCCCTCAGTCTGTCTTTTATTGTTAAGAATTGTATTTTTTTTTACTCTGTTTTTTTTTTTTTTTTTTTTTTTTTTAACCTTTCTAGATGTTTTTGAAAATTGCCTTTTCCATGTGTTTAAAAAATTGTCTTGGGATTTTGATGGGTATTTCATTAAATCTGTAGATCACCTTTGGTAGGATGGCCATTTATCGTGTTTTTTTTGTTTGTTTGTTTGTTTGTTTTGTTTTGTTTTTTTTTTTTTTTTGACAATCCATGAGCATGGGATGTGTCTCCATTTTATGGATATTCTTTTATTTCTTCTTTGAGAAACTTGAAGTTATTGTCCTATAGATCTTTCACTTTTTTGCTTAGGTTTATCCCAAGATATATTATATTATTTTTAGGTTTTGTGAAAGAAGTTGTTTCCCTAATTTCTTTCTAAGCCTGTTTATCATTTCCATAAAGGAAGGCTAAAAATTTATTTGAGTTAATTTTATTTCCAACCAATTTGCTGAAATTGTTTAGAACACATAGGCACAGGAGAAAATTTCCTGAACAAAACACCAATGGCTCAAGCTCTAAGGTCAAAGATTAACAAATGGGACTTAATGAGATTGCAAAGTTTCTGTAAGACTAAGGAAATTGTCAAGAAAACAAAAAGGCAACCAACAGAATGGGAAAAGATCTTTACCAACACCACATCAGATAGAGGCCTAATATCCAAGGTATACAAGGAACTCAAAAAGCTAGACACCAGAGAATCAAATAACCCTATTAAAAAATGGGGTACAGAGCTAAACAAAATGTTCTCAGTTGAGGAACACCGAATGGCTAAGAAACATCTGAGGAAGTGCTAGACATCCTTAGCCATCAGGGAAATGCAAATCAAAAAAAAATCCTGAGATTCCACCTCACACCAGTCAGATTGGCCAAGATCCAAAACTCAGATGACAGCAGATGCTGGAAAGGCTGTGGAGAAAGAGGAACACTTCTCCACTGTTGGTGGGGTTGCAAACTAATACAACCACTCTGGAAATCAGTCTGGTGATACCTCAGAAAATTGGATATAGTACTACCTGAAGACCCAGCTATTCCACTTCTGCGCATATACCCCAGAGACATTTTAATACACAACAAAGATATATGCACCACAATGTTCATAGCAGCTCTATTTATAATAGCGAGAAGCTGGAAAGAACCCAGATGTCCTTCAGAAGATGAATGGATACAAAAATTGTGGTACATTTACACAATGGAATACTACTCAGCCACCAGAAACAATGACTTAACCAAATTCTTAAGAAAATGGCTGCATCTAGAGAATATCATCCTGAGTGAGATAACCCAGTCACAAAAGAACAGACATAATATGCAGTCACTGATATTGAGATGCTAACCCCAGAGGCTTGCACTCCCCCCAGAAACAACTCACAGACTGTATGAAGTCCAAGAAATAAAGAAAACAAAAAAAAATATATTTACAAAACAAGAAGACTTTGACTATTTCCATGTTGCGTTTTGTTTTGCATGTACTTTATGCTCATTGTAACTATTAGGTTTTCAATGCATACTGTCAAGCCCTTGAAAAAATCAACTACTGACTAAAAAATATATTCACAGAGTTTTATGTAAAAATTATTTTAATATCTGAAAAAACAGTACTGACAAAAATGTACAATTTTAAGCAAAAAATGTTTAAAATCTGTACATTTATCTTTGTTTTGTAAAATAAAGTCATTTAAAAAAAAGAAAAAAAATGAAGATCCAGACATGAACAGCAAATGTATTCACTGGAGAAAACACAGGCTCCAAAAATGAAACAAATTGTTCTGGGGGAACTGTAGCTACATGTACAAGGAGGAAACTTGGTCCTTATTTCTCATGCTATACAAAATATAACTCCAAGTAAGTTAAAGAACTTGGGAAAACAAGAAAAGACTTCACAAGTATAGCCAGAGATGGACATTGTGAACAGGATTCTAGTCACTCAGAAAATAAGGTTGAGTTTTGACAAAGTAGAGGTCATCAAATTGAAAAGCTTTTTTACAGCTAAGGAAATATCTGGATGAAGAGACAACCAGCAGCATGGGGAAGTATTTTTTCCCTCCATACTACTGACAGAGGATTAATTATTTGAATATAGAAAGACCTCAGCAGACTAAACAATAAGGAAACAAATAATCCAACCAAATATCAGTGAAGGAGATCATCAGGTATCTATCAACAGAAGAATACAGATGGATAAAGCAATCTTTGCAAATTCATTTAATATCTTTAGCAATAAGGGAAATGTAAATTATCACTGCATTGACATTCCAATCTCTTCACAATAGCCATCATCAATAAAATAAATGTTACAAATGTTGTAAAATATATATTGAAACAGGAGCTCTCATTCTCTGTTTCAGTGTAAGGTAGTGTGGCCATTGTGAAAACTCAATGTAGATGTTTCTCAAAAGGGTAATAAGAACTACTACCCAGCTATAACACTCCTGGGCATATACCCAAATGACTGTATCCGACTCTAGAGACACTTAGTCACCCATGCTAATTGATACAATATCTAGTAAATGCCTGGAAGTTGATCAACTGATAAAGAGCCAATAAAATTATATGTGCATATATATGTACATTTATTCACAAATAAAAATAAGTGTAGATGAAATATATAGGAAAATAAATGGAACTGGAAAATATATTGAGTGAAAACATTAAAAAAGAACACTTAATAATTAAATAGTCCTGAGCCAAAAGAATAATGCTGGAGACATTACATTATTTCAATTCAAATTACAGAACAGAATGATAATAAGAATAACATCAACTTAATGTCAAGAAACTTGAAGCAATCCCACTAAAATCAGGGACTCGACAAGGCTGCCCACTCTCCCCCTACTTATTCAACATAGTACTAGAAGTCCAGGCTGGAGCAATTAGACAGCAAAGGGGGATCAAAGGGATACAAATCTGAAAGGAAGAGATAAAAACATCACTCTTTGCCAATGACATGATAGTGTACTTGAGTGACCCCAAAAATTCCACCAGAGAACTCCTACAGCTGATAAACAAGTTCAGCAAAGTGGCTGGATACAAAATTAACTCAAACAAATCAGTAGCCTTCCTATACTCAAAGGACAAACATGTGGAGAAAGAAATTAGGGAAAAGATACCCTTCACAATCGTCACAAAAACTATGAAATACCTTGGTGTGACTCTAACAAGGACCTGTATGACAAGAATTTCAAACCTCTAAAGAAAGAAATTGAGGAGGATCTCAGAAAATGGAAAGAGCTCCCATGCTCATGGATTGGAAAAATCAACATCTTAAAAATGGTCATCCTACCAAAAGAAATATACAGATTCAATGCAATGCCCATCAAAATTCCAACCCAGTTCTTCATGGAATTGGATAGATCAATGTGCAATTTCATATGGAATATAACAAAAGACCTAGAATAGCAAAATCCATCCTCAACAATAAAAAAACATCTGCGGGAATCACTATCCCTGACCTCAAGCTATACTATAAGGCAATGGTGCTGAAAACTGCATGGTACTGGTACAGAAATAGGCATGTGGATCAATGGAATAGAATAGAAGATCCAGAAATGAGCCCTCATGTATATGGTCACCTGATTTTTGACAAAGGAGCAGTAAACATTCAATGGAAAAAGGACAGCCTATTCAACAAATGGTGCTGGTCCAACTGGCACTCAGCATGCAAAAGAATGAAAATAGACCCTTTCTTATCTCCTTGTACAAAGCTCAAGTGTAAGTGGATCAAAGATCTCCACATTAAACCAGATACACTGAAACTATTAGCTGAGAAAGTAGGGAAAACCTTAGAACACATAGGCACAGGAGAAAATTTCCTGAACAAAACACCAATGGCTCAAGCTCTATGGTCAAAGATTAACAAATGGGACTTAATGAGATTGCAAAGTTTCTGTAAGACTAAGGAAATTGTCAAGAAAACAAAAAGGCAACCAACAGAATAGGAAAAGATCTTTACCAACACCACTTCAGATAGAGGCCTTATATCTAAGGTATACAAGGAACTCAAAAAGCTAGACACCAGAGTATCAAATAACCCTATTAAAAAATGGGGTACAGAGCTAAACAAAACGTTCTCAGTTGAGGAACACCGAATGGCCGAGAAACATCTGAGGAAGTGCTCAACATCCTTAGCCATCAGGGAAGTGCAAATCAAAACAACCCTGAGATTCCACCTCACACCAGTCAGATTGGCCAAGATCCAAAATTCAGATGACAGCAGATGCTGGCAAGGCTGAGGAGAAAGAGGAACACTTCTCCACTGTTGGTGGGGTTGCAAGCTAATACAACCACTCTGGAAATCTGTCTGGCGATACCTCAGAAAATTGGATATAGTACTACCTGAAGACCCAGCTATTCCACTTCTGGGCATATACCCCAGAGACACTTTAATACACAACAAATATATATGCACCACAATGTTCATAGCGGCTCTATTAATAATAGCCAGAAGCTGGAAGGAACCCAGATGTCCCTCAGAAGATGAATGGATACAAAAATTGTGGTACATATATACAATGGAATACTACTCAGCCACCAGAAACAATGACTTAACCAAATTCTTAAGAAAATGGCTGCATCTAGAGAATATCATCCTGAGTGAGATAACCCAATCACAAAAGAACAGACATAATATGCAGTCACTGATAGTGGGATGCTAACCCCAGAGGCTTGCACTCCCCCAGAAACAACTCACAGACTGTATGATGTCCGAGAAATAAACAAAACAAAACAAAACAAAATATTTACAAAACAAGAAAACTTATCTATTTCCATGTTACATTTTGTTGTACATGTACTTTAGCTCATTGTAACTATTAAGTTTTCAAGGCATACAATCAAACCTTGAAAAAAATCAAGTACTGAGTAAAAAATATATTCATATAGTTTTATGTAAAAATTATGTTAAAATCTGAAAAAAGTACTTACAAAAAATGTATAATTTTAAGCAAAAAATGTTTAAAATCTGTACATTTTTCCTTGTTTTGTAAAATAAAGTTGTTAAAAAAAAGAATAACATCAAAGTACTTCACAAAACAGGAAGGTGTACCAAGGAAGCAGAATACACAACAAGAATTATGTGAGTTAAACTACTTGTTATTTGCTAAAAGTGCTCAAAACATATTTTGAAAAATTCTTCCCAAATAAATACATAATCACATGTGGAAAAGTGAAAGTCTCTGTCCTATTATAAATAAATAATCAACTTTAATTAAAGACCTGAAAATCTGAACATTTAAAGGAAATATAGAGACGATGGTCCAATATGTACATACACATGCAGTTTCTGAAAAATACTTCAGTACCTTAGGAAATAAAGGCAAAAGCTACGCAGTGGAAATGTGAATAATAAAAAGAATCAACATAGATAATAGAAATTCTATAGAATGTGAAAATGTTTTTACTACCTATAATATTAATATCTGCAATATATAAAGTAGTTTAAAAATCCTAAAACCATTCAATAAATCTGAAAGGCTAATATGGGATGTTCTTATCTGAATGTATTTTTTGAGGGCCTGATTTGTTGACAGAAATTCTTTGAATTTTGATTTATCTTGAAATATTTTGGTTTCTCCATCTATGGTGATTGAGAGTTTTGCTGGGTATGGTATTCTTGATTTGCACCTGTGCATTTTTTTAGAGGTTAGAAGATATCTGTGTAAGACCTTCAAGTAAGAATGAATAATTGTGACCTTAGCTGTGACTCAAAACATTGGGCATATGGAACGTGAAGAGGTTACCTCCTGTAGTCTGGGAAAACAACACCAGTGGAGTGATAGAGACACCAATGCACACATAAAACTTTCAACCAAACATGTGTCCTATCTATAAGAAATGCAGGCACAGAGGATAGAACAGAGACTGATAAAATGACCAACAAATAAGTGTCCCAACATGAAACCCATCTCATAGACAAGCACCCATACATAACCCTATTTATTATATTCTCTTATGTTTGAGGATGGGAGCACATTGTCCTCTGAGAGGTTTCACCCAGCAGCTGACTCAGACAGATGCAGACACCCATAGACAAAGAGTGGATGGAGCATGGGGATTTTTAAAGAAAAAAAAGGAAGGGTTGCAGCCCTGAAGTGGAGAGGAACTCTGCAAAAGACCAACAGGATCAATAAACCTGGATTCTTAGTGCTCACAGTCTTAAGCACCAAGCCAAGAACATACATGGACTGGACCTAGCCCTTCAAGCTCATATTTAGCAGATGTGCAGTTGTGCCTTCATATGGGTCCTAAACAACTGGAATGGGGGCTATCACAGAAGCATTTTCCTGTACAAGGTATAAGTCCTACTAGATAAATTGCTGTATATGGCCTCAGTGGTCAAGGAAGTGCCTAGCCCTGCCGAGACTTGAGGTGTCAGTGTGAGGGTATACCCAGCAGGGCTAACCATCTCAGAGGAAAGGGGGTTGGTGAAAAGATTGTGGGAGGACTGCTCAGGAAGGAGTGGGCAATGAGCAGGATGTGAAGTAAATAAGTAAAATGAATTAAAAATAACAAAAAAAAAAAAAAAAAAAAACTGGTGAAAGAGCGTTAGCTTCTGCTGTTTCATTAGCTTATGTTTCTATGAGAGTTTCTGTTATTATAATAGAGACCAAGTTACTGTTCATTAAAATTAGTAGATGGAAATCCAAGTAGAGGCACATGAAATCTCATAGATTTTAATCAATTGTATTTTATAAAAACTTCAAGATCAAGCTGGCTTGACAAATGAAATGAAAAGGATGCAGTGTGTCTATTCTCCTGTTTCTGAAAGTTAATGGCCTGTTCAATCAACAAATCTTTATTTGACATATAGTATGTGACTGACTTTGTATGTTATATGTACTAATGTACATGAATAATTTATACGATGAATAATTTATATTTAACATATATAGACTGTAATTAAAAATAAAAAAGAGGGATCAAATCTTAGATCTTAATTTACTCACTTCATTTGATTCCTATTTTGTATCTATTTACCATGTGGTTTCTTATCTTTGTTTTGAGCCTTTAGATTTTGAGGGAACATCTCAGTTTGTAGCCCACTGTAATAGTGAACTCACTTTGTAGCTAAGGCTACTGGCAATCCTAATGCAATCTTCATGCCTCACCCTCTCAAGTGCTGAGAATTAAACATGTGATCCATCACATAATGTCTTTACCATATTAACACACATATTTTGACTGTTTTGTTCAATATGGTAACTGGTCATAAAATATAGCTACTTACATTATTTAAGACAATTTTATTGGAAAGCTATTATGTAAGCATAAAAATGTGTGCAGAATCATAGCAGTCTAAAATCAGTGGTTACAGAGTGTTTTCTGCTGGCATTGAGGCTCATTGATTATTAATGAAAGGAAGTTTATTAGTTTCTCTAGCCTACAATTTCTGTCAAGGCAGTGTCTTTTTCCTTGTTTTCATCTCCTCCTCTTCCTCCTTCTTTTTTTGTTCCCAGTATCCACATTCCACATATATCTTTCTAGTCTGTTTTCACACTGCTCATAACCTATCTATTTCAGAACACCTAATGCAAAATAGAAAGTTAACTTAGTTTCTTATTCTCTCTTTCTCTCCTGCTCTTGTTCTTGCCTTTCTTTTCCACTTCTCTCCCCAATCCCTTCTCCCATCTCTCTCCAGGACCTCATGGCAGGCTTCTACTTCTTTACTCCCCGCCTCCCTCCTTCCTCTCTCCCTTCATCAGTCTCTGTCTCTCTGTCTCTGTCTCTGTCTCTGTCTCCTCTCTCTCTTTCTCTTTCTCTCCCCCCTCTATTTCTTACCCTCTCTCTGCCTTTTTTTGTCTCTACTACACTCTTGACTCCCCCCCCCCATGTGTAACAAGAAGAATTTTGAATTAAAATTGTATGTTAATTATATTTCTCAATTCCACTTGAAAGAACAATTCCTTATTCCTACATTTTATTGGTTGTGCTGAGTTTCAAAACTGAGTATGTGTGGTACCAGTCCATCAAGTGCAATATATTTTCTGTATTGTGAGTCATAAATATAATGCAGTGGAAATGTGTCTTTCCTGGAAAAATGAAAAACAAATACAGAAGTGGAGAAATAGAGTTAATTTGATATTTGGTAGACAAAACCTAGTCAATTTTTTTAACTGATGTGTATTAAAATGCATGAGATGCAACTTACTGGTAGTGAGAGAAACAGAGCTTGGAAGTTAAAGCATTGAAGCTAAGCACCCACTCTGCTTTGTGTTAATTAATTTCCCAGGTTTATTGTTTTTTTCCTCTCTCTGTAATGAAACAAATGTACAGAGACTGACTGAGCTGGGAAATAGAAAGATCACAAGCTTAGTCATAGTGAAATATTTTCCCCTTCCATAAAAGCAGAATTGGCTGACATATATAAATACTGGGACACATGGGATTGCAGATTATATAGCACAGCAAGTATGTAGACAACATAGCTGCTTCTGATAATTAAATCTGCCCGGCTTAGTATATTAAAGGCTCTCAAGTTTACCCCCAGTAATATCATAGCTATCAGTATTTTCTCTGACAAATGAGGCCACGTCTCTAGGCAAAAGCTTGTTATCTGGCTACAAAATATGATAGAAAAATGGCTCTCTACTTTGCTGGTATGTTTCTTGAAATGGTCCTTAATTCTGAATTTTCAGTCTTTGCATTTCTCTTTCCCTTGTGAAACTCCAATCTTCACTGTTGTCCAGAAGCAGTTGCTCAGTGTGGTACAACAAGCCTGATAGATAGCTTTAATTCACTAGTCCCTCACTGTCTTTACAATTGCTGAAGTCCTGGAGAGAACTGAGCATACCAGACAGCAATCAAATGCCTCTGTAACTTCTGCCTCAATAACCTGATGTCATGGGAATTGGTGCCACAAAATAGGTATGGAAGTATATGCTTCTCATGCTTTCTTTGATACCAGATTTTAATGGCATACTGGAGGAAGTGTTAAGGTAACTGAATTACATCATAGTTGACTAAACATTCCCATTTGTCATGATTCTTCATAAAATTTAAATTAACTATAACTTTTAATTTTCATATACAGGATGGGGTTGGCATTTCAAAAAAGTCTCTGTCTTGTAGAACAATTTTACTTTGCTTTATTGCTTTTGCTTTTACTTATTCTTTTAGTTTTGAGGCTGTAATATAAATACAACATTTTTCTTTCCATATCCTCCCTCCAAACGCTTCCAAGTCCCTGCCCTTGTTCTCTTTCAAATACACGGTGTGTGTGTGTGTGTGTGTGTGTGTGTGTGTGTGTGTGTGTGTGTGTGGTGTTCTTGTGTGTTTGAGTGTGTATTTGTTTCTAAATATAGAAATACAAGTTCTCCATCTATATAATGTTACTTATATGTATGTTTTCAAGGCTGAGAATTTGGTATCCTATAAGAATATATGTATTGTTCCCTAAAGACAATTGATTCATGCTCAGCAATTCTTAGTTGCCTGTAGCTCTTTGTATATGGCTGACTTTATAAGCTTTCCTCCTGTCCTTTTGTGTTTATTCTCTTTGATTTTGAGACACCTGGGATGTCTCAGAACTTTCTATTTAGACCATAAATCCTGTAAAATCACAGAGATCTGTCTGTCTCTACCTCATTATGATATTAAAGTTGTGATCTCACATTCAGCCTTGTTATTGCTCCTTACTAATTATTTTTTATATTTTATTACATGTTGTTACAGACACCATTAGTATTAATTATTTTAAAAATTCCAGAAATTAATATCAAAAATTAATGTTAATGCCTAGTATTACTGCTCTGTTCATTCTTTTCTTTATCATTTTATTGGATATTCTCTGTATTTACATTTCAAATGTTTTTTGCCTTATCCCCTACACCCACACCCTCTCACCCTTCCCTTGCTTCCCAACCACCCAGTCCCACCTCAGCTCTTTGTTATTCCCCTACATTGGGAAAAGGTGCTATCACTGGACCAAAGGCCTCTCCTCCCATTGATGCCAGACAATTCTATCCTCTGCTATATATGCAACTGAAGTCATGGGTTTCTCCATGTGTACTCATTGGTTGGTGTTTTAGTCCCTGAAAGCTCTGGGGGGTTTTATTGGTTGATAATGTTGTTCTTCCCATGAGGTTTCAAACCCTTTAGTCTGTTCTTTAGCTCCTCCACTGGGGTCCTTGTGCTTAGTCTAATAGTTATCTGCAAGCACCCTCATTTGTATCAGTATGGTTCTGGAAGAGCCTTTGAGGTGGCATCCATATCAGGCTCCTTCCAGTAAGCACTTCTTGCCATCAGCAATAGTGACTGGATATGGTGGCTGCATATGGAATGGATCCCCAGGTGAGGAAGTCTATGGATGATCTTTTCTTCAATCCCTGCTCCTCTATTTGTCCCTGTATTTCCTCCTGTGAGTGTATTGATTTCTCTTCTAAGTAGAAATGAGGCATCCACATTTCTGGCTTTCCTTCTTTTTGAGCTTCATAAGGTCTCTGAATTGTTTCTTAGGTATTGAGAGATTTTTGAGCTAGCATCTGCTTGTCAGGGAGTACATACCATGTGTGTTCTTTTGTGAATGGGTTATCTCACTCAGGATGATAGTCTCTAGTTCCATCCATTTACCTGAGAATATCATGAAGTCACTGTTTTTAATAGCTGAGTAGTAAGTACTCTGTTGTGTAATTGTACCACCATTTCTAAATCCATTTCTCTGTTGAAGGACATCTGGGTTCTTTCCATCTTCTAGTTATTATGAATAAGGCTCCTATGAATATGTTTGAGCATGTGTACTTGTTATATGTTAGAGAATATTTTCTCTATATGCACATGAGTGGAATAGCTGAGTCTTCAATTAGTACTATGTCCAATTTTCTGAGGAAGTGACAGTGTTATTTCCAAAGTGGTTTTACCAGCTTGCAATCCCACCAACAATGGAGGAGTATTCCTCTTTCTCCACATCATCTCCAGCCTCTGCTGTACTCTGTTCATTCTAATTGAAGAATGTTGCATACACATTTCCTGGCCTACTCATCCTGTTATTTTCTGAGAAAAATGAGAATTTTTTTCAGCCTTCAATGTTAGCAATCCAAAGAGCTGTATAACATTGTCCCAATTTTTATTGGCTATTTTCTTTATTCCCTTTCCTGGTTTCCCCCTCTGGAACCCCTATATCTCATCCTCACCTGTCCCTGCCTCTGTGAGAGCACGGGGGAAAATTTACTGAATAGAACTTTAAGATCAAAAATCAACAAATGGAACCTTGTGAAATTGTAAAGCTTATGTTAAGGCAAAGGACACTGTCAATAGGACAAAATGACAACTAACAGATTGGGAAAAGATCTTTACCAATGCTACATCAGATAGAGGGTTAAAATCCAATATATAAAAAACTTAACAAGTTAGTTCCAAGAGAATAAAATAACCCATTAAAAATGAGGGACAGATGTATCCAAAGAATTCTCAACTGAGGAATACTGAATGTCTGAAAATAAGAAAATTTAAATTTGGATAAATATGACTCTTTTCTGAATATAGTGTTCCAATATTTTAAGTTAGTGTAACTACAGAATATATATATATATATATATATATATATATATATATATATATATATGTGTGTGTGTGTGTGTGTGTGTGTGTGTGTGTGTGTGTGTGTGTGTGTGTGTATTTATATTTGCCTCATGATGATGGTGGGGATCTTTGAGAAGCACATGGATATCTCCCTTAAACAATTACAGGAGAACACACATAAAAGAAAAAATAGAAGCCCTTAAACAGGAAACAAAAAAAAATCACTCAAAAAACTACAGGAAAATACAACCAAATGGGTGACAGAATTGAAAACAGAAATTGAAACAATAAAGAAAACACAAAAAGAGACAATCCTGGAGATAGAAAAGCTATTAAGAAAGCAGGAAGTCACATATGCAAGCATCACCAATAGACTACAAGAGATAGAAGAGAGGATGTTAGGGAACAAAGACAACAGAAAACATAGTCAAAACAGTCAGAGAAGTTGCAAAACCAAAAAGCTCTGAACACAAAATATCCAGGACATCCAGGACACAATGAGAGGACCAAAACTAAGGAAAATAGATGTAGAAAAGGGTGAATACTATAAACTAAAAGCACAGTAAATGTCTTCAAAAAAATCATAGAAGAAAACTTCACTGCCCTTAAGAACGAGATGAACATGAACATAAATGAAACCTACAGAATTCCAAATAGATTACATTATTTCAATTCTAGTTTGTAGACTGTCCAATGAATTCCCCAGAATTGTACAGCAGTATCATATGGTAAATCTAATTCTAGTTTATTTAATTAAAGAAACTTATGATCAAATTGGTAAATTGAACATTTGCCCTTTTTTGTCTGCTACTTTTATTTGTTTCAACTTTGTTATCTCTTAATCAGTGGATATTCTTCTTTTAAAACAATGTAGCATTTTATCTAATTTTCCATATTTTTAATACATTTGCTAACTATTTTTAAGACAGGATTTCTTTGTACAATAGCCCTGGATATCCTGGAACTTACTCTGTGGTTTATGCTAGCCACAAACTGGCAGAGAGCTGCCTGCCTCTGCTTAACAAGTGTTGGGTTAAAGGCACACACCACTGCCTGGCTGGAGAAATTTTAAAGAAATCTTGCCTGAAGTTTCTTATTTGCTTTTCATCCAAACTTATTATTCTGTGGGGTCCTATATTTAAATTGAAGAACATTAAATGTAAGTTAAAACAGTTTAAGAATATCTAAATTCTGCATAATTTGTTGGAGGTTTATTTTGTATTAATTTAATTTCCTATAGACTTTGGTAAAGAAAAAAAAATTACTAGGCTGTAAAGATTATCTGTGGGCTAACTGGGTGATTATGAGAAAATACAGCTTAAGAGTTTTACCATTAAGACTATTAATTCTTGATAATGGTCTTTTGTAAGCTTTCTTTTGGGAAACTGAAATGTCAATTGTAAGTGTAAATACATAAAATATGAGGAAAGCAGGATGGCCAGAGAAACTATTAGGCAGAATGTGAAAACATGTTGGTAGAAAGATGAAGTTTGGAGGACTGGAAAACAGGAACAAAAGAATACACCATCAGAATAGATAACATGACTGAAGAAGCAAAAGGTATTGGCACACAATTGGAGGCAATGGATCCCTTCTCCTGAGGACATCAGTGAAGGGTTAAATATATATATATATATATATATATATATATATATATATATATATATATATATATATATATATATATATATATATATATATACCTTGTTCATCTTATAATTTAAAATCTGTATCACTGATCATCTATTTTTTTTATCCCTAGTTCTATCAAAGGTAAGGTTGTATTCTCTGCTTTTATGACTTGAAAAAAAACTTAGGGGGCATTTTTGTCTTTTAGTTCTGTCATTGGCTAATTTCACTTAATATAATTGTATCCATGTTCTTGGCCCAACTGTGTTCAGATTGACACTCCAGTTTTCTGAGACTAGCTTAACTGTACCATTTAAGTATTACCTATACTTTATACTTCATATCAGGATACTCTAATTGAATTATGCCTACTTAAATCTTCTTTTCTTCCTTATTCCCAAAAAGGCCAAGCTAAAATTTCTAATATGTGTGACAGTTATAGGTAAAGGCTCATATTACAACAGAGCATACTGCTGATTCATAGATAGTGTTCTAAAGACAATGGTATAAATATTTTAAGAGAAAAAAAATTCTTACTGAGTCATCGAATTACACTTACAAATAAATATATGCATTTCTGTGTGCAAAGTAGTTATCTGATTAACATTTATATAGATTATATACATTTTTACCACCAGTGAGTTAGTTAGCATACTTATCACTTCATGTACTTAGCATTTGTGTGTGTGCATAAGCATAAGATAAAAAAAACTCTCTGATCAGATTTCATATATAAAATTCATTCTTAATTATAATCGCTATGTTGCACATTAACTATATGTAACTTATATATCTTATAACTAAAAATTTTCACCCTCGACTATCTATTTTATCCAAAATATCACCACACACATTATTGTATTATTGGTATTAAAGAATTGGAATATTATAGATATTTATTTAAAGGGAATGTTTTTGGTGTGTTTTAGGTCTGTCACTGGCTAATTTCAGGTATTGTAATTCTCTCCATATTTGCCAAATCGGTGGCAATTTTCAAGACTTTTTTTGTTTTTAAGAGTGAATAATATTCTTATATAAGTATGTTTCATATTGTTATCTTATCTCTGAGATAAATCAGCTTACTGGCAGAGAAATACAAATCAAAACAACCCTACAATTCTGCCTCACACAGTCAGAATGGCTGAGATAAAAAATTCATGGTACTGGTACAGAAATAGGCACGTGATTCAATAGAATAGAATAGAAGATCCAGAAATGAGCCCTCACATATATGGTCACCTGATTTTTGACTAAGGAGCTGTAAACATTCAATAGAAAAAGGACAGCCTATTCAACAAATGGTGTTAGTCCAACTGACACTCAGCATGCAGAAGAATGAAAATAGACCATTTCTTATCTCCTTGTACAAAGCTCAAGTGCAAGTGGATCAAAGATCTCCACATTAAACTAGACACACTGGAACTATTATATCAGAAAGTAGGGAAAACCTTAGAATCTATAGGCACAGGAGAAAATTTTCTGAACAAAACACCAATGGCTCAAGCTCTAAGGTCAAATATTAACAAATGGGACTTAATGAGACTGCAAAGTTTCTGTAAGTCTAAGAACATTGTCAAAAAAAAAAAAACAAAATATCAGCCAACAGAATGGAAAAAGATCTTTACCAACTCCACATCAGATAGAGGCCTAATATCCAAGGTATACAAGGAACTCAAAAGGTAGACACTAGAGAATCAAACAACCCTATTAACAATGGGGTACAGAGCTAAAAAAATGTTCTCAATTGAGGAATGTTAAGTGGCTGACAAACATCTAAGGAAGTGCTCAACATCCATAGCCATCAGGGAAATGCAAATCAAAACAACCCTGAGATTTCACCTCACACCAGTCAGATTGGCCAAGATCCAAAACTCAGATGACAGCAGATGCTGGCGAGGTTGTGGAGAAAGAGGAACACTTCTCCACTGCTGGTGGGGTTGTAAACTGATACAACCACTCTGGAAATCTGTCTAGCAATTCCTCAGAAAATTGGACATAGTACTACCTGAAGATCCAGCTATTCTACTTCTGGGCATATACCCCAGAGACACTCCAATATACAACAAAGATACATGCACCACAATGTTCATAGCAGCTCTATTTATAATTGCCAAAAGCTGGAAAGAACCCAGATGTCCTTCAGTAGATGAATGCATACAAAAATTTTGGTACATTTACACAATGGAATACTACTCAGCTATCAGAAACAATGACTTAACCAAATTCTTCAGAAAATGGTTACATCTAGAGAATATCATCCTGAGTGAGATAACCCAGTCACAAAAGAACAGACATAATATGCAATCACTGATAGTGGGATGCTAACCCCAGAGCCTCTGACTGCCCCAGAAACAATTAACAGTCTGTGTGAAGTTCAAAAAAAAAAAAAAGAAAAGAAAAGAAAACAAACAAAAAAAAGACATCATGCTCAATCCTTACACACCAAAAAAGATTGACTAATTCTGGGTTACATCCTGTTTTACATGTACTTTATGCTCATTGTAGCAAGTAAGACATTAATGCAGAGTATCAAACCTTAAAAAAAAAGAAAAAAAAACAAGCACTGAAAAAATGTATTTATATACATTTATGCAAAAACGTTTAATTTTTTTCTTTTATCTTTGTTTTTTAAAATAAAATTAAAAAAAAAAAATACTGTAACAGAAAGGGAAAAAGCTCCTAAGTAGTATATGGAAAGAAGTGTCACTTTCATTAAGTTAGTAGCCAATAATAATATTTGCCTGCTCCAGTTACAGAAAATTTGTCAGTAGATTGTGTTATGTCTTATGAATATCACTTCTTTCATTTCACCTCCTTTTCTATGATGTTCTCTGAGCTTTAGGTGTGGCAGTTGTCATTTAGGATGTTCTGATTAGGGATAACATTCCAGTCACTTTTTGTATGTACATTGATGAGTTTTGAGTCTCTGTATTATTCTTGATCCATTAAAGTGAAAAACAAAACAAAACAATCTTTTATCATTAATGGGGAGATATATAATAATCTAACAAAATAAAGATAATTATTTAGAAGAAAATTTGGTATCATGTGTGTCTTGGCTAGGGTTTTACTGCTGTAAACAGATACCCTGACCATGACAACTCTTATAAAAGGCAACATTAAATTGGGGATGGCTTACAGGTTCAGAGGTTCAGTTCATTATCATCAAGATAGGATCATAGCAGCATCCAGTCAAACATAGGTTTGGAGTTGCTGAGAGTCCCACCTCTTGTTCCAAACGCTGCTAGGAGAAAACTGTCCTCAGGCAGCTAGGAGGAGGGTCTCTCAAAGCTGATCCACACATTGACACATTTTCACCAAAAATGCCACAACTACCCCCAAGAAGGCCTCATTTTATCTTTGTTTTTCAAAATAAATTAAAAAAAAAAAAGAATATAGCCTTGTGGCAATTTTTGGTATTCAAAGATAGATCATTATGCTTAATCTACACTCACCAAGAAAACTGACTGTTTTTATGTTATGTTCTGTCCTACATGTAATTTATGCTTATGGTAACTAGTGGGATTTCAATGCATACTATCAAACTTTGAAAAGAATTAAGTACTGACAAAAATATATTCATATAGTGTTATGCCAAAATGCCTTTAAAATATGTACATGTCTCTTTTTTAAATAAAGTTGAAAGAGAAAAAATAGAATATCAATAAAAAACAAAAGCAAAACAAAACAAAAAATCGACTTATTAGAACTAATGTAAAGTTTTAAATAAAATAGAGTTTCACTGGTATATAATATAAACTTGTGTTCATTAATGGAGTCACACTAACTTTACATTAATTTATATTGTATGATGTTTAAACATACTTATAGAATTTATTAATGATTTTTATGATAAAATGTTTATTTGTCTTACTAATCATATTACATCAGAACTTTGTTTTAATACCTATGACCTAAAAGTGACATTGACAATTGATTTTCCCCATTCTTCTTTATTGACAATTGATTTTCCCCATTCTTCTTTTTTCCCTAAGCTTTCCTACCTTTAGTAAGCATACTTCTATTCTTAATTTCTATGAGATACAAATGGCTACATACAATATATGGGTAGAATCATGTCTTTCTGTGCCATGTAATTGTATTTATATACTTACCTTACTCTCTAGCCATATTGTTCCAAGTAACAGCCTTTTAATCATTTTTGTAGATAACTAGTTTTACATATGTTTGTATATTCAGTGTATATACATTATATGATCTTCATGTATTTCTTAGTTGTTGAAAATATGTTATTTCCATACCTTGGTTACTGAAATTAATGCTGCAAAAATATTGAAGTGCAATCATCCCTTAAAGATATTAATTTCATTTTGTTTGCATGTATTCTCAAGATTGAGATTTTCAGATCATGTGTGAGTCCTAATTTTCATTTTTAGGAACCTTCATACTCTTTCCTCACATGTCCTTGCTAAATTATATTCATTTCTAACAGGAAGCAATAGTTTCCTTTCTATATATCTGCTTCAGTACTTGTCATATACTCTTTTAGATAGTCTATAATTATAAGTGTGAAGTGAATATTTTATTGTAGCTTTCCTTTTCATTCCAGGTTGATTAGCAACCTTGTACATTTTCTTCATGTACTTCATGATTTTTTTATTCTTTGGAGAAATAGATGTTTTTATCTGTTTATCATTTTAGTTGAGTACTTTATTTTTATCTTCTAAATATTTGTATTATTATCCATGTATTTTATACATCAATTGCATATTTGATGCTAATAGCAGACATATACTCTACAAATTGTTCTCTTCATGCTGCATAATAGCTCTTCATTCTTCATTCTGTTCACTGTATCTTTCATTACTCAGAAGGTCTTAGGTTTACACAATTCCATTTGCCTATTTTTGTTATTTTCTCTACTGTGTTCTATTGTTAGACTCATTCCCTGTATCATCTCCAAATCATTGCCTATTCTTCTGATATCATTTAGACTAGTGGCTTGAAACTCCCCCTTATTTGTTTCTTCATTTCCTTTTATCGGTTATGAATGTACCTTTAATTATTTCCATTGTAAATCTGCTATCTCTTTGGTACTTTTAAGGATGGCTGCAACCACAAGAACTTAAGTATTCACCATAATAATGTACCAGAGTTCCATAAGGTTTACTCTTTTTAACATTATTTTTTTATTTCATGAAACACAGTTTCACTGCACAGCTATGGTTGTCCATAATTTTCTCTGTAGAACAGGCTGACTTCAAACTCATGGAAATGCAAATTATTTGACTCCCATGTAATAGTATAAAAGGTATATTCCACCACACCTAAGCTGCTTCATCAGTTGTAGTGTTTTCTGCTCCAATTGAGAAACTTTCTGTCTCTGAGTTTTGAGTATTTTAAAATAGCCTGAATTTGAATAAGTTGATTTTTTTTCTATTCTACTTGACATATCCTGCTATTAATATCATTCATTGTGTTTTACCTTTTAGGTGCATTTTTCAACTCATTCATTTTTATTTAATCATCGGTCCATGTTCTGGGAAAAAGGAACAAAAAAGGATACTTGAGCAACACAAATTTGTCTTAACAGGAAAGAAAAGGCCATCAAATTGGTTAGGGAAGAAAGGGTGTGTGGATGTGTGAAGAGCTGGAGGAAGAAGGGGAGCCATGGTATCTATAATTAAAGCATGGCACCAGAAATTCTCCAAGTATTAATAATAATTTTCATTTTTGTTAATACTATGTCAATGGTATGGTTTGTTATATTTCTTCAAGATCATTAAGTGTACTTAAGGAAACCGCTTTAAACTCATAGAGCCTTTTCTCATACAGATTATTTATAGGACAGGTATGACCATGTATTTTGACTAATAGATGAGTCCTTGGTTCTCTTAAATTTCTTGATGGTAAGGTAAACTTGTTGGATCATGTCATCTAATCACTAAACAATTCTATTCATTATAGTCTTCATAATCTAAATCTGTTTGCATTTATGCTTCCTTAAATTCTAAGTAGGATTATTTATTTTGAGTCTACAATAATTTATACTATTTTTAATAAATTGCATATAAATCTAGATTTCACATATTTTTATAGGAGCCATTGCTGTTTCAGTATTAGAGGAAAACCAACACCAGTTCTATTCTAAATATTTTATTCTCCAGAAAGATACTTTAGTATTGTTCTTGCCTTATGTTTTTAGACAAAGGACCTGCATAGTTTTCAAGGTACACAGAGTCTCAGATTGCATTTTTAAATGATGCATGCTAACCAAAGATTCTACAACTGGTTAATATTCTTTTACACTATGTCAAAATAATTCTAAAGGCCCAGTACTAATCACTATTATGAATGATAAGCTGGAGTTTGAGGTTATGGGTTCCAGATCCATTCCTCAATGAAAACTGACACATATAAATCTCAAATTAACTCTACAAATACAGTCTTTTCCATATGCTAGATCTATTACAAAAGGTCTGCTTGTATGCTCCAGCCCTCAGTTTCTACTGAGTGTTTCTTATCACAAAGGCAACCTGACACTGGGCTATGAGACAACACTTTTATCTGTTTTCCTTCTCTGCTCTAAAGTCTGTGAAAGTTCTGTGTTCTGCACTGGAAGTCAGGATACAGAAATGCTGATGAAGTTGGTCTTCTTGATATCTATTCTAAAGTAGTTGCAGCATTCTAGTCTACAGGGATTAGCTTGGTATTGAGAGTATTGGAGCTTATCCAAACACTGGAAATTGTTTTGGCAAGTCTGTTAAGTCTGTTACTGGATTTTAGAACTGACTCCTGGTGTTAATTCTCTCTCTCTCTTACTCCCAAACAGGAGTTTTGTTTCTTTTCTTTTTCTTTTTTTTTTTGTTCCTCCTTGGACTACTTGAATATGAAATAAAGAATGTGATTTGAGAAACTTTTCTGTATTTTCAGTGTCTCGTTTTTGTTGTTACACTAAAATTATGTTCTATGATCTCTCAACTTAGCTCTTTAATTATATGAAAGTTTTCTCTTGTGAAAGCTGTTTGAGTTTATGTGCCTCTGTATGGATAGATAATTAAAAAATACCTCACTCAGTTACTGTCATATTACTTAACCTATTTTCTGAATTTCTTTTAGAATATTTTAATATTTTCAGTTCAGTATTAGAGATCATGAAGTTTGCTTCAAACAAGCATTTTGAATTCTCTACCTAAGAGTTATCTAATACTTATTACAATCTGGTCAGGTTCTGGTGCTTATTTTGAAGGTCAATGTTTACTGAAGAAAATGAAGTTGGTAACACACAATGTCTTGGAATTGAATACAAAGATTGATAGGTGATGGTTTTTATTCTTTACTTTCCAATATGTGTATTTATTTCATTCTTCATAGTCTTACTTGGATGTGTTTGTAACCATGGTACCTATGCCTCAATTTTCAGGGATACTGTGATTGATGTGATGTAATAGTTTCAATATGAGTGACAGTCTAAATCCAACCTTGTTTCCAATATATAATTTGAGTGTTATTTTTTAGAAGAAAACAGTATAGCACCTAAGCCTCATTTGGGGGGAAGCCACAGCCTAAATGCCTCATTCATGGGATAATCCCAGTTGAACTATTTCAGATTGTATTGCATGCATAGATACATTTTAAATAAACATCTATTTAAAAACTATTGAACACTAAAATTGAATATAGCACTTTTTTAGTTTTTCTGGATGCTTGGAAAAATAATCTATATGATTTTTATGCATATAAGGTCTAGATATTTCTGTGGTTTTATTTATTATAGGTTGTACTTTCCAGTTAGAATTTCATTATGTAGGCTTTGATTTCCTTGAATTCAAAATCCTCAATCCCTGCATTCTATACTGAGGTTGCAAAAGCTTACACTATATCCTAGAATAATTTAAACACTTAACAATTATATGTGAGATAGATCATTAGTAGACTATATAAAATATAATATATTCCTCTTGGTATTTGTGTTATACTCAATGAATATTATATATATATATATATAATAGTTTTGTTGTTTTCAATTCCTTGAGATCCTCTATTAAGCAATTATATCAATAGAACAAGTTTAGCTTTTTCTTTCCAATCTATGGATTTTGTTGTTACTTCTTCATTATGGTACTCCCTTGCATATTGTTTACTTGATTAGGCAAAGAACACAATGCCATCCTTAAAATCACTGAAGTAAAATATTCAGTTCCCCACACAAGGTCAATAAACAATAACTGGATAAAAAATCACAACTTCTTTAGAGAATTTTGGAGTAGAAAAGAGAAGGTAGAGAAACCATTAACTCTTGATTAGATTGATTACAGAAGTCTTCCATAAAGAAGTTCAGCAAAGTGGCTATATATAAAATTAACTCAAACAAATCAGTAGCCTTCCTATATTTAAAGGACAAACATGTGGAGAAAGAAATTATGAAAAAGATACCCTTCACAATAGTCGCAAAAACCATTAAATACGTTGGTGTGACTCTAACTAAGCAAGTGAAGGATCTGTATGACAAGAACTTTAAACCTCTGAAGAAGGAAATCGAGGAAGATCTCAGAAAATGGAAAGATCTCTCATGCTCGTGGATTGGAAGGATCAACATTTTAAAAAAGGCCATCCTACCAAAAACAATCTAGAGATTCAATGCAATCCCCATCAAAATTCTAACCCATTTCTTCACTGAGTTGGAAAGAGCAATGTGCAATTTCATCTGGAATAACGAAAGACCTAGAATAGTAAAATCCATCCTCAACAACAAGAAAACATCAGTGAGAATCACTATCCCTGACCTCAAGCTATATTACAAGGCAATTGTGCTGAAAACTGCATGGTACTGGTACAGAAATAGGCATGTGGATCAAGGGAATAGAATAGAAGATCCAGAAATGAGCCCTCATGTATATGGTCACCTGGTTTTTGACAAAGTAGCTGTAAACATTCAATGGAAAAAGGACAACCTATTCAACAAATGGTGTTGGTCCAACTGGCACTCAGCATGCAGAAGCATGAAAATAAACCCTTTCTTATCTCCTTGTAAAAAGCTGAAGTGTAAGTGGATCAAAGATCTCCACATTAAACCAGACACACTGAAATTATTAGATGAGAAAGTAGGAAAAACCTTCGAACACATAGGCAAAGGAGAAAATTTTCTGAACAGAACACCAATGGCTCAAGCTCTACGGTCAAAGATTAACAGATGGGACTTAATGAGACTGCAAAGTTTCTGTAAGGCTAAGGACATTGTCAAGGAAACAAAATGGCAACCAATAGAATGGGAAAAAAATCTTTACCAACTCCACATCAGAGACCTAATATCCAAGGTATACAAAGAACTCAAAAAGCTAGACACCAGAGAATCAAACAACCCTATTAAAATGGGGTACATAGCTAAACAAATTTCTCAGTTGAGGAATATCGAATGGCTGAGAAATGTCTAAGGAAGTGCTTGACATCATTATCCATCACGGAAATGCAAATCAAAACAACCCTGAGATTCCACTTCACACCAGTCAGATTGGCCAAGATCCAAAACTCAGATGACAGCAGATGCTGGAAAGGCTGCGGAGAAAGAGGAACACTTCTCCACTGCTGGTGGGGTTGTAAACTGATACAACCACTCTGGAAATCAGTCTGGTGATTCCTCAGGAAATTGGACATAGTACTACCTGAAGATCCAGTTATTCCACTTCTGGGCATATACTCCAGAGACACTCCAATATACAACAAAGACACATGCACCCCAGTGTTCATAGCAGCTCTATTTATAATAGCCAGAAACTGGAAAGAACCCAGATGTCCTTCAGTAGATGAATGGATACAAAAATTGTGGTACATTTACACAATGGAGTACTACTCAACTATCAAAAACAATGACTTAACCAAATTCTTAAGAAAATGGTTGCATCTAGAGAATATCATCCTGAGTGAGATAACCCAGTCACAAAAGAACAGACATAATATGCAGTCACTGATAGTGGGATGCTGACCCCAGAGGGCTCAGACTGCCCCAGAAACAACTCACAGACTGTGTGAAGTTCAAGAAAAAAAAAATTATACTCAATCTTTACACACCAAGAAAACGTCGACTAATCCCAGGTTACATCCTGTTTTATATGTATGTTTTGCTCATTTTAACTAGTAAGACCTTAATGCAGAGTATCAAACCTTAAAAAAAAAAACAAAAAAAAAAAAAAACAAGCACTGACAAAATGTATTCATATACATTTATGCAAAAATGCTAAAATTTGTTTTTTTTATCTTTGCTTTTTACAATGAAGTTTAAAAAAATCAAGTACTGACAAAAATGTAAAAAAAGATAGCTCAAAGACAATTAAAAAAAAACTAGACAAAAATATTTTGAACAAAAGATGGCAAATCTTCATATTTAGTGAAACAACACTATATATTTATCAAATCCAATGTAAAAATAATTCCTAATAAATCTTTGCCAAGAGAACAAACCTAAAGTCAGAATTTCCACAAATAGAGAAAATGGGGTTTTAACGTAGGCAAAAGAAATATTTTAGTTCAGAATAAAATTAATTAATAAGAAAACCTGCTAGAGAATTTGACTAGGATAATGCATTTATTAGAAGAAATTATTCATAAATCTAAGGGCAGGAAATTTGATATAAGTCCAGTGAGATGATAATAATAAAAAAAAATCAGCTTAAAAGTGAAAAGAAACCTGAAAGGAATTACAGGATAAAATAAAATGGTTGATATAGACATGAGAGAATGACTAAGGATGAAAACCTCATTAAAAGCAGCAATATCTGGGAATGAAAGTGATCTTTGAGTAGAATATTTGCCTAACTTCCTCAAAGCTCTTGGTTGGATCCCCAGTATTGCATAAATGTGGAGTAGTCATGAACACCTGCACTTATGACACCATCTTTTAATAACCAGAGACATGAAATTTTTCAACATATAAAGAAGATATTAAGTATCCTAAAACATGAAATAAAATATCACCAAAATTCCCACAACAAGATATTTTATAAACAAATTGTCAAAATTTAAAAACATAGAGTCCTATTGATACTAGGGAAATGTGTTGCATGCAAGTATCTACACTAGCTAAGAATGGCTTTCTCTGTAAAAATCTTTAAAAGGCAATAGGGGAGTGTTATGACTTATTTAGTATAACTGCTATAAAGACTGACAATCAAGAATATGATACCTAGCAAACTTATTTCAAAATAAGGAGACATCCTGAGGCAAACAGACTTGGAAATAAATCACAATTACCCAGACTGTCAAAAAACTTCATGTTGAAATAAAATTAGTATAAAAATATCTGAAAATACAGTATTTCATGAAATTCACTGAGTTTCTGATCTGGTGGCTGTCACAAAGATTCCTCTAAACAATAGAGTTATTATTATTGTTTGAGATTTTCCTCCAGAACTTTATGGTAGACCTTATTATGAACATACACACACTTGATCCTTTGATCATAGAATATATAGAAGTAAAGTTGGTACTAGCCTGAAGGTTTCCTCCCTACTATTTTTCATAAGGCAGAAGATGCTATGCAGGTTGCTGAGGGAAAAGGTCATTGATATTTTCCTAGCTGTAAATCTATAAATAACAATAATAATAAGTCTGTCAAGATAAGCCATTTGAACACATGGAATATGAATATTATAGAGTTAACCAACTGCTTTCTCATATTTATTTCTTATTATTAAGGTGGTCTTTACAGGGGGGAATATATGCCAATTACTCCACATCTGGTTACAAGCCTGGAGAATCACAGATTAAGTTGGGGAACATATTACTATTAATTTTCTAAGTGGACATGATAACAAGATACCTTCTAAATATGTGTCTCTATACCCTTAGATTAGTATATTTCTCAATCTTCAACATAGATTATTTGTGCAATGCATGGTGGTTAATGCAGGAACTCAGAGCACATATCATGGAGAATAAACGTCTGTGGAGTGCTCAACCATAAATAGCTCTGCAACTCTTCTCACAATGATCTAGATGCTTCATGAATGGGGTCCTGGAAAGACTGTAAGAGCTGGTATACAGGGAACACTCCTATGAACTCAGAGGAAACCTAGGTTTACTCTATTTCTAACAGGAATTTCCTCTTCCCTTGGTTGCTCCCATCATCAGCCACTCAACATTATGAAGCAGTACATCCTGGAGAAGAGATACTGCACTCATTCCCTCATAGGAGCCATGATAATAACAAATGGTGTGCACAGAATTTAGCAACTAAACACTCCAGGATAGAGAAAGATTCCTCTCAAGGCCCCTCTGTACTTAATATTCTCTTGTTTGGTCTTTTGTCTTTTCTTTTCATTTTTTTCTATTCATTTTTTCTCTTTCTATCCTCTTTTCTTTTAACCAATAGATAATAATTATTAAAAAGTATAACTAGAAGTAAACATTAAAAAAATAGAATAAATTTCCCATGGGTAACTACTTAAATGTAAATGTATTAAGCTCCTGATTTGATACATAGTTTGTACAAATAATGAAATTCAATTCAGAAATGTGGAGATAGAGACTTAGAACAGAAAGATACAAAAATATAATTCATATCAATAAGAATAAAAACAAACAGGGAAAATCACTCTGCATCATATAAAATAGTGTTTTAGTCCAAACCTTGTTCAAAAAATGATAATGTTTTAAAATGATAAACTTATTTTTATTCTCTTCTTCACAAACTTCTTGAGAGAAACAAGATGAAGAAGCTCATATCAATCAGGACAAACTTTTTCTTTTTAATGAAGAAGAGCTTGGAGTAGGGAAAGAAAAAATGTAATATATTAAAATTTCAAAAATAAAATGATAAGTTTCTATCAAGAAAATTAGATTTTTGAATGTCTCCCTAGAGTGGTAACTGAGTATTTCTTTACTTATATATTTACTATTTAATTATCATGGTTGTGATTTTGGCTTTTTGGGGCACTTCCTTTTTTTAACAGTTCTTATTTAGTTTTTATTCATAATCATAAACTTAACGTTGCAATCCCGCTAGACTTTAAGGGGAATGAGGAAAATACGGAACCCAAAGAACTTCAGTAAGAGCAGAGATTATAGGATAATTGTGAGCAGATGTGATGGGAGTGCTCTCCTGAGCTACAGAAGGAATGGTTTGATGGGTAAAATGCCCACAAGTCAAAAGAAATCAGAGTTGTCCACAGTCGGAAATGGTGATCTTCTTGCTGGTCTTGCCATTCCTGGACCCAAAACGCGCCATGGCTTCCACAATGTTCATGCCTTCTTTCACCTTCCCAAGACCACATGCAGCCATCAAGCCACTCAGTCTTGGCAGTGCAGATAAAATCTGGGAACCATTTGTGTTTGGTCCAGCATTTTCCATGGACAAGATGCCAGGACCTGTGTGCTTCAGGATGAAGTTCTCATCCTCAAATTTCTCTCCATAGATGGACCTGCTGCCAGTGCCATTATGGCGTGTAAAGTCACCACCATGGCACATAAATCCTGGAATAATTCTGTGAAAGAAGGAACCCTTATAGCCGAATCCTTTCTCTCCAGTACCCAGAGCACGAAAGTTTTCTGTTGTCTTTGGAACTTTGCCTGCAAACAGCTCAAAGGAGATGCGGCCCAAGGGCTCGCCATCCGCCATGATGTCGAAGAACACAGTGGGGTTGACCATGGCTGCAGCAAGAGGCGAAAAGCGACAGCGGCGTCTGCAAAGCCGGGGCACTTCCTTATTTAGCACAGATTACCATGGAATTCTCTAGGAATCCCAATCTGCAGTTGGCTCATAATGTTCTTCTTATATCAGCCTAGGGAGTACTGAGATCATGGGCATGAACTACCACTGGAGAAGTAACTTTCTTTCTTTTTATTTTTTTTTATTTTTAGATTGTGTTTAGGATATCCTTATGTTTATTACTATCATTAGATTGAATAGAAGATCTACAATTAAAGACCATTAGTATATGCTTAATATGTCAAGTGAATTTAGGTTGAATTGTACCACAGATACTACACAAACTTGCATATCCTAAGGACAAAATAAGCTTTCTAGTTTACCAAAAATATCATAGTTTATTTCTCTTTTCCAACCATTGTTTTCAATAATTCTCTAATCTTTTTTATTGTGTCTTTATTTGGATGACAAAGTAAGTGTATAATGAAAATTGTGTTCACTACTACATTAACTAATTAAGTTATACAAACAAAAAGACAGACAAACAAATAAGCATTTCTCCAGTACGATTTCTGGAGTAGTTTCGGGGAGATAAATTGATGGAAGCATAAAGGGGAAAAAAGTCTATTTCTAGATATGTACCTTGAGACAAATATGTCAGGACTATCAAGCTCTCAGGATCTCTTAAATCTACATAGATGTCATATTCATCAATTAGACACTGGGAAACATTTGCTGATGCAATTTCTATGATACATTTATATTAAATGTCTTGAATTTCTCAAATGCCCAGCTACTTGATAAATTCAGTTCACTTTGTTCTTGCTCGACTGCTAGCCTAATGATCAGTGTGTGCTTGTGGAAAGTCAATTGAATTGCCTCAATGCATAACAAGGGCAAGGATAGGCACAGTGTTCCTTCCTTAAATTACAGGGCATTTTAATACTGTAGAAAAGAATTTAAAACTGGTAAATACCAAACTTACATAATGTTTTACTTGTTAAGGAGTTTACAAAGATGTTCTATGCAAAGAAGTGATTCTCAAGGTTTTTTTTTTTTTTTTCAATTAAAGATAACTTCAAAGTGAGGGCTTGTTTTCACTTCCCCTTAAAGCACCGGGACCCCATTTAGCTTAGACCTGTGTAAGCCTTATGCCTTATGTGCTGCCATAGTCTCTATGAGTTCCTATGAGCATTTGCCCTATTCTCTCTAGAAGATATTGTCTGATGTCTTCTATTTTCTCTTACTCATGCACTATTCCTTTTTCCTCTTCCGTAGTTTGAGCTATGAGGGGAGGACACTGATGGAGTTATCCCATTGTGGATAGGGTATTCCAAGGTCTCTAATTTGCTGCAAACTGTCCCGCTGTGAGTCTCTGTATTTGTTCCCCAAGTACTATAGGAAAAAAAGATGTCTTCTGATTGTTAGGTATGGCACTGGCCTATATCAGAATGTCAATAGGAATCATTTAAGTGCTATATGCCCTTAGGTGAAAAACAGTACTTTGTTTCCCCTTATATCAATAGCCTATCCAGTCTCAGGTTTTGATTACCTGAGAAGTATGGGTGTAAGTTCCATCTCCTGGAGTAGGCCTTAAATTGGGTAAAATTTTTATTGGTTTCTAATACAGGTTTGTGGCACTATTGCACAAATGTATCTTGCAAACAGAAAGATGCCATTGTTGATGCCAGGATTTGTATCTGGGTTGGTGTTTATCTTTCTCTTCTTGAGATGGTATGCAGATTATTCTACTCTACCACAAATACTAGTCAGAAAGTGGGTAAAGCCTCTAAAATGGCACAAGCTTGACTTCATCATGTTTACTATGTTATGTTACTGTTGTTTTCAACATCAGAGCTAATCATCACTTTTGAAGAGCAAGTAATAAATTTGACAGTAGCCTGGGTAGTTTGGGGATTTCCATGGAGCCCTGGTGACCAATAACTCAATTAGCTATAATCCATTTTATATGACCCTAAAGCTTGTCTTTCTCACCTTTACACTCTCTAGTATCCTCCCTAACATCTTTCTGTATCCCACCCAATTTAATCCTCCCATTCAATCTGCCCCTGTCTCCTGCCCCTGTCCAAAATGAGCTATCTTTTTTTGTTTGTTTGTTTTTTTGTTTTGTTTTGTTTTAATTGAGCTTGGTCATTCTGAGCGCTATAAATAAAATAGCAAAATAGTTTTAATTTGAATTTTTCTGATAATTCTTGATTTTCTTTGGGTTCTTTTTCTTTTTCTTTCTTTTTCTTTTTTTTTTTTTTTTTTTTTTTTTTTTTTTTTTTTTTTTTTTTTTTTTTAGACATTTGTGGTTTTAGTTTTGAAACCTCTCTATTAACTTCTGTCCTCAATAATATTATTGGGCTATTTGTTTTTATTGTCCAATTTGTTGAGTTCTTTATATATTTTGGATATTAACCTTGAATTGAATATGGAATTTGTAAATATCTTTCTATATTCTCTAGGCTGGGACATTCAATGATAAAGTCCTTTAATGTGCAAAGGTTTCAAAGTTTCTTGAGAACCTATCTATTTAGTATTACATTACTGCTGTGATATTGGCATCCTTTTCAGGAAATTGTTATCATGCTAATGAGTTCTAAACTATTATTCACATTTTCTTCTATAAAATTCAAGATATCTTGTTTTATTTGAAATTGTTGATCCATTTGGAGTTGAGTTTTATGTGTGATGATAGATATGAATCTATTTTCATTCTGTACATGCGGCTATTCAGTCTGACCAGCACCGTTTGTAGAAGATACTCTCTTATCCCTAGTATGTATTATTAGTTTTTTTGTCAAAAATCAAATGCCTGGAAGTGTATGGAGTTACATCTGGTTCTTAAATTGGAGTATATTGTTGCACATATTTTTATATGTTAATAACATGTATTATAGCTACCGATCTGTAATACAGTTGAGACTGAATGTAGATACCTCCAGCAGTTCTTTTATTCATATATATATATATATCACACACACAGATACATATATATATATATATATATATATATGTGTGTGTGTGTGTGTGTGTGTGTGTGTGTGATATATATATATATATCTGTGTGTGTGTGTGTGTGTAAATGAAACTAAATATTGTCTTTTCAATTTCTATGAAGAATTTGTGTTGGGAATCTGATGGGAATTTCATGGATTCTGTAGATTGCTTTTGGTAGGATGGCTATTTTCACCATAACAGTATTTTGATCCATAGGCAGTTTGTGTTATGGTCTGAAGGTTTTGCCCCTCTTGATTTTATTATCTGAGCTTTTTGGTTCTTTGTATTTTCTGGGATGTCATGAACATTTTCCTGTTAAGGCACTTCCTTCTAGTGCCTTCAACTGTGATTACCAATTTTGCTGGATATAGTAGTATAGACTCTTAATTGTGGTTTCATAGAGTATATAAGGCATTGATTCAATACCTTCAAGATTTAAAAGTTTTTAAAGTCTTTAAAGGGAAGTCAGGTATTCTCATGATGTGTTGATTTGAATATTCTTAGCCCATGTGAAATGCTTCTATCAGGAGGCTTGACCTTGTTGTAGTAAGTGTGGTCTGGTTTGAAGAAGTAAATTAGTGTGGGAGTGGTCTTTGAGGTCCCATGCTCAAGTTTTGTCCAGTGTGAAAGAGACCCTCTGTCTAGATGCCTGTGCAAGACAGGTTTTTTTTTTTTTTTGGTTGTCTTTGGATCAAGATGTAGAACTCTTAGTTCCTTCAGTCCCATGTCTGCTTGCATGCTGCCATGCTTCCCACCGTGATGATAATGGACTAAACCACTGACACTGTAAACCAGTCCCAATTAAACGTCTTTCTTTGTAATAGTTGCCATGCTCATGGTGCCTCTTCACATCAATGAAACCCTAACTAAGACAAATGAATTTTTCATTACTTTATTTGCTATTTTCTTTTGAAGCCTTTAATGTTTTTTATCATTGTTGTATATGCTTGGTGTTTAACTGTTATGTATTATGTGGAGTTTCTCTTCTGGTGAAGTCTATTTATTTTTTTATTATATTTCTTGTACCTTGAAAGGTACCTCGTTCAGTAGGGTAGGAAATTTTTCTTCTATGATTTTGTTGAAAATATTTTCTGTTTCTATAATCTCAGCCTCTTATCCTTCCTCTATTATTATCAGCAGATATGGTCTTTGCATAAACTCCCACATTACTGGATGTTTGAAGCTCAACATATATTTGAGATAACTTATAATTAAAAGAAGGACCAGAGAATTTTGGAATCAGAGAGATGCAGCTGAAAAACAGAAGTCTAGATACCAGGAATGAGTAACCAGATAAAAGTTGGATGGTGATGTGGTAGTAGTTAACATATTTCCTAATGATTACTCTCTTCTTCAGAATTTAAAGACAATATATTTAATTTTTTGGCACATTTCAAATAAAATAAAAATTTAAACAAAGAAATTGTAGTATTACTATATAGAAAGCATATTTCTATGAGCTTCATTCAAGGATAAAAATATATGACTGCAGTCCCCAACTCAATGAAGCTTTCTTAATTGTATCACTATAAAAGACACTGTTTGAAGTCTAAATACACATATAGCAAGTAGATTTTAGTTTGGTATAGATGAATAAGATGTACATAAATGCTGACTGTAAATTGAAAATAAATCCCATATTGCATTTGTTTAATTTTCTTTTTATCAAAATAAGATAATTGTTTTTTATATGAAATATACTATGATTCCCTGGAGGGCAAACCAATATCTATCTAAATATGTATTTATCTACCGTCTCCCTCTCTCTCTCTCTCTCTCTCTCTCTCTGTGTGTGTGTGTGTGTGTGTGCGTGTGTGTGTGTGTGTGTGTGTGTGTGTGAATTTTTCTCCAATTACCCTCAGTACTTACACTTATTTGTACAAAATTAAAATTTAGTATATTCTTGTTGACTTGAATTTGATGCATTAAATTATAATGAATACACAATGCTATTTTGTTAGTGAATATACGAATGAAATGTTCTTTAAACCTTTTTCAGAATAAAAATAAAATTCACCATTCTGCAAATTTCTCTAATATTATCTTTTACTAGTATGTATTAAATTTGTTATTAAGTTCTAGTAATGTGACTCTAGAATAAGATGGTATTTGATAGCGTCCATCATTTGGAAATCCATGTACCACAATAAATAAGCATGTTTAAAAGTATCTGCCTAGATTTATGTATATACTATACACTTGTGACATGAGTGAGAAAATTATTCTAATTACTTATGATTTACATTAGGATGCTCTAATTCCACGATTAAGAATCCCAATTCCAAAACGGTTTTAAAACATAGGAACTTATTTATTTATTTATTTATTTATTTATATTTTTATGCAGTTTCACCTGTTACATCTCATTTCACTTTTGTCATGAATTTTCCTAGAATGGGCAGCTTATATCACCAATTTTCTAGTTCTTTCTTATCAGGTATATAAAATCAAAATTGGGAGAGGGGTGTTTTACTTTTGGAAATTATCAGGGATATCACATAAAAACAGAGTGAATTCTGTCTTTGAATTTAATGAAAGTTCTTATTTAGTTCAGGAATAAATTGCACATTACAAATAAGGCTTTATTTGAATGTATCATATAGAACACACAGAATTTTCTATATTCTGAGCTAGATATTGAGAAACTCATTAATATGACAAGGAGTTGGAAATAAATGATCCAAGTTACGGATATATTGTTCAACTATTGTTAAGTTGAAAAACATCAAAGAAATGGCTCTATTTGAAAATTTGAGGCCAATTTTCCCTGTCACTTTTAACTGCTCTGAGACAAATTGTGAAGATTTACTAATCCTCTTATACAAATTTATCTGTCAAACAGCATGCTTACTCATGCTTTTCTCAGATAAGTGAATTTAAAGACATATGTTAGGAGGTGGGCAGGGAAATGGATTTGGAATCACACAAATTCTGCTTCAAATGGAATATGTTGAAGAGCTATTTACATAAGTGCTTCCCGGTGCTTATTAGAATTGTTAGTGGGGAAGAACTGAGAATGGAAGCTATTCACTGCAGAGAATCTGCAAATACTTTCTTGGAGACATTCAAGAAAGTTCAAGTAAAGCATCTGTGCTAGAAGTAATGGGAATTTCTATAGAAGACCTGTCAGTATGCAAAAAGTGGGTGATTGTATTAAGCAAAATCAAGATGTAGATTTTGCATGTCTTTCTGATAAGTTGAAAATTAGCGATGACTAAGATGATTTCTGCTTCACAGTTAACTTTATATTTAAACATTCAGACAGAGTTATGTTTGATATTGAAAATTTCCATGGCTTTCAGCTTTCAGAAGGTCAGGAAGAACTTTTAGGTCTACTTCTCTAAAGGAAATGTATAGCACAAATCATTCTCATCTCATTGTCTGGAGTGATGGAAAAGTATCTCAGAAACTCAAAAAAGCTAAGAAGCATTCTACTACTAAACTATGCTCAAACAATTTCTCCATTACAGTTGCTCAGTGGTAAGAAAAATCTTTCACCTTCAGATATTATCATCAGACATTGCTTTGACATTAATCTCTGAGTTCAGTATACAATGGCAGGGACTTCTAGTCACAGATCTACTAAAGTCTAAGAGAGAAGGATGGATTGTTCAACCATGAATTTTATGAAGGCCTATCATCACAACCCAGCAAGAAAATGTCTCAGAGTAAATAAAGGCACGAAAAAACACTTAGAAAATAGAAAAACACCACCATAGAACAGAATCAAACAAAGAAACAAATAAACAAAAAAAAAAAAAAAAAAAAAGAAAAAACAAAAAAACTCTGAATAGGTGTAAAAGGAGCATGTCAGTTTATCCAGGTAAGATATAGCTACAATTGCCATTGCTAGGGATACATTTTTATACATATATCTGATTAGAATGACCATTAAAATAAAAGTGAAAAATTAAGTACCTAAAAAACAGATAATGGGATATATGATTTAACTGTATTTGGAATGATTTTATACTTTGAAAGAATAAAAACCACGATGGAAAAAATCTCTTCAAATTTCTCCCAAACGGTTTTAGGCAAGTATAAATTAAAATAGACATATTTCAAACTAATATATTTTTAGAATTTTCTTCAAAACTCAGACGTATAGCATGTTGAATTATATTCAAATCAAAAAGTACAAATTACTTGAATACTAGCAGTTAATTTTTACTGAAGTCATTCATCTTCTGAACTAGAGACTGAGGAAACTCTGAATAGAAAAATAGTTAAGACATATGACTTTAAATGAATATTAAACATTTGAGATTGGTTAAATGGCCTGAAGGATGAAGTGATTTAAAAATGAGATTTTTTATTACTTTTTGTTGAAAATAGATTTCTTTCTGAAACAATGCATCCTAACAAGAGTTTTCTCTCCCTCCACTCCTTTCAGCTTGTCCTGACCTCTCCTATACCCCAGATTTCCCCTTCCATTTCTCCTTTAGAGAACAGGTTTCCAAGAGACAACAGTCAAAGAGGACAAAACACAATAGAATAGAAATGTCTAACTGGGACAAGGCAATCCAATATGAAGAAATGAGTACCAAGATCAGGCAAAAGAATCAGAGGTACCTGATTCCACTGTTAGGGGGTCTCACAAAACACTAAGGTAACAACCATAACATGTATGCAGAGTACCAGGTAAAAACCCATGCAGGCCTTATGCTTAACTCTTCAGACCCCTAGATTGCTTGTTTTATTTTATTTTTTTATATTTTTTGGGGGGGTTCTATCCCCTCTGGGAGGCACTAGATGGAGGCTTCTAATTTAGACACTTTCTCTATATAATTCCCTGCTGTGTGTCTCTGGACTTGTTGCTCCACATCTGCTACTCAAGGAAACCTCTCTGATGATGACTGGAAAGAACACCAATCTAGGAGTATAGACAATATTTTAAAAATCATTTTATTTTTATTTTTATTTCTTTGCCAATTATGTTGGATCAACTTTAGGTCTCTGAATGAGGTAGGCTGTCCAGGTAATGTAGGGCATGGATTCCCTGAGTCCATCAAGTTAATCAAAACATTGGTTGGTTACACCCACACATTTTTTTTTTTTATTTTGCTTTGCTCTTTTTATTTTATTTTTTTCAATTTTATTGTGTATTCTCTGTATTTACATTTCAAATGTTTTACCCTTTCCCCCACTCCCTTCCCTCCTCCCCCCAACTTGCTTCCATGAAGGTGCTCCCTTTCCCAATCACCCTCTCCATATCAGTGCCTTGGCTGATGATGTTGTTCTTCCCATGAGGGGGCAAATCTTTCAGCAATTTCAGTTCTTTCTCTAGCTCTTTAATTGGGGTGCCCGTATTCAGTCTGATGTTTAGCTACAAGCATCCTCATCTGTATCTGTATGACAATGGGAGAGCCTCTGAGGAGACATCCATGTCTGATTCCTGCCATTAAGTACTTCTTGGCATCAACAAAATTGCCCACACACTTTAAAACACTATTTACCCAGCATTTTTTGCAGGATGGACAGATTGTAAATAGAGGATTTTTCGGTAGGGTTGGTATCTAAGTTCTCTTTTGTGTAGCCTTCAGAATATTTCTGTATGCAATAGAGGATAAAAACCAGGACTCATTGCTCCATGGGAGCAGAAGCTCTACCTCTGTTTGATTTCTATGTTCAATGAGCTGTGTGGATATTGTCTTTAATAATGGGGCCCTGCTGCTAGATTTTAGAGAGGGAATTTTTGTTTTAGCACTAGTACAATCCCCTTCCCTGTTGCTTTTAATTTCTATGGTAAATAATTTTTTGAGTCCCAATATTTTAAATACTTCATGCTTAAGGGATTACCAGTAAGATAACCATGTAAATGAAGTTCTATTTTAGCTGTATTTAATAATACAGTAGTGTCAATATAATACAGTTCTATGGGTAAAATTAATTTGAGTAAGATTGTAGGACATCACAGAAACTCAAGCCAAAGTTTCAGATTAACAAATAGCACATGAAGTCTACAACAAAGATATTTATGAAACAGCTGTTAAAATGAGTCAATTTGAATGGGTAAATTTAGATAAGGTATAGTCTATCTCTTTTCAACATTTTTGTTCAATTAACATTATGTATGCTGTGGTTGGTGTTTTAGTACAGAGAGTTTTGGAGGGTTTGGATGGTTGATAATGAGAAAGCATTTGACAAAATTTCATACCCATTTATGTTAATTTTTTTGAAAAAATCAGGAATTCAATGTCCATACCCAAATATAGTAAAAGCAATATACATTAAACTATCAGCCAGCATCAAACTAAATGTTGAGAAAATTGAAGCAGTTCCACTAAAATCAGAGAGTAGACAAAACTTATGTCTCTCTCCCTACCTATTCAATGTAGTACTGGAAGTACTAACCAGAGAGAGATATCAGACAGTAAAAAGAGGTCAAAGGGATATAAATTGGAAAGGAAGAAGTCAACATATCACTAATTGCAGATGATATGATAGTATACATAACTGATCCCAAAAAATTCACCAGAACTACAACTGATATAAAACTTCAGCAAAGTATCTGGATGAAAAATTAACTTGAACAAATCAGTAGCCTTTTTCTACTCAAGGGATAAAAAGGCTGAGAAAGAAATTAGGGAATCAACAAACACCCTTCACTATAGTCACAAAGACTGAAAAATACTTTGGGGTGACACTAACCAAGCAAATTAAGTATTCCTGTGACAAGAACTTTAAGTCTCTGAAGAAGGAAATTAAAAAAGATTTCAGAAGGTTGAAAAATTTTGCACAGTGACTGGAAGTAGCAACATATTAAAAATGGTAATCTTACCTAAAATGTAAATACAGAGAATATCCAATAAAAAAGAACCTGCTCTACCTTCAGAGGATCTGAGTTCAGTTCTTACCACCCACATCATGGCAAAAATATTATACATAAATTCATTACATAGATTTAAAAATTAAAATATGGATTGTTTTTAAACTTGAGTTTTTTAAAATATCCACATTATACCATATGTATATTTACTGTGATTCCCAAATTTTTGCAACAAAGAACTACTATACCCATGTTCTGAATGTATAAGAAAAGTAAGACTGTTCATGCAGAGCATATCATTGTATAGACAAGAATATTGGTAGAGATTATGGCAGAAAAGAAATAATGATTATAAATTTCATTGGAACAATATTTCAGTAACCATTATTTTGTTCAATAACCAAATTAGCATCTAGCAGAGTAATCATCCAATAATGCATGCAAAGTGACCATTGGAGCATGTAAGATTTGAGACTTGAACAAATGATGAGTTAGATAAAAGGTCATATTGTGAAATCATGTCAGTTTTATTCAGTTAGTACTCTAGAATTTATTTCTAAGGATGTCTAATCTAGTGAAAATATAATGCCTTACCTATTCTCCTTTTGCTTGTTACACACATTTCCTTATCACTCCTAAAAAAACATAAATGAATGAGATATGATTTGGAGGACTTGATACTGTACTACATACACGATCTTTATCCAATGACAGAATGCACTTTAATTTCTAAAATTAAATCTGAAATGGTAAGAAGTAATTTCAAGCTACATTTCTATTATTAAATCATTAGAACTCCCAAATACATAGTCATTTTAGTAAGTTGCATAAATATTTCTATAACACTAAAAATGTGCAGTGATATACTTAAAGCACAGATATATAAAATTATACTTTTCTTTTAAAAAAAAATCTACTCATGTCCCTTGTGGTCTGCACCTGCTAGGGGACCTATAAGTCTGACCCCTCCCTCTCTCAGTACCTCACCTTCTGTAAGAATCAAAGGAGAGCTACTGAAGCTAGGGCAATAAGTAGAATAGGTGCCCAAGCAACTGCAGCAGCTGGGCTACCTAGTTGGGTATTGAACTCTTCTCCATAAAAAGGCCATCTCCCTTCAGGTCTGCTCCTGCTTGGGGGCAAATCAGCCAGTCTCCCACTCTCTTGCAACACCACACAGTCTTCAGGACTGCCAGAAGATCTGATGAAACCCAGGGACACAGGAGGCAGGCTCCACACAATGTCACCCAGGCCAGCTAACACCAGAGAATACCAGATAGAGGCAAGCACAAGATCATAAACAGCAGAGGTCAATATACTTTTATACCATCAGAATCCAGCTCTCCCACCACATCAAGTCATGAATAACCCTATTCACCTAAAAGCATGATGCTTACCTAAAATCCTATCTCATGAGGATAATAAAGTCATTTAAGCAGGATATAAATAGCTCACTTAAAGAAACACCAGAAAACACGGATAAACAGTTTAAAGCCCTTAAATAAAGAAAGAAATCCCTCAAAGAAATACAGAACACATTCAAACAGTTGAAGGAATTAAACCATGTGTTTCTAGATGTAAAAATAGATGTAGGAACAATAAACAGATGACAAATAGAGGCAACCCTAGATTTGGAAAACCTAGGAAAGAGGTCAAGAGCTAGAGTTGCAAGCTTCACCAACAGAATTCAACAGTTAAAAGAGAATCTAAGAAGGAGAAGATACCATAAATAATATTATCACAACAGTGAAAGAAAATACAAAGCATAAAAAAAACCCTCCTAATCCCAAAATATCCAGAAAATTTAGGACAGAATGAAAAGTCCAAACTTGAAGATAATAATAATAGAAAAGAGTAATATTACCAACTCAAATGGCCAGAAAACATCTTCAGTAGAATCATAGAATAAAATTCCCCACCTAAAGAAATGGCAATAAATGTACCAGAAGCATATAGAACACCAGTGGTCCAGAGAGAAAATCCTCACATAACATTTAAAAGATAAGTGCACAAAACAAAGAAAAATGTTAAAAGCTGTAACATACAAAAGCCACATAACATATAAATGCAGACCTATTAGTATTACAGGTCTTCTCAACAACAGCGACTCTAAAAGCCAAATCCTAGAGAGATGTCATGCAGACCATAGAGAAACACAAATGTCTACTCCTCAAAAAAAAATCCAACAAAACTCTCAATTGCCATATATGGATAAAACAAGACATTCCATGATAAAACCAAATTTAAACAATTTGTATCTACTAATCCAGCACTACAAATGATTATAGAAAGAAAACTACAAAACAAGTACCAGCACTACAAATAATTATAGAAGGAAAACCCTTTTTAAAGGAATTTTAGCATAACACTATATGAATATATTTTTGTCAGTACTTAATTCTTTTAGAGGTTTGATAGCATGCATTGAAATCCCACTAGTTACCATAAGCATAAAGTACATGTAGGATAGAACATAACATGTAAACAGTCAGAGTTTTCTTGGTGAGTATAGATTAAGCATCAAGATCTTTGAATAACAAAAATTGCCACAAGGCTATTTTCTTAGCTCTAGGATTATTAATGTTTTAAGGTTCAGGTGTACCACACTCTGAGAGGGTGCTATACTTTAATTTTTTTTTTTCCTAAGAAGGACTGAGGCTTTCATCTTTTGGCTATTATTTTTCTTGAGCTTCATAAGGCCTGTGAGTTGTTCCTGGGGTGTTCAGGGCTTTCCAATGATCAGTGACAGCATATTATCTCTGTTTTTCTGTGACTGGGTTACCTCAGTCCAGATGATATTCTCTAGATGCATCCATTTTCTTAGGTATTTCATAAAGGAAGTACTACTCAGCTATTAGAAAAAATAATTGCAACCCATTTTTTTCTTACCACTTTATTAAAAAAGAAGGATACATATACAGATTCTAAATGCATTTTGGCATAAACTTATATGAATATTTTTGTCAGTAATTAAATTTTTTAGAGGTTTGATAACGTGCATTGAAATCCCACTAGTTACCATAAGCATGAAGTACATGTAGGATAGAATATAACATGAAAACAGATTTTGTGTGGGTTATAAATTAAGCATAATGTTCTGTGAATAACAAAAATTGCCATAAGGCTATTATCTTAGCTCTTGGATTATTAATGAGTTGAGGTCCAAGTGTACCACACACTGAGAGAGTGCTAGACATTTAATTTTTTTCCTAAGAAGCACTGAGGCTTTCTTTTTTTTTTTTTTTTTTTTTGGCCTTTGTTTTTCTTGAGCTTCATATAGTCTGTGAGTTGTTTCTGGAGTGTTCAGAGCTTTCTGGGATTAGTATCCTATTATCAGTGATTGCATGTTATGTCTGTTATTTTGTGACTGGGTTACCTCACTTAGGATGATATTCTCTAGATGCATCCAATTTTTTAGGAATTTCATAAAATCATTGTTTCTAATAGCTGAGTAGTACTCCATTGTGTAGATAAACCACAATTTTTGTATCCATTCAACTACTGAAGGACATCTGGATTCTTTCCAGCTCTGGCTATTATAAATAAGGCTGCTATGAACATTGTGGTGCAGTGTCTATATTGTATGTTGGAGTGTCTCTGGATATATGCCAAGAAGTGGAATAACTAAACTCTAAGACAGGTAGAGAATACACAAAAAAAGGAAAAAAAAAGAAATTAATCATCTTATAACAAAACCTAGAGGAGAAACTCACATGCATATAAATCTACTTCTAAAAAAACATAATAGGAACAACCAATCATTTGTCTTCAATATCTCTCAACATCAATCCACTTAATTCCCTCTCTTAAAAAAGAAATCACTCATATAAGCAAACAAACCCAAGCAAGATCCAGCATTTTGCTGCATTCAAAAAACACACCTAAACAACAAAGACAGACATAACTTCACAGTAAAGGGCTGGAAAAAAAAAAGGTTTCTAAACAAATGGTTCTAAGAAACAAGCAGCAGTTACATTCTAATATCCAATAAGATAGACTTCAATCAAAAGTTATCAAATATAATGGATAAAGACACTTTTATATACACCAAAGGAAAAACCCATCAAGATGAAATCTCAATTCTGAATATCTATGCCCCAATTTCTAGGGCACTCACATTTATAAAAAAAACTTTACTAAAACTTAAATGACACACTGAATCTCATACAATAATAGTGGGAGACTTCAACACCCTACTCTGAAGAATGGACAGGTACTTGAAACTGAAACTAAACAGAGACACAGTGAAGATATTAGAAGTTATGAACCTCATACACCTTCACATATGTCCAACTATTTTATAAACTCTTTGAATGGAAAATAAGAAGTTATGAACCCAATGGATTTAACAGATATATACAGAATATGTAATCCTACAAGAAAAGAATGTACCTTCTTCTCAGCATTACATGGTATCTTCTCTAAAACTGGCCATATAAATGGTCACAAAACAAGCTTTTGCAGATAAAGAAAATTAAAATAATCTTGTGCATTCTATTAGGTCACCATAGAATAAGGCCAGACTTCAATGATAACAACAACAAAAAACAAACAAACAACTGAACACTAGCATACATCTGGAAACTAAAAAACTTTCAATGATAACTTTGTCAGGAAGGAAATAAAGAAAAAGTTGAAGACTTTCTAGAATTCAGTGAAAGTGATGACACAGCATAATCATACTTACCGGACATAATGAAAGCAGTGCTAAAAAGAAAGTTGCTATTACTAAGTGCCTTCTTAAAGAAACTGGAGAGATCTCACACTAGCAACTTAATAGCACATCTGAAAGTCCTAGAACAGAAAGAATCAAGCATACAAAAGAGAAGTAGATGGCAGGAAATAATCAAACTTAGGACTGAAAGCAATCAATTATTAACAAAGCAAATAATACAAAGAATCAAGAAACCAAAAGTCGTTATTTGAGCAAATCAACAAGATAGACCAAACCTTAGCTAAATTAACTAAGTGGCACAGAGACAGTATACAAATTATCAAAATCAGAAATTCAAGGGATGCATAACAATAGAAACAGAGGAAATTCAAAAATCATCAGATCCTACTGCAAAAGCCTATACTCCACAAAACAAGAAAATCTGGATGAAATGGACAATTTTCTAGATAAGTACTGGGTACCAAAGATAAATCAGGATTAGATGAACCATGTAAACTCTCCCATAAAACCTGAAGAAATAGAAGTAATCATTAAAATCTCCCAACAATAAATAAGTAAAATAAATAAATAAATAAATAAATAAATAAATAAATAAATAAATAAATAAATAAACCCCAGGACCAGATGGATTTAGTGCATAATTCTTTCAGACCTTCAAAGGAGACCTAATACCAATACTCTTCAAACTATTTCACAAAATGGAAACAGAAGGAACACTAACAAATTCATTCTAAGAAGCCATAATTAAGCTTATACCTTAACCACACAAAGACCCAACAAAGAAAAAGAACTTCAGGTCAAATTTCCTCATAAATCTCAATGCAAATATACTCAATAAACTTCTTGCAAACTGAATCCAAGAACACATCAAAACAATCATTCACCAAGATCAAGTAGGCTTCATTCCTGGGGTGCAGGGATATTTCAGTGTTTATGGAAATCCATTAACTTTTTTTTTATTGAAAAGCTTTATTTTAAGAAACAAAGATAAATGTACAATTTTGCATAGAAGTATACAAATACATTTTTAATGTTGTAATTAAGTATTTGTGAGTACATATACATACACATATATTTATATGTAACAATAATATAGGAAAAGAGGGTACTAGTTTGAGGGGATGAGAGAGAAACTGGGGGGGTGGTAGGAAGAACAGGTGAATGTGATACAGTTTTATTTTAATTAGAATATTATTTTTCTTGAACTTGACACATTCTGTGAGTTGTTTTTAGGGTGTTCAGAGCTTTCTGGGGTTAGTATCCCATTATCAGTGACTGCATATTATGTCTGTTCTTTTGTGACTAGGTTATCTCACTCAGGATGATATCCTCTAGATGCATCCATTTTCTTAAGAATTTGGTTAAGTCATTGTTTCTGGTAGCTGAGTAGTACTCCATTGTGTAAATGTACCACAATTTTTGTATCCATTCATCTACTGAAGGACATCTGGGTTCTTTCCAGCTTCTGGCTATTATAAGTAGAGTTGCAATGAACATTGTGGTGCATGTTTTCTTATTGTATGTTAGAGCATCTCTGGGGTAAATGCCCAGAAGTGGAATAACTAGGTCTTCAGGTAGTACTATGTCCATTTTTCTGAGGAACCACCAGACTGATTTCTAGAGTGGTTGTATCAATTTACAACCCCACCAACAGTGGAGAAGTGTTCCTCTTTCTCCACATCCTCACCACCATCTGTTGTCATCTGAGTTTTGGATCTTGGCCAATCTGACTGGTGTGAGGTGGAATCTCAGGGTTGTTTTTATTTGCATTTCCCTGATGGCTAAGGATGTTGAACACTTCCTTAGATGTTTCTCAGCCATTCGATATTCCTTGATTGAGAACTTTTTGTTTAAGTCTATACCCCATTTTTAATAGGGTTTTTTTGTTTCTCTGGTGTCTCAGTTTTTGAGTTCTTTGTATACCTTAGATATTAGGCCTCTATCTGATCTGGGGTTAGTAAATATCTTTTCCACTCTGTTGGCTACCATTTTGTTTCCTTGACAGTGTCTTTAGCCTTACAGATATTTCACAATCTCATTAAGTCCTGTTTGTCAATCGTTGACCTTAGAGCTCGAGCCATTGGTGTTCTGTCAGGAAATTTTTTGCTGTATTTATGAGTTCTAAGGTGTTCCCTAATTTCTCTTCTAATAGTTTCAGTGTACCTGGTTTAATGTGGAGATCATTGATCCACTTGCACTTGAACTTTGTACAAGGAGATAAGAGAGGGTTTATTTTCATTCTGCATGCTGAGTGCCACTTGGACCAACACCATTTTTTGAATAGGCTGTCCTTTTTCCATTGAATGTTTACTGCTCCTTTGTCAAAAATCAATTGACCATATACATGAGGGCTCATTTCTTGATCTTCTATTGTATTCCACTGATCCACATGCCTATTTCTGTACCAGTACCATGCAGTTTTTAGCACAATTGCCTTGTAATATAGCTTGAGGTCAGGGATAGTGATTCCCGCAGATGTTTTTTTGTTGTTGAGGATGGATTTTGCTATTCTAGGTCTTTTGTTATTCCAGATGAAATTGCACATTGCTCTTTTCAACTCAATGAAGAACTGGGTTGGAATTTTGATGGGGATTGCATTGAATCTGTAGATTGCTTTTGGTAGGATGGCCATTTTTAAAATGTTGATCCTTCCAATCCATGAGCATGAGAGATCTTTCCATTTTCTGAGATCTTCCTCGATTTCCTTCTTTAGAGGTTTGAGTTTCTTGTCATACAGATCCTTCACTTGCTTAGTTAGAGTCACACCAAGGTATTTCATGGTTTTTGTGACTATTGTGAAGGGTATCTTTTCCCTAATTTCTTTCTCCACATGTTTGTCCTTTGAATATACGAAGGCTACTCTTTTGTTTGAGTTAATTTTATATCCACCTACTTTGCTGAACTTTTTTATCAGCTGTAGGAGTTCTCTGGTGGAATTTGTGGGGTCTCTTGAGTACCCTATCATGTCATCTGCAAATAGTGATGTTTTTATTTCTTTCTTTCCAATTTCCTTTTGTTGTTTAATTGCTCTGGCCAGGAGTTCCAGTACTATGTTTAATAGGTAGGGGGAGATTGGGCAGCCTTGTTGAGTCCCTGATTTTAGTGGGATTGTTTTAATTTTCCCACCATTAAGTTTGATGTTGGCTGTTGGTTTGCTGTATATTGTTTTTATTATGTTTAGATATGGGCCTCGGAATTTTTTTTTTCAAGACTTTTAACATGAAGGGGTGCTGAATTGTTTCAAATGATTTCTCAGCATCTATTGAGAAGACCATGTGGTTTTTTTCTTTGAGTTAGTTTATATGGTGGATTACATTGACGGATTTCCATATGTTAAACCATCCCTGCATCCCAGGGATGAAGCCTACTTCATCATGGTAAATGATTGTTTGATGTGTACTTAGATTCGGTTTGCAAGGATTTTGTTGATTTTTTTTTTTCATCAATGTTCATAAGTGAGATTGGTCTGAGGTTCTCTTTCCTTGTAGGGTCTCTGTGTGGTTTAGGAATGAGGGTAAAATCTATTAACTTAATCCACAATATAATAAACTCAAAGTGAAAAAACACATTTATCTCACTAGATACTAAAATTCTAATCTTCTATACTGCTCTCTGACCTGCACAGGTACACCATGATGTATAGACATGTATTGCTACACATGAAAGAATTATTTTCGTGTTCCTCCAATGTGAATAAGGAGAGATGTTCATCACTTCTATTTTTATCTTTTTTATTTTATTTAAAAAAACATAGATAAATGTACAAATTTGCAGCATTTTTGCAAAAAAGTATACAAATACATTTTTAAGGTTGTAATTATACTTTCATGTTTGTAAAATAAAGTTTTCTTAATTTTATTTATTTGATTCTATACATCCCTTTTAGTTAGCATTCAAAACTACCTAAATAGATAGGCTACATTTCTCTGTGAAGAGAAATCAGCTTTTATTTATTGGTTTAGATTAGAGACAATACTTTCCCGAGGACAAAATTTATAGACATTCAAATATTTTAGACACCAAATAGGTGAACAAAATTGAGGCATGAGTAGCAATGAGTAAGAAATTAATAGGTACTGGCTATGCAAAATGCCAAGATAATTGGCAGTATATGAAATTATATGTTGTATTGGATTGTATAGGCAATATAGCCATTTATTATTTTTAAAGAGAGACCTAGGGTTCTTAGCATGGCATTTACATTTGTATCCTTATTCTAGAAAAACTGTTGTTAAGTTTGCAAATTAAGTGTGAACCTCTAATCCAAAATAAAAATAGACTTCTTCAGGTAACTTAAGATAAATCTTCTGTCTAAATAGGAAGATAATAATATTTATAGAATTGATGAAAGATGCAGTAGTTTTGCCATAGGCAAAATGGTAGACAGAACAGGGCACTGGATCTTTTGGAATTGATGTTACTTGTATGGTTTCTGGGAAATGAACCAGGCTCTTTTGCAATAGCAGGAAGTGCTCTTAACCACTAAACCCATTATTTAGTCTCCAACAAGTCATTGCTTTGAAGAAGAACAAACTTTATGTACTGATAGGATGATACAAAGCCCACTTTTAATATTAACCAATTTTAACTTTGAGGGTAGCAATTTAAATTTCTTTTAGAGTATTTTCAGAAAGCTAATACTTTCATTCAATCTAGCTTGATTAGAAATAGTACCAGCTGCCTTATACATTTAACCTTTATTCCTGTATTTTTCAGAATATAATCTCATTGTTCTTTTTCTACAGAATTAATATTATTTATTACTATGGCTTTGTAATTACTCTTTATTTTGACATCATGTTTATTTTATTGCTTCAGAAGAAAATGTAAAACATAAAAATAAAAGGAGAAAGACAAGAAATGATACATAGTTAATTAAATAAGGCAAAACAATCTCTTAGCTACCAAGTAAAAAGATAGTAGAACTCTTGTAGCATAATCTTAGTTTGTTACCTTACAGACAAAAGAGATGAGAGATTCAAAAAGGGTTACATGGCTTTCTAAGCCTAATATATCTAATTTGCAAATGATCTGATCTAATAAGTCAGAGGTCATGTCTTAAGGACCAGGCACTTCATGCAGGTTCATTTCTTTAATAATTTTTTTTCTTTCTCTATAACACAACAAAAATACCCTGCAATGCCAACTCAGCTTTCACAGAGACTGCCTCTCTGCATGAAAGACCAACAGTTGCAAAAATTTGACCATAGCAAACAAAAGCTCAGTGCAATAAGGTACCCAACCCAGAAGGGTTTCCTGAGAAGGTTCTGTTGAAGGGTACAGAATTAGCTGGCAGAAATGAGTAAACAATTGACATTGGAGAAGAAAATAGTTGCTGCTGATAGATCTACCCTTGACATTTCCTTTTTAGTAAATTTGTTCATTTTCTTTTCACACCCATAGTGAGGTGTGATTGTAATATTTGGTGTATTAATATTTTCACACCTGAATTGTCAAGATCATCACAATACCAGAAGAGCTTTAGAAAGGAAGCACAAATTTCAAGAGAAAAGTCAGAGTGACATAAAGTTTTAATGTTTTTATTTTACTGTTAAACAATACAACACTTATTACAATCTAAATGGAAATATCTGTATCCATGTATTTAAAATTGTTAAGAGCAGAGGGGAAAGGAAACACATATGTTTCCAAATAAGAGAAATACATTTGTCTATCAATGATTTTTTCTAAGTAGAATTGCTATTGATTTTCTTTTTGCTTTTTAATTTGTTTACTTAAATTACTAGTTAAGTGTTACATAATTAATAGTTGCTAGGTGTAAGTTGTAAATGAAATTTACCACAATTTTATCAGCATTTGCTAAGTCAAAAAGATGATTTGTTGGTACCCATGTGTTTTTCTTAGAACTTTGGTGTGTTATTTTGTTTCGTTGTGGCTTTTTGCTTTTTGAGACAGGGTCTCAGTAACTTTCAGAGGCTGGTAGACTTAGAATTCTCTTTCTCCCTCCCATTGGCTGTATTTTATATTTGTAATACCACTCATGTCTCTATTTGTTATTTTCATAACTATATGGACTGATGCCTACTTACAGATCCAAGTACACAAAATAAATTCTAGCTTATTAGAATTACTAAGGCTCAACTTTTACAAAATTTTTGAGAATTAAATTTAATAATTGTTACCATGTATCTAAAAAATTTAATGTACTTTTATAATCTGGTCAACATTGAAAGAGCCATTTATCCACACTGCTGTAACAAGCTTTCTTAGATATTATGCTATTTAGAGAAAATAAGTGCAGTCTCTTGATAAGTTTGGAAATGGCAAGAAAATGTTTGATTATCATAGCTAAAGTTTGATTATCATAGCTATTTTCATAACTAGCTCCATGCTGACAAAAGTGTTCCTTTTATAACAAAGCATTATAAAATGCTCAATTTAGGTCAAACTATTATAAATGAAATTTATTTTAAATTTAGGATAAATAATTATCACAACATTATCTCCCAAGACATGATACTTTCTGAAAATTCTATATTATGTATTTTGTTGCTGCTTTTTAACCTTTGATATACATATCACTTACGAAGGCAATAAGCCAATGAATGAGCCATTGCTGGAAAATTATGCTGAAATATAGTAATTTGATTGCATAACTTAGTGCATCTGTGAAAATATGTGGATTTTCAAGTATCTGTTTCATGCCCTAAAAGGAGCAGACTTAGTTCTGGCCAAAATTGAAACATAAATAATTATTAATTGCTGATTAACTTTAATATGCAGACCTCAGGCAAACTCACAAAACAGTAAACTTATTAGACTAAATGTGATCGTGTTTTCTGAGTTGATTTTCAGGGTGAATAATTGTTCTTTTCATTTGACTTTAGTTTTATTTACTCTGTTTAGTGTGAACCCAAGGCTCATTGTCAATCCCTTTGCATTAGCTCTTGTTTGCAATATGTTGGATAATTTAGTTCACCAAGGTAGCTCTAAATAATAGTTTATAGAAGCAAAAACTTGTTAGTAATTTGTAGATAACTATTTATTTAAAGGGGGTAGGTGTTTACATATAGGTCAGAAAGAAGCTTACTCACAGTGGAAGATAGAAAATCCAATTAAATGATGAGTTTCTGAATGAGGATGAGAAATAAACACACACACACACACACACACACACACACACACACACACACACGCACACACCCGCGTGCGCACTCACAAACATTTACAAAAACAAATAGAAAGATCAGCATTTTTTAATGGGTTCCCTCTCTTTGCTTCTGTGGGGAGAAAGTACTTCAGTCAGATATTACCAGCGTTGAAGTCATTACTGAGTCTATGGGCAGATGGCTGGCCGATAATTGTTTATAGGGACAGATGGCAGCTCCTTGTACCCTCTTTCTGGTTTCTGTGTTTTTAAAGCTCAGCAGTTGTAATGTGAAGCCTTCATAGGACCATAAAGTACAAACCACTTTAAATAACTCTGAACCAGGATTTTGACTGATGCACTTCAAAGAAATAGTCACAGTTTGAAACTCCATCTGCAAAAATGAAAGGTGTATAGCCTTGCAGGTGATAACTTGCAGGACTATCAGGCTAATACAGCAAGGTCTACATACAAACATTTAAAATGATACAAATACAATAAATATTGGAATGCAATATTTTTTTATCACCATTCAGTGGGCAAAAGAAAACTGCAAACTTTGAGTATGGATTGTATAATCAAACATCGGTAAATGTTAAGCAGATAATTAGATTTCATGATTGGTAGGCATGTACTATCCTTAGATGACAATCTAATGGGAAGACAGCAGATATACATACAAAAACATGAATAGCTCATTGGAGTAGAGGAAGATAGTTCCAAATGCCAAGTAACATACAATATAGCTTTAAAAGTTTAAACATGGATATGACTGTGGATATAACCATTTATTGAGAATGAGTCAGTCAGCATATCTTGGGCAAATAAAGGACTGGAAGAGGTTTTGCTGATAGAACGAGGCCTGTGCAAAGACACAGATCATGATGCACAGACTGTGTTCTTGCTCACTGTATAATATGAATATATTATCTTTCTAGCTTTTCTCCTATTTTTATGTCCTTTCCTGGTGGAATAAAAAACCCTAAACAGTGCATTTATTTGATTGGTATAAAATAATTTAAAAGAAGAGTAGCCACTGCTGGATATCACTGACATGAATGGTGCCCTACTGTTATCAAAGATTGAAAGGTTGGAATATTACAAGGATTTTTATGATTGCAAATGGTAAATCTTTAAAATTGTGATAAAATTCGTGAAGGAATAGTCAATGTATTGCCATGACAACTTATTTGTGAGAGGCTAAAAATTGTGTGTAGGGTAAGTAAAACAGATTGGAAAGATGGGAGCCATACAATTAAATTGGCATTTGCAATATGGAAATAACAAAGAGGAGAGACACTGATGGCATTTGGTAATAAGGAAGATAAAATGTATTGTGGAGTACATATTGTGCAGTAATACTCTGTGTGATAAAAGTAGATGAGATTGCTAAAGACAATTGTACAAAAGAAATGGTAAAGTGATGAAAATTAAAGCTTTGGAGCCACATCTACATTTTCAAGCTGATTGTTAAAACTCTCTCTCTCTCTCTCTCTCTCTCTCTCTCTCTCTCTCTCTCTCTCTCTCTCTCTCTCTCTCTCTCTCTCTCTCTGTGTGTGTGTGTGTGTGTGTGTGTACACATATCTTTTTAGTATTTGTAGGTATAAAGTGGTATTTTTCTCCCCTCATTGTAAATATAGTCTCCTTTATGTTCTTCTTTTGTTATTTTACAAGAAATAAAAGTATAAACTCTACAAAGCATTCCTTTAACTAGATGTTATAAAGAAGCTGCCAAACCAAAAAAAAACCCCACATAACCCAGTAAACAATAACAAGCCACATAAAGTAAAATAAACAATCAAACAAGCACATAAATTGTGTGCTTGAAAGAGCAGAAACACACTTATTTTTGATTCTGCTGAAATATTTTCTATATCTCAAAGGAAACAAATGCAGCAGGCCCAATCTTACACAAATCATTTTGACTTTCCTAAATCGTTTTTATCAAGATCAAATAACAGTATATGTTGCAGTAATGTTGTTTCACACTTATTTCTGTTTACTGTAGATTACTTTTACAGCCAGATGTCTAAGATCCTTGCCAGATATTAAACACAATTCAAATATAGAAGGAGTATGAACTATGAGTTGCTTACTGGCAGACAGGTACAGAAACTTACACCCAAGCATAGAACTGAGGAACAGGACCCCTATGGAGGAATTAGGGGAAAGGATGAAAAGAGCTGAAGGCTGGATAACCCCATAGAAAGACCTACTGTACCCCTGTACTAACCTGTACCCCTGGGAGCTCCCAGAGACTGAGCCACCAACCAGAGAGCATACACACAGGCTAGTCCTTGGCCCCAGGTATATACACATAGCAGAAAACTGACATGTCTGGCCTCAATGGAAGTAGATGGGCCTAACCCTTGAGAGACTTGAAGCTTCAGGGAAGAATTTGCCCAAGGCAGGGGAGCACCCTTTCCAAGGCAAAAGGAAAGGTTAATGGGATAAGAAACTATGAGAGGGGACCGAGAAAGGGAGCAATAGTTAGAACAAAAATAAATAATAAAAATATTCAAATATTAAATCAGGTAAACATTTGTCTTATTCCCTACCTTAGGAATAAAGCAGACTTTCACATGAAATGAGAACTAAATAAATGTTTAGATGGTGTTTTGAATTTTAATATATACATTAAATAATATATATTAGCATCATTACTGGTATTATATTTATAATTTTTAAATATATATTTTAATGATTGACATTTGTTTGTATTAAGAATCTTTTGAGATATGTTAAATGTACTTTGTACCAAGCCATTCCACCTATATCAGATCCTAATTATTGGGAGAGGTAATAGCACATGTTGAGATTCCTTTTTGTTTGCTTAATTTTTTGTTTTACTTTAAAGACTCTGTAGTCTAGGATATCTTTGAACTCACTATGTAGTAGAAGCTATCCTATAACCCTGAGGATTCTCTTGCCATAGCCTTCTGAGTACAGTTATTCCATGAATATGGAATTCATTATGCCTAGTGAAGCTCTTGGAATAATTATGATGGCATTGAGGCTTTCTCTAGGAAAGAAACATTCAATCCGTGGAAGAGAACAAATCCATTCTTCAGTTGATATTGCAAAATTTCACCCATTGCATGTTCTCTATGATGTATCATCAACAATTCTCAAAACTCGAATTTCATTTCCTCCTTTAGTAACAAAAAACATGTCCACTTACTTCATTCCCCGAGCTCCTGCCAGAATCCAGTGGATATGTAAAATACTTTTCATTCTTTTGTTGGGGGTGTGGGAGTGCTAGATGCCATAGTACACACTTTCCACATGAAAACATGTAAGTTAAGTAATATTTCACAACAGGTTCATCCATAAATATTTCACAAGCAAATCCTTAGCAAGAAAGCCACTTAATCAGACCCCCTAAGTTTTAAGAAGTTAGTACATTATTTTAACTACAATTACTATATTAATATGGAAGGTTACTTTTCAGATTTGAAACTCAAATCAGGCATCCATCCTATGTCTCACATGGAAGATTAGAGGGCAGGAGAGGTGCTACATTATCATACCTTCAAAAATCGATAATAAAAGTTACAGATCATTGGGGATAATAGGAAAATCCAATTACAGTGCTACAAATTCAAAATATTCAACTTGAAACATGTAGTAATTAAAACTTTTGCAGCATACAGCCTGGTTGAAACAAACATTGTCTCTTCAACAGGATCCCAGAAATCATGGACTCCAGTGTTCTCCACTTAGTTTCTTGTGCAATTAAGAAAAGAGAAGAACCTTATTTTTTGTCTTGACATAATACCTGTCAGAAACGATATTCCCCATACATCTGTTCAGCTATTTAATACCAATTATTGAAAGTGACTTTGTCAAAAATACAAAGTTGATGGTACAGAACACTTGATCAAAGCCCTTATTTGTATTCCTTTATTGCTTGGAAGTTATGAGTAGAAACTATTCTCACAATAACACATTGAAACCCTAGAGCATTATTTTGTTGGGCAAGAGCCTATGCAATACTAGACGGCTCTTAAAGCAGATAATGGAATAGCTTTCTGATATTGCATTGGAAATGGAACTTTAGGTATTATTTCTAGACACATCTCTTAACTTTTGTTTTCTGAGTAGAATGTCTACATGACTCACTATTCCATACCCTTGCAATTAAATTATTTTGGTGGGAGATAGGCAATTTAAAAAAAGAAATTTGTCCACAGAAGGCACTGTTCTCATACACCCATTCTGTAAGAGTTCAAGCTAGGAAGCAAAAACTGTTCATGTTAACCATAATTAATTATTATGAGAGTGTTACTTATCTCACCTGAGTGACCACAAAGAAAAAGGAAAAGGCAATTGCAATTGTGATAAGTCATACTTTAAGCTTAAAGTGACACCTGGGGACTATTAACACAGCCTCATTTTAAAAGGTCCAATCTCTCAATATTATATTATTGGAATTATTATCATCTAAGTTGCATCTAGAAGGAACCACATAGCACATGTCAGGAACTCTGTGGTTTAGTAAAAGATCTATCAACAAATTATCAAACCACACAGGTAATTAAGAGCTTCATTGGGGATGGATAGAGTTTAAGGTACATTTGAATATGTAAGCACCAATGAAATTAATTAAGCAATATAAATAAAATAAACCAAATGCATATGTGTTAGTCTTTTTTTTTCTCAACCTCTGTAACTATAGTCAAAATATTTCACCATCAGATTTAAGCATGCCCAGGCCTTGATGCAGTTCTGATGGAGGAAGTTAAATTTTCATTAATAATAGTGAGAATTTTGGGTTTCAGATATTCTACAGTATGTTTGAAAAGGTTAACTATTTTAATTCACAGTATAATCTTGTGAAATAGAGCCTAATACTTATTTCACAGAGAAATAATCACAAAGAGGTTAATTTTTCAAAGTATCTTAGCTACAATTATTCTAGTTGGTCTGATATGTTTGATTCAACAAGAGATATTTATTTTCTACAAACTTTGATACTCATAAATTGTGCAGTTTCTGTCCAAAGCCAACTGGCAATTAATTTAAAAAGTATTTATTTTCCTACTCTACAGAATTATGTTGAAACCAAAATGTTCATATCTAAATTTTTGGGTAAAAGCTAGGATTTGCTAGTGAAAGATTTTCCCTTTGGGAAAGTGTGACTGTATTAGCTATGGCCTTTGCATAATAATGAGGTAACACACAAGGTTAAATTTATAGAAAAATGTGCACATTGAAATCTTTTAAAGAGAAAATGAACAACATGTACCATAATACTGAATGTAAAAACAAATGCTATGTGCTCTTTCTTACCACCTATTCTCCATATTTCCTTTAATTGTGGTACTCAAGACCAAAATTATTGCCACCTGTATTCAAAAAATAATATCTTCCACTAAGCTATCCACCTCCAGAACCTTCACTTAATTCTTACTAATTGATATAATAGTGCCCTTAAATAAATTCAATAATGTTGCCCTAGAGAATTATATAAATTAATTTATCTCTTTACATGATTTATTCTTAATAATTTTGTTGTGAAAAAATGCAGGCCACAAAATTTCCTGGAAAGCTACATAGCATAAAATCAGTTGTTATAAGGCAATTTACCCCATACCCAACATAGGCTAAGATTCAGCTATACCTTAAGTGCTTAGACTTTAGTTCTCAAATAGATAATTTTCTTTTCCTTAAAATATTATTAAAAGAAGTTTTGCATGCAATATATTTTATCATATATCTCCATTCATAAAACAATTAAAATCTCAGTACGAAAAAAATCAGAAAGCAAGGTGAATCAAAGCAAAAGTCCCCAATACCCAAACTCCCCCCAAACAAAACCAAAGCCAAACATATGCAGTTCATCTGTGTTGGCCAATAACTCCAAGACACAAGGTCAGCTTTGCAGTATGTCACAAAGTTACATGCTACTTGAGGAAACTGATTTTCTCTTCTGGCAGAGATCAATTTCAAATAGCTTCTTAACTAGGAGCAAAACTTTATGTCTACTTCCCCCTCTCAGTACAGAATGTTTTTTCATGTGAAACTGTGAAGTCTTTTTTTTTTTTTCTTTTTGTTCTCATTGCAACTTTATGGAAAGTCAATAATTCAGTGTAGACATCGACCATCACTGTCCTTCATCCTTGAATCTAGAAATTAAAAGCAGCAGAGCTGGAAAAGATAAGCAGGTGACATTAAAGAGTTTCTTTTAATTATTGGATATTTTCCTCTGCTACATATGCAGCTGGAGCCATCCTCTCCTCCACCTTTCCTTTCCTCCATTAAGGTGCCTCCTCTTCCAACCACCCTCTCCTACCTCAGCACTTTGGCATTCCCCTACACTGGGGAAACATGCTTTCACTGGACCAAAGATCCCTCCTCCCATTGATGCCAGAAAATGCTATGCTCTGCTGCATATACACCTAAAGCCATAGGTTTCTCATCATGTGTGCTCATTGATTGGTGTTTTACTCCCTGAGAGCTGAGGAGGATTTGGATGGTTGATAATGTTGTTCTTCCCATGGGGTTTCAAACCCTTTCAGCTCTTTCCATCCTTTCTGTAGCTCCCTCATTGAGGTCCCTGTGTTCAGTCTGATGGCTAGCTGCAAGCATCCTCATCTGGATCAGTATGGCTCTGAAGAATATATAATAGATATATTAAAAAGAAAAAAATAGGTTCATATCAAGTTCTTTTCATGTTCTATTAATTATGATCTCTCATTTTTTTGTACTTTTATACTTTATTTCTGTCTCAGATGTTCTATTCTTAGCCATGAACAGTTACATACACAAATGCAATGTGTGAATATACAAATAAGTCCAATACTCTTCAGAAGGTTCAGCTATGGCTTTATCCTTCCTTTTCCTACTTTTTCTTACAAAGGACAACATTTAATTGAGGCTGGTTTACAGTTTCAGAGGCTCAGTCTATTATCATCATGCTAGGAAGCATGGCAGCGTCCAGGCATGGTGCTGGAAAAGGACCTGAGAGTTCTACATCTGATCTTAAGATGGCCAACCAGGAGAAGAACATTTCACACGGGCCGGACTTTAGCAAATACATGAGACCTCAAAGTCTGGCCTCCACAGTGACACACTTTCTCTAACAAGGCCACACCTTCTCCAATAAAGCCATACCTCCTAATAGTGCCATTTCCCATGGGCCAAGAATGTTTAAACTACCACACGAAGCAAAGGTGGACCCACAAACAAATCTAGTTTGTCTGTCTCAGCCAAAAGGCAAGGAAATGGTTCACTTAGGACCTCAGAAAAGTGGCCTCAGGCCTTTTTCAGGCTGGAGGTCTGAAGAGTTTGAAGGGCAGAGACTTATTTCTTTCTTAAACAGCAAAAAGTCAAACCAGGGTTGGCCGGAGCACCAAAATAATAGTAAATACAGTATCTCAGGCAGGTTTATAAAACAGACACTGCCTAGAAGACAGGGAGGTCGTCATGGAAACCAGGACCCACTGAAAGGAGGGCTTGAAAGAGTGGAGAGAAACACCCCTCCCATCCCATTTTCTCCTTTAATTGTGTTTTTGGTGCTTTGATCTATACAAAAGCAGGAGAGAGAGAGAGGCTATTCCTAACAGAAAAGTCTGTAGGAACCAGAAGAGCTGGGCCTGTCTGTGATTCCTTTATGCCTGCATAATGCCAGGGCATACAAAGACTCTCCCACATGAACTAGTCATACAAGCCAATACCCATTCCCTAGAAAGGTGTGATAGTGGTCCACCAAATACTTCGTGAAGGGACCCTGGGGCCCAAGGCTATGATAAGGGATACTCTGAGGCCAGAAGACAACCCACGTGTAGTAGCCGAAGAAGGCGGTGATGACCGCAAACCAGAACAGGCTACCCCTCTGGAAGTAACTGGCACGTGTGGCCGTCCCCATCGCGGCAATGACACCACCGGACGGTCTCCTGCACCCTGTGGAAGGTGGCCAGGGCGGGGCGAATGGCTCCCTGGGCACCAGACCTAGAAGGTTTGGCTGTGGTGACCTGGGCTGGAGACATTTCTCAATTTCAGTTAGAGTAGCTGCTGTTTAAGCTCCATGAGGTTCCGGCAGCTCCTAAAGAACATATCACTGACAACAAAATGACAAGAGGAAAGTGAAAGAGTATATCCCAAGGAAACCAAGACAACCTGGCAACACCAGTACCCAGCTCTCCCATAACAGCAAACATTGGAATGCCAAACACTCCAGAAAAAGAAGACATAGACCTGAAATCATACCTCAAGATGCTGATAGAGATACTTAAACAAGAACGGGAGGAAAAGCAAAAAAGATTCAGAAGCTTTTAAAGAGGAAACAAGAAAAACACTGAAAGAACTAGAGGAAAACAGAACCAAAGATATGAAGGAATGGAAGTGGGAATTTAAAATGGAAATTGACACAATAAAGAAAACACTAAAAGAGGTAACCCTAGAGGTAGAACACCTAAAAAAGAAATCAGGAGTCACAGAAGCAAGCATTTCCAAAAGATTACAAGAGATCGAAGAGAGAATCTCGGGGGCAGAAGACAACATTGTAAACATAAACAAAACAGCCAGAGAAGATGCAAAAAACAAAAAGCTCCTAACCCAAAATGTCCAGGATATCCACGACACAATGAAAAGACTGAACCTAAGGATAATAGGAATAGAAGAGGGAGAAGAGTATCAACTAAGAGGCACAGTAATTATCTTCAACAAAATCATAGAAGAAAACTTCCCTACCCTCAAGAATGAGATGACCACGAGCATAAAAGAAGCCTTCAGAACTCTAAATAGCTTGGACCAGAAAAGAAATACCTCTGGACACATAATAGTCAAAACACCAAGTGCTCAAAGCAAAGAAAGAATACTAAAAGCAGTAAGGGAAAAAGGTCAGGTAACATATAAAGGCAGGCCAATCAGAATCACACCCGATTTCTCAACAGAGACTATGGAAGCTAGAAGAGCCTGGACAGACATCATGCACACCCTAAGAGAGCACAAGTGCCAGCCCAAGCTGCTATACCCAGCAAAACTATCAATCACCATCGGTGGAGAGATGAAGATATTTCAAGACAAATCAAAATTTACACAATATTTGACCACAAACCCAGCACTACAACGAATTATAGGGGGAAAATCAATACAATGAGGGGAACTAATCCTAGTGAAAACAAGAAAACTCCTAAGCAAGAAAACCAAAAGAAGAAAAAGACACAGACACAACTCAAACTAAAAAAGCAATAATAGCAGGAAACAGAAACCACTATTCCTTGATATCTATTAACATAAATGGACTCAACTCCCCAATAAGGAGACATAGGCTATCATACTGGATACATAAACAAAATTCAGCCATTTGCTGCATACAGGAAACTCATCTCAGAGACAAAGACAGACACTATCTCACAGTAAAAGGGTGGGGAAAAAACTTCCAAGCAAACAGCCCGAAGAAGCAAGCTGGAGTGGCTATTCTAATATCGAATAAAGTAAATTTCCAACCAAAAGTTATCAAAAAAGATAAGGAAGGACACTTTTTACTCACTACCAGGGAAATCTGTCAGGAGGAACTCTCATTCCTTAACATATTTGCTCCAAATAAAAAAGCACCCACATTCATAAAAGAAACCCTAATAAAGCTTAAAAAATATATTTCACCCCACACAATAATAGTGGAAGACTTTAATACCCCACTCTCTCCAATGGACAGATCATGGAAACAGAAACTGAACAATGACACTGTAAAACTAGCAGAGACTTTGAACAAACTGGAATTAATAGATATCTACAGAACATATCATCCTAAAGTAAAAGAATACACCTTCTTCTCACCACCCCATGGCACCTTCTCGAAAATTGACCACATTATTGGGCACAGAACAAGCCTTCATCGATATAAGAAGATTGAAATACTCCCATTCATCCTCTCAGATCACCATGGTCTACTGCTGGTCTTTAACAACAACAAAGACAACAAAAAGCCCACATACACATGGTAACTAAACAACGCTCTGTTAAATGATAGCAGGGTCAAAGAAGAAATAAAGAAAGAAACTAAGGATTTTCTAGAATTCAATGAAAATGAAAACACAACATACCCAAAACTATGGGACGCAATGAAAGCAGTACTGAGAGGTAAACTCATAGCCCTAAGTGCTTACAAAAAGAAACTGGAGAGAGCTTACATCAGCAACCTGACAGCACAGCTAAAAGCCCTAGAACAAAAGGAAGCAGATATACCCAAGAAGAGTAGAAGGCAAGAAATAATCAAAATTAGGGCAGAAATAAACCAAATATAAACAAAAAGAACCATTGAAAAAATCAACAAAATCAAGAGTTGGTTCTTTGAGAAAATCAACAAGATTGATAAACCCCTAGCCAGACTAACTAGAGGGCAAAGAGAGAGTATACAAATTAACAAAATCAGAACGGATAGTGGAGACATAACAACTGCAACTGAGGAAATTCAAGAAATCATCAGATCCTTCTACAAAAAGTTATACTCCACAAAATTGGAAAATCTGGAGGAAATGGACGAATTCCCAGACAGATACAAGATCCTAAAATTAAACCAGGACCAAGTAAACCATCAAAATAAACCTATAACACCTAAAGAAATAGAAGAAGTCATCAAATGTCTCCCAACCAAAAAAAAAAGCCCAGGTCCAGCAAGTTCAGTGCAGAATTTTATCAGACATTTATTGCGGATATAACTCCAATACTCTCCAAACTATTCCAAAAGATAGAATCAGATGGAATACTACCTAACTCATTTTTTGAGGCTACAATAACCCTCTTACCTAAACCACACAAAGACCCTACAAGGAAAGAGAACTTCAGACCAATCTCACTTATGAACATTGATGCAAAAATACTCAACAAAATCCTTGCAAACCGAATCCAAGAACACATCAAAATGATCATTCATCATGACTAAGTAGGCTTCATCCCTGGGATGCAGGGATGGTTTAATGTAAGGAAATCCATCAATGTAATCCACCATATAAACAAACTCAAAGAACAAAATCACATGGTCATCTCACTAGATGCAGAGAAAGCATTTGACAAAATTCAACACCCCTTCATGTTAAAAGTCTTGGAAAGAACAGGAATCCAAGGTCCATACTTAAACATAATAAAAGCAATATATAGCAAACCAACAGCCAACATTAAACTTCCTGTGACTGGACCCTTTCAGTCTTCATCTGTGCCCAGAGCTAGGTGCTCCCGACACCCACAAGACCCAAAAACCTGCCTGCATGTAGCTCAGCATGCACAAACTCTCTCAACCCTAAGCCCACCAGCTCATAGGCCCACAGGAGGGACAAGCTTCAGTCAGTGGCAGCAAAACCAACTACTCTCACAGATAAAAAATGACAAGAGGCAAATACAAGAACCTAAGCAACAGAAATCAAGACAGCTTGGCAACATCAGAACCCAGTTCTAACACAACAACAAGTAGTAGATATCCAAATACACCAAAAAAAAAAAAAAAAAAAAAAAGGATTTGAACTTAAAGTCATACCTCATTATGATTATAGAGGGCTTTAAGAAGGACAAAAATAACTCCTTTAAGAAGTACGGGAGAACACAGGTAAACAAGCAGAAGCCCTTATAAATAAAACACAAAAATACCTTAAAGAACTACAATAAAATGCATCCAAACAGGTGAACGAATTGAATAAAATCATCCAGGATCGAAAAATGAAAATAGAAAGATTAAAGAAATCACAAAAGAAACTATACAACCTTGGAGATAGAATAACTAGTGAAAAGATCAAGACTCAGAGATGAAAGCTTCAACAAAAGAATACAACAGATTGAAGAGAGAATTTCAAGTGCAGAAGAAACCATAGAATATATTGACACAATAGTAAAAAAAAAATACAAAAAACAAAAAGCTCCTAACCCAAAATATCCAGGAAATTCAGAATAAAATAAGAAGACCAAACCTAAGTATAATAGGAGTAGAAGACAGCAAGGATTCCCAACTTAAAAACCAGTAAATATCTTCAACAAAATGATAGAAGAAGACTCCTGTAACCTAAAGAAAGAGACAACCATGAGCTACAAAAAGCCTACAGAACTCCAAATATATTTGAAAAGAAATTCCTCCTGTGTTGTAATAGTTAAAACACCAAATGCACAAAACTAAGAATATTAAAGCAGAAAGGGAAAAAAAGGTAAATAACATATATGGACAGACCTATCAGAGGTAGACCAGATTCTCAACAGAGACTATGAAAGCTGTAATATCCTGAACAGATGTCATACAGACCCTAAGAAAACACAAATGCCAACTCAGGATATTATACCCAGCAAAACTCTCAATTAGCATAGATGGAAATACCAAGATATTTCAGGAGAAAACAAAATTTACACAATGTCTGTCCACAAACCCAGCCCTACAGAGGATAATAGCTGGAAAATGCTAACAAAAGGAGGGAAACTACACACTAGGAAAAGCAAGTAAGTAATCTGAAAACAAACCCAAAGAAGATAGCCATAAAAATCTATCTCTAACAACAAAAATAACAAGAAACAACAATCAGTATTTCTTAATATCACTTAATATCAATGGACTAAACCCCCAATTAAAAGACATAGACTAACAGACTGGATACTTCAACAGGACCAAGATTTTTGGTGCATACAGGAAGTTCATCTAAGCAACAAAGACAGACACTAACTTAGAGTAAAAGGCTGGGAAAATATTTCCAAGCAAATGGTCCCCAGAAACAAGCTTGAGCAGCCATTCTACTATTAAATAAAATTGATTTTCAATCAAAAGTTATCAAAAAAGATAAGGAAGGACTTGTTTTATTCATTAAAAGAAAACCTATCAGAATGAGCTCTCAATCCTAAACATCTATGCTCCAAATTCAAGGGCACTCACATCCTTAAAAGACACTTTACTAAAGCTCAAAGTGTATATTGCACCACACACAATAATAGTAGGAGACTTCAACACCCCAATATTATCAATTGCCAGATCATGGAAACAGAAACTAAACACAGACACAGTGAAGCTTACAAAAATATGAACAAAATAACTTAGCAGATATCTGTAGAACATTTCATTCTAAAAAAAAAAAGAATGAACCTTCTTCTCAGGACCTCATTGTACCTTCTTTAAAACTGACCATATAAAAAAAAAACCCTGAGATTCCATCTTAGACCAGTCAAAATGGTTAAGATTAAAAACTCAGGTGACAGCAGATGCTGACAAGAATGTAGAGAAAACGAGTACTCCTTCATTGTTGGTGTGATTGAAAACTGGTATAACCACTTTGGAAAACTGTCTGGAGGTTCCTCAGAAAATTGGACATAGTACTACCTGAGGATTCAGCTATAGCCTTCCTGGGCATATGCCCAAATGATGCTTCTACATAAAAAAAACATAAGAGGTATATGCTCATAGACAGCCATGGAACTGAAAACGAGCTCTCAAATGGAGGAGTTAGAAAAATGATTGTAGGAGCTGAAGGATTTTTTGACCCCATTAGAACAACAGTGATAATCAACCATTACTCCCAGTGACTGAACTACTTTACTATCCAACAAGTACAAATGGATAGACCCATGGCTCCAGCTGCATATGTAATAGAAGATGGCCTGCTGGGCATCAATGGGAAGAGAAGTCCTTGGTCCTGCCAATGTTTCATTTCATGTAGGGGAATGTCAGGTCATGGAGACTGGATGGTGTAGGTAGAGGGATACCCTCATAGAAGTATGAGGGAGGGGTTTATGGAGTGGAAATCAGGAAAGGTAATAACAGTTGATATATAAATAATATATATCCAATTAAAACAACACCAACAAATAAAATAAAAGGGAAAAAAAACAAAAAATCTTTGCATAGAGTTAGCAAAGGATGCTTTTTATTCACTTTTGATTGGATGGAGTGTGACTTGTACAAATAGTGTAGGAATCACTATGGGGGGTTCTCAAAAAGAACTAGATTTATCTTATGACACAGCGCTAATATTCAGGGGAACAAAGCTGAAGAAATCTACACGCTACTTCAAGGATACTTATTCACCCATTTTCATTATTGCTGAGAGGACTGAGGTAGCCTGACTCCATGACAGACTTCAAAATGTCATTCCAGAAGACTAAGTCTAGATTTCTGTTTCCTAAATTTGGGCATGTCCAGGCAAGTCAGTTACTGGATAAACCCCAGGGTTCAGGCAGCCAGTCAGAATCAGGTCTGCTGCAAGGACTTGAGCTTTGTACAAGGAGATAAAACTGGACCGATTTACATTCTTCTGCATGCTGTCTACCAGTTGAAACAGCACCATTTCTTGAAGAGGCTGTCCTTTTTCCATTAAATTATTTTAGCTCCTTTGTCAAAGATCAAGTGACCATAGGTGTGTGGATCATTTTTGAGTCTTCAATTCTATTCCACTGGCCTACCTGCCTGTCTCTGTACCAATACCAGGCATCTTTTCTCACAATTAAAAACAGCTTGAAGACAGGGATGGTCATTCCCACAGATTTTTTTTTTCATTTTATTGTTGGGAATGTTTTTTGCTATCCTTGTTTTTATTGTTGTTATTATTCCAAATGAATTTGCAACTTGCTCTATCTAACTCTGTGAAGTGATGAGTTAGAATTTTGATGGGAATGGCATTGAATTTGTAGATTGCATTAGGCAAGATTGCCATTATTACAATGTTGATCCTCCCAATCCATGAGCATAGAAGATCTTTCAATCTTCTGGGGTCTTCTTCAATTTTCTTCTTCAGAAACTTTAAGTTCTTGTCATATAAATCCTTCTCTTGCATGATTAGAATAACACCAAGGTATTTATTTCCTTTGTGACTATTGTGAAAGGTGTCTATTTCCTATATGTTCGTATCAACCTTACTTATAATAACCAGAAGCTGAAAAAACCCAGATGTCCTTCAACAGAAGAATGGCACATTTACACAATGGAGTACTACTCAGCTATTAAAAACAATGACTTCATGAAATTCCTAGGCAAATGGATGGAACTAGAGAATATCATCCTGAGTGAAATAGCCCAGTACAAAAGAACACACATGGTGTGCACTCACTTATAAGCAGATACTAGCCCCAAAAGCTCAGAATACCCAAGAAACAATTCACAGACATTATGAAGCTCAAAAAAGAATGAAGTATAAAATGGGGATGCTTCAGTCCTTCTTAGAAGGGAGACTAAAATACTCATGGGAACAAATACAGGTATAAAGAATAGAGCAGGGACTGAAGAAAAGATTATTCAGAGACTGCCTCACCTGGGAAATGATCCCATATGCAGCCATCAAACCCAGGCTGAAAACTTAAAACCTACATTTTTATTAGCAATCTAACTACAATACCCTGGGAAAATCAGAATATGCCACTAGTATATCCATAATCATATCTTTTGTCCAGCTAAAATCTTTGCCATCTACGCAATGGGCATGTAATGTGTTTGTTCTTCATCTTAATTCATCACAGGGGCCAAGCACTAGGAATGTCTTTTGTATTTGCTGTCACCAACACTTTGTTTCCACTTCTATGTTTACCTACATGGACAATTTCTGTATAAAAGACCTTTGTTTTATGTTCCCTCTCTTCAACCAAGATATATTGTTTCTACTTCATGCTGATAGGCCTCCTCCAGGAGCTATTCCATAGCTTCTATACCCTCTGCACATATGCCTTCTTCTGTGTGAAATTTACTTTATCACTGGCCTTATTCTCTGATAGATTTCTGCATTTCATGATACATTTTTCTATCTAAGGAAAAATAAACAATTTCTCTTAGAAGAAGAACATTCATTATTTTGGAGAATAACATATTTGGATTTCTCTATCATTTTCTTACTAAAATTCTATTTTCATTAGATACTCTGTATTTATATTTGAGATGTTATCACTTTACCCCACCACGCTCACATCTCCCATTCCCCTCCATTTGCCTTCACAAAGGTACACTCCCTTTTGATTACCCTCTCCACCCCATTGCCATGTCCTTACCCTAAATTGGGAAAACCTGTCCTCTCTGGAACAAAACTGTCTTCTCACACCGATGTCAGACACTGCTATTTTTAACTACATACACAATTGGTCTCTCAAGTCCACACAAATATTGTTGTTTTACTCCATGGGTTGTTTTTGGGGGGGTGGTTGGTTGGTAATGCCATTATCTTTCCATCAGGTTGCTACCCCTTTCAGCTCCTTAGGTTTTTTCTTTAGCAACCTCATTGGGATCCTCTAGTTCAGACCTATGGTTAGCTGCAAGCATGCTCAGCTGTATCTATATGACTCTAGCACAGTGACTCTAGCACAGTCCCTGAGGGGGCATCTCTGTCTATTTCCTGCCAGTAAGTACTTTTGGGGATCATCTCTAGTGCTTGGATTTGGTGGCTGCTTATGTGGTGGATCTCCTGGTGAGGTGGCTTCTCTTCAATCTTGGTGGCTTTTCTTCAATCCCTGTTCCTCTATTTGACACTGCATTTCCTCCCGAGAGTGCTTTGTTCTCTTTTCTAAGAAGAGCTGAGGAATCTCCATTTTTGTCTTTCTTCTTTTTGAGCTTCATAATGTTTGTGAATTGTTTCTTGGATATTGGATATTTATTGTTTTATGGGGCTAGTATGAACTTACCAATTAGTGCATACCATGTGTGTTCTTTTGTGACTGGGTTACCTCACTCAGGATGATAGTCTCGATTTCCAATCATTTGCCTATGAATTTCATGAAGTCATTGTTTCTAATAGCTGAGTAGTACTACTTTGTGTATATGTACCACAATTTTTGAATCCGTTTATCAGTTGATGGACATCTGGGTCTCTCCAACTTCTGGCTATTAAAATTAAGCTGTTATAAACATGGTGGAACATGTGTCCTTGTTATATGTTGGAACATCTTTGGGGTATATACTCAGGAGAGGAATAGCTGTGTTTCAGGTAGTACTATGTCCAATTTTCTGAAGAACTGCCAGACAGATTTCCAGAGTGGCTGTACCAGCTTTCAACCACACTAACAGTGGAGGAGTGTTCCTATTTCTACACATCCTTGTCAGCATCTGTTGCCACCTGAAGTTTTTTTATTTTAATTTTTTTACCTTAGCCATTCTAACTGGTGTGAGGTAAAATCTCAGGGTTATTTTGATTTACATTTATTTCCCTGATGGCTACGGTACGCATTTCTTTAGGTGCTTCTCAGCCATTCAGTGTTCCTACACTGAGAATTCTTTGTTTAGGTCTGTACCAATTTTTAATAGTATTATTTATTCTCTATGGTTTAGCTTCCTGAGTTCTTTGCATATATTAGATACTAGCCCTCTGTCAGATGTAGAAATGATCCTTTCCCAATTTGTAGGCTGCCATTTTGTCTTCTTAACATTGTCTTTAGCCTTACAGAAACTTTATAATTTCATGAGGTCCCATTTGTTGATTCTTGATCTTAGAGCATAAGCCTTTAGTGTTCTGTTCAGGAATTTCTCTCCTGTGCCTATGTGTTCTAAGTTCTTCCCCACTTTCACTTCTAATAGTTTCAGCGAATCTGGTTTTCTGTGGAGGTCTTTGATACACTTCAACTTGAGCTTTGTACAAGGAGATAGGAATGGATCAATTTGTATTCTTCTGAATGTTGACTACCAGTTGAACCAATACCATTTCTTGAACAGGCTGTCCTTTTTCCATTGAATGTTTTCAGCTCCTCTGTCAAAGATCAAGTGTCCATTTATATGTGTGAGAGTTCATTTATGGATCTTGTATTCTGTTCAATTGATCTACCTGTATATCTCTGTACACCTGTTTTTTTTTTTTTTTAACAAAATTGCTTTTTAATATAGCTTGAGGTCAAGGGTGTTAATTTCTTGTTGTTGAGAATATACTTCACTATTCTAGGTTTTTTGTTATTCCAGATGAATTTTCAAATTTCTCTTTTCAACACTATGAAGAATTGAGTTGGAATTTTGATGGGGATTGCATTGAATTTGTAGATTGCTTTTGGCATGATGTCCATTTTTGCAGTGTTGGTCCTGCCAATCCATGAGCATGGGAGATTTCTCCATCTTCTGATATCTTCAATTTCATTCCTCAGAGTCTTGAAGTTCTTGTCATACAGATCCTTCACTTGATTGGGTAGGGTCACCCGAAGGTATTATATAGTCTTTGTGACTAGTGTGAAATGTGTCCATTCCTTAATCTCTTTCTTAGCTTGTTTATACATTACATAGAGGAAGGAAGTTTATTTGTTTGAGTTAATTTTATAACCAGCCACTTTAATGAAATTGTCTATTAAAGAGTTTTCTGATGGAATTTTTAGGGTCACTTAAGTGTACTATCATATCATCTGCAAATAGTGTCATTTTGACTTTTTCCTTTCCAATGTGAATCCCTTTGATTTCTTTTTGTAGTCTTATTGCCCTGGCCAGAATTTCCAGTACTATATTTAAGAGGTAGGGGGAGAGTGGACATCCTTGTCTAGTCACCAATTTTAATGGGATTGTTTCAAGTTTCTCTCCATTTAGTTTGATGTTGGATAGTGGTTTGCTGTTTATTGCTTTTACTATGTTAAGGTATGGAACTTGGATACCTGATCTTTCTAAGACTTTTATCATGAAGGGATGTTGAATTTTGTCAAATGCTTTCTCAGCATCTAGTGAGAGGATCATTGTTGTTTTTTTTTTCTTTGAGTTTGTTTATATGGTACATTTCATTAATGAATTTCCATATGTTTAACCATCCCTGCATCTCTGGAATAAAGCATACTTGGTCATGTTTGATGACTCTTTTGATATGTTCTTTTATTCAGTTTGCAATAATTTTATTGAGTATTTTTGAATTGATGTTCAAAAGGGAAATTAGTCTGAAAATCTCTTTCTTTTTAGTGTCTTTGTGTGGTTTAGGTATGAGCATTAATTGTAGTTTTTTGGTTTCAAAGAATGAGTAGGATGTGTTCATTCTGTTTATATTTTGTGGAATAGTTTGGAGAGTATTGACATTAGGTGTTCTATGAAAGTCTGATAATAGAATTCTCCACTAAAGCAATCTAGTACTAGGCTTTTTTTGCTTGGGAGGCTTTTGATGACTGCTTCTATTTCTTTAGGCGTTATGGGACTGTTTAAAGGGAATATCTGGTCCTCATTTAAGTTTGGTATCTGGTATATGTCTAGAAATTTATCTATTTCCTCCAGATTTTCTAGTTTAGTTGAGGATTGGCTTTTGTAGTAGGATATGATGGTTTCTTGAATTTCCTCAGTTTCTGTTGTTATGTCTCCTCTTTCATTTCTGATTGTGTTGATTTGAATACTCTCTCTGTGCCCTCTATTTAGTCTGGCTAAGGGTTTATCTATTTGGTTGATTTTCTCAAAAAAACACCTCTTCATTTTGATGATTCTTTTTGTCTCTATTTGGTTGATTTCTGCTCTGAGTTTGAATATTTCCCGCTGTCTACTACTCTTGGATGTATCTGAGTCTTTATATTCTAGAGTTTTCAGGTGTGCTGTCAAGAAGCTAGTGTATACTCTCTCCAGTTTTTCCCCCTTTTGGGGGCACTCAGAGCTGTGAGTTTTACTCTTGGTACTGCTTTCATTGCATCTCATAAGTTTGGGTATGTTGTGCTGTAGTTTTCAATAAATTCCAAGTATATCATTAATTTCTTTCATTATTTCCTCATTGACCATATTATCATTGAGCAGAGCATTGTTTAGTTTCCACGTGTATATAGGCTTTTTGTTGTTTTTATTGTTATTAAGGACAAGCCTTAGTCCATGGTGATCTGATAAGATGCATGGGAGTATTTCAATCTTCTTGTATCTGTTGAGGCCTGTTTTGGAACCAAATATGTGGTCAGTTTTGGAGAAGGTATCTTGAGGTGCTGAGAATAAAGTGCATTCTTTTGGTTTTGGATGAAATGTCCTGTAAATATCTTTTAATTACAGCTGGTTCATAACCTCTGCTAGCTTTGCTATGTCTCTGTTCAGTATCTGTATCCATGATCTGTCTATTGATGTGAGTGGCATGTTTAAGTCTCCAACTATTATAGTGTGTGTTGTAATGTATGGTTTTAACTCTAGTAGGATTTCTTTATAACTGTGGTGCCCCTGAATCTGAGCATAGAAGAGCATATTGAGTACAGATGTTCAAGATTGAAAGTTCATCTTGATAGGTTTCTCTGTGATGGGTAAAAACTGTCCTTCCTTATCTTTTTTGATAACTTTTGGATGAAAATATGTGATATTTGATATTAGAATGTCTACTCCAGCTTGTTTCTTGGGCCCATTTGCTTGGAATTTTATTTCCCAGCCTTAGGTAGTGTCTGTCTTTGTCTCTGAGATGAGTTTCCGGTATGCAGAAAAATACAGGATCCTATTTATGTATCCAGTCTCATAGTCTATGTCTTTTTATTGGGTAATCGAGTCCATTGTTTTTAAGAGAAATTATTGAATAGTGATTTTTGTTTCCTGTTATTTTTGTTCAGAGATTTCTGGGGTTAGTATCAAATTATCAGTGACTGCATATTATGTCTGTTCTTTTGTGACTGGGTTACCTCACTCAGGATAATATTCTCTAGATGCATCCATTTTCTTAAGAATTTCATAAATCCTTGTTTCTGAGAGCTGAGTAGTAGTACATTGTGTAAATATACCACAATTTTTGTATCCATTCATCTACTGAAGGACATCTGGGTTCTTTCCAGCTTCTGGCTATTATAAATAGGGCTGCTATAAACAGTGCAGTGCATATGTCTTTGTTGTATGTTGGGGATTCTCTGCGGTATATGCCCAGAAGTGGGATAACTGTTCTTCAGGTAGTACTATGTCCAATTTTCTGAGAAATAGCCAGACTGATTTCCAGAATGGTTGTACCAGTTTACAACCCCATCAACAGTGGAGAAATGTTTCTCTTTCTCAGCATCCTCACCAGCATCTTCTGTCATCTGAATTTTTGATCTTACTCATTCTGGTTGGTGTAAGGTGGAATCTCAGGGTTGTTTTGATTTGCATTTCCCTGATGACTAAGGTTGTGGAGCACTTCCTTAGATGTTTCTCAGCCATTCAATATTCCTCAATTGAGAATGGTTTGTTTAGCTCTGTACCCCATTATTTAATAGGTTTGTTTTATTCTCTGGTGTCTAGCTTCTTGAGTTCTTTGTATACCTTGGACAGTAAGCCTCTATCAGATGTGGGGTTGGTAAAAATCTTTTCCCGACTTGTTGGCTGCAATTTTGTTTTCTTGACAGTGTCCTTAGCCTTATAGAAACTTTGCAATCTCATTAAGTCCCATTTCTCAATATTTGACCTTACAGTACGAGACATTGGTGTTCTGTTCAGGAAATTTTCTCTATGCCTATGTGTTGTAAGGTCACTTAAGTTTACTATCATGTGGAAATAGTGATATTTTGACTTCTTCCTTTCCGATTTGTATCACTTTGGTTTTCATTTTTTTGTTTAATTTCTCCAGCCAGGACTTCCAGTACTATGTTGAATAGGTAAGGGGAGGGTCGGCAGCCTTGTTGAGTCCCTGATTTTAGTGGGATTGCTTTAAGTTTCCCACCGCTAAGTTTGATGTTGGCTGTTGGTTTGCTGTATATTGCTTTTATTATGTTTAGGTATGAGCCTTGGATTCCTGTTCTTTCCAAGACTTTAACATGAAGGTGTGTTGAATTTTGTCAAATGCTTTCTCAGCATCTAGTGAGATGACCATGTGGTTTTTGTCTTTGAGTTTGTTTATATGATGGATTACCTTGATGGATTTCCCTATATTAAACCATCCTTGTATCCCAGTGATGAAGCTTCCTTAATTATGGTGAATGATCAATTTGGTGTGTACTTGGATTTTGTTTGCAAGGAACTTGTTGAGTATTTTTGCATCAATGTTCATAAGTGAGATTGGTCTGAAGTTCTCTTTCCTTGTACAGTCTTTTTGTGGCTTTTGAAAGAGGGTTATTGTGGCCTCAAACAATTACTTAGGTTGTGTTCCATCTGACTCTATTTTGTGGAATAATTTGGAGAGTATTGGTATTATGTCGACAATAAATATCTGATAGAATCCTGCACTGAACCCATCTGGTCCTGGGATTTCTTTCTTTTTTTTTTTTCCCTTTGGTTCAGAGGCTTTTGATGACTGCTTCTATTTCTTTAGGTGTTATTGGATTATTTAGATCGTTTAGCTGGTCCTGGTTTAACTTTAGTATTTTGTATCTGTCTAGAAATTAATCTATTTCCTCCAGATTTTCCAGCTTTGTTGAGTATATGCTTTTGTAGTAGGATCTGATGGTTTCTTGAATTTCCTCAGTTTCATTAGTTATGTTCCACTTTTATTTATGATGTTGTTAATTTGGATACTCTCTTTGGCCTCTAGTTAGTTGGGCTAAGGGTTTATCCATCTCGTTAATTTTCTCAAAGAACCAGCTCTTGGTTTTGTTTACTTTTTTCTTTATCATTTGGATTGATCTAATACTGAATGGATTTGTATTACTTTTTTTTTGCATGTTCATATGAAAACTATTATACATCATGATATATGTGTAGAGATCAGATCAACTTTGAATTGATGGTATCTTTCTACCTTGTTGGTTTTGCAGATAATTTGTTTGCTTTCTAAAGTTACTTTTATGTATATCTATGTTGTAAGAAAAATGAAAACAACATATCTGAAAAATATTTTCAAAAAAATTTAAAAAAATGACCCATTCAAAAATTTAGACTGGTTACTGAATACAAACAATTCTCAAAAATGTTAAAGTAATATCTCAAAATATATTCAACAACCATTGTAATTAGAGAAATTTAAATCAAACAACCTTGGAAACCTTGAAATTTTATCTTCCCCAGATCAGAATGGCAAAGACCAATGGAACAAAGAACATGGAGAAAGTGAATGTTCAGTCAGTGTTGGGAGAATTGCAAACTGGTACAGCCACTTTGTAAGTCAGTATGCATAATTTTCAAAAACATTAAAAATAAATGTATCATATGACTCAGTTGTATCACTCTTTGACATAATCACAAAGACCCAATGCTCTACTCCACTAATACTTGCTCAGCCATGTTTATTGATGCTCATTTCACAAAAGCAAGAAAATGAAAAGAGTCTAAATGTTCTATAACTGAAAATTTACCATGAAAATACTAGAAATATATACCACCGAGTAGTGAGAAAAGGACATAATGACATTTTAAAGCAAATAAATGGAAATAGAAAAGATCATATTGAGTTAACCCAAGCCCATAAAGACAAATATCACATGTCCTCCCTTAATCAAGGTTATTAGGTCCTAATATTTAGATGTAAGTGCATATCCTATAGTAAGTACAGAAACCAGGAAAATAAAATGGAACATTGCTAGAATATAGTGGTTGGTGTACAATAGATGAGGGATAATACGTTCCAACCAATATGATCATAGAAATAGGAAAATTTTGTACTGCATTTTGAGAGGGAGGGAGGTTAATACTGAAAAAAAGTGGTAGATGTTAAATGAAAAAAAAAAACAAAGGGGAATGATAGGATACATGTGATTTAATAGGGAAATTGGAAATTGGGGATTCTTTAAGGAAGAATAGAAAGATAAATACAGAAGAAGCAGGGCTTAGTAAACACTCATGAGGATGTCTCAAAAATCAAGAGGGAGTCATGTCACCCAAGTCAGGAGAAGAACTCTTCATTTATAATATAAAATTCTTTTTGTTCATGTAGATTCATAAAATTAACAATTTCATTTTTTTGAACTGTGACAATAACATTAAATTATTTCTCTTAGTAAGGGTTGTGGTTTGAGTAATGTGCAGGAATCAAAAATAGATATTTTTTCAGGAAAATAATATCTAGAACATGAATTATTTTTAATAATTTATATGTAATTCTCTGGTTATCAATAAGCCATAAACTGTAACCATATATATATGCAATTAAAAAGTGTCATGAACTAATAATTCCCTCAAATTGGACTACTGGGTATTAGGATACAATACTGTCAGACTGTATAAGAATGTCTATTCAAGAATCTAAAACATTGTGAGTGCTACGTACTAAAAATGACTGTACATAAATATTTTAAATCAAGAATAAGCTAATTGAGAAAAGATTCATATATAGTTTTAAAAATAAAGTACTTGCAGCCATGAAAAGTATGTACTCGTAAAATGTGCCAGAATTTCTGTGTCTTCCACATGTTACTCTAATGCAGCACTGTGCTTGCATTAGAATAGTTTGGCATCAGCATCCTGGATTTGATTCTATAAAAATAATAAGAGAGTTATTGATGCAAATTTAAATGTTGTGATAATTTTATTTCGAAGAAATCCCATGTACCTGGTCTTTTACCGCAAGCAGTTTTATTTGTCCACATGTGAATATCAGACAAATAGAACCTCTGTTACTTTGATATTCTGTCTTAAATTGATGTCTTGTCTGGTGAGTTACCTGTCTTTGAACCTGCATCAATAATTTTGGTGCAATCACAAAATAAAATGTAATGAGAACAAAAGGTTATAAATTATGAATATACAATCAGTGAAGTGTTAATTAGTGCCAAGTCTATTTCAATTGTTGAACATTTCTTTTGTGTTTAGTACCATTTTTGTTAATTTTTATTGAATCATTATTAGACATGCATTGAAACATAGAGGTTCTGTTTTTTGTGGGGTTGTGTATAGTTCTTAGTATAGTATAGTAACTATTCTTATAAAGGGTTATCTACTCAGTAGTATTCCTACTCTGGCTCTTCTGAATATCTGAGATGTCTAACAGAAATCCTCCTCTTTTATAAATACAAACGCTTAGAGCCCTTATATACATAATTTATCATATAAAACTATTGGTATAAATATGTTATACCTTGATTTGTTCTGCTTTTGTGTATGTAAGTTCTACAAAAAGAAACTATTCTGAAAGTAATGATTCTGACAGTGCCAGACGATTTTCTAACCAAGGCATAATGAAGTGAACATGGTAAGAGGTTGTCAATTCATAAATGACCTAGCTTGGCAAAGCAATTTTATGGAAAATAAAAAACGATGTTCTTCAGAAAGGCCTACTTATATTGTAGAATAATTAAAAAAAACTTAAATATTTAAATATAAGCAATTTTATTTTATGAACATGTTTATATTTTGAAAAAGACTGGTTAATAAATAAGACATCCTCCTTTAAACACTACTTCCAGTATTTCTATACAAGAATTTCATATAATCTCATTACATTTTTCAAGAAGAAGAAAACATACTCATCCATCATTAGTTTATAGTACCTCATATTCAACATATACAAAGAGTGCAACTGTTTGGAGTACAACAGGCTGAGAAATACTATATGTTTTTGGATAAGAGTTAAAATAAGCTACAGAGTATTGAAGGGAGAGTAAACAATAAACACCTGTAAAAGTGTGAACCTCACAAATCAAGACATGAAATTAATAGTAAATAAGAAAGATGTGCCAAGAGTAAGATTAATTTCTGTAAGCTTTGAAAGCATATTGGTTCATCTGAGGAGTTGAGTCATTCAAAGAGTGCTATACAATGGAATATTTCAGATGTGCTATTTGTAACTCTGAGAATTGAAAGGAGAAAATTTGTTGAAGAGCCAGAAATATCCCCTGTGATAATTACTTCATGTTTTGAACAATATATATATATTAAGTAACTGTTATGATTCAGGTATTATGGAAAACCATATGGTACAAATATATTACCTTGTTTCTATGCTGTCAAAACATATATAAAACAATAACAATAATAGGAAAAAGATATTTTTGCTTTTACCTCAGGTAATAAAAGAAAGCAAGGCCAGGTGTATGTTGTTTATTTGGCAGAAAACATTGGAGTCAATAAATATAACATTTCCAGGAGCTAAATGCATGTTAGTTAGGCAGGAATTATATGATAATTTCACTTCCGCAATAAAAGGGCTTTTTTGGTGTGTGAGAATAATAGTTTTAATTTTTTAGAAGTGAAAAATACCCTCATAATCGGATTATATTCATTTAAAAATATCCATATGATTGAGGGTACCAAGTGTCTCAATGGTTAGTTTGGGATCAAGGGAAGTTTGAAAACAGGTTGATGGCTGAATCAACAATGCAAATATTGAATTCCTAGTGCCCAGAGTTGAAATTTGTGGCAGTGACTCTGATAATGGTGAGAGAGAACAGATAAGGATGACAGAGCAGATTCCATGGTGCACAGAGAGATAAGAGTGCTTGCATAAAGATGAAGGGAACTCTGGAAAAGACAATATTAACAAAGGACTTTCAGATGGCAGCAGTCAATTTCTTTCAGATTCTTATATAATTCCCAGTTTAAATTCATGGTAGGAAAAAAAAAAAAACAAACAAAATGGGGAATCTGACACCTATTTTATCAATAAATGGAGTAAACACATAATTTATAATCAAAACAGAGGATCTTTAGGGCAATAAAAATAAGATGTTTGTTAAAATAAGCAAAGAAGATGCAGAGCACAAAGATAAACATTACTACGTAGGCATTTATCATTTCTTTATCTATATGCTATGATGCATACTCACTCTAAGGTGAGACTATTAAGATCTTGAAGTCCATGGTGTCTGTTTCATTGGTGTTTGTCAAATGGGATTTTTTTTTTTTTTTGTCTTTCCGATAAAAATGTGTAAGCTCAGGAAACTCAGGATGTGCAACTGTTCTTCCTTTGTAGCTTCATGAGAGTTATGTACAGAACTGTGAATTTATTTATAATGCAATAAATATAACATTTGTTTGCTTTTGCAACCTTACTTGTAATTTACTCTCATCCAATTATTAATCTGAAAACCAAATGTATCCTTATATTACATAAGAAAATAATGGATGGGGGAGTATTGTAAGTTAGCAAACTCGTGTACAGTGTATTGTGTAAAACCCCAGATGACCAAGCTAGTAGAGCAAATAACAACGTTTGAAAGCTTAGTGCACACACACCTTACCCCAGAGCTCAGTAGGCAGAACTAGATGGATCTCTAAGACCAACTAGATCTAAGTAATAGTCTCAAAACCAAAACAAACACAAGATAAGTAATTAAATGGCTTTCACTGTTATGTTTGTTTTCAGTTACCTTTGTTTTCACTCTTTGAAGAAGCATTGTGTCTCTCAAGCTTACCAGGTACTTGATTAGGTATTGGAATACCAGAGACAAAGGGGTGACTATTCTCATGAATTCATAAACAGACTCAGTTTGTTTATCAAAATGAATAAAGGTAAAATGCTAGTGACATAATATTACTTTTAGCAAACCCACAAGTAATAGACCCAGGTATGTCAGGTTGTACTTAGACTAACTGAAGGTTGATCATTCCTAAGATGTTAGCAGTTCTTCACCAAAAGTAATCTGGGAGAAATACAAGAGTACAATTATTTCTTCATAGCTTATCGCAGACAGTTGAGCATGCAATATCCCAGTCTTTCCATCCTTCCTCAGAAAAGAGCTTTGGCATTTTATCTTCTGATTGCAATGTTAAATAGATAGTAAGAAAAAGAATAGGCCTATGATATTACTAATGCTTTTTGGGTTGTTAGAATTCTTCAAGATTAAACAATGATAAATAAAATAAAATAAAATCCAGGTTTGCATTATTGCCTTGGGATGTGGTGTGTAGCCAATTCTTTTTCACTCAATCTCATGAAGGGCTGGCTGTTTTGTCCTGTAGGTAATATAACTGTTAGTTTCTAGCAGATGGAAGTATTTCGAAATGTGACTAAGGTTTCCATCTTGCCAGTTTCTGGTGTTATTTGACCCAAATGCAAGAGGTCAAGGATAAAACTTAAGGCTTTTTCTTGTGAACGATATAGAAATTGGTCCAGGCAAAATTCATGTTTAAATGGGGCACTGGTTCTATCTGGATAGTTGAAATTTCAATCAGTATAGTGGCTTAAACATGGTTTGAGACATAGAAGAGGAGGCATTTTTCTCATTCTCCCTTTGGTAAATATGTAAGAATTAATTTAATGCTTGAATTATTTCAGTATCCTATTTGACTGTTCCTCATTCTCTTCTAAAATGGTCTTTCTTCATCTACGGCTGGCCTCTTATCCAATGCTGCTTCAAACATGGCTTGACAGCTTACATCAGTTGTTACACCAACCCCAGATTAATATTAGATTCACTATTGCCCTGTGAAACTTTTCTATTCCTTTCTGATAGTAAATATAACACATTTAAATACAAATATTCTGTCTTAGCAAAATCAAAATATCCTCCTCTCTTACTTAAATCCTGTAGAAACCAATTTGACAATGAAGACCCTATAATACTAACTCTTTCAAATCAAATTTTGAGTCTTCTTTACATGAATAATATGTATTAATATTTACTGAAGCAATATTTGTGATATGGGTGGGGTCTATGACTTGTCTCACAAACTACATGAACACCAAGTTCAGTTAGACAGGAACAGTTTTTAAGCATACACCCCAGGACTCATCAACCAGGGCCACTGTTCAGGTTTGGGAGATGAATGCATAACATTGAGTTAAGATCATACAGGATTTTTAATCATAAAATCTACAAATATTTGTGCCAAGTTAATCTACCACTCAGGATTTATGGATAGGGGATTTCCTTAAGAAAATGTCTTTATTGAACACTTATTTTGCTCCCATTGGTTGGGGGTATTCAACTGTGGTAGGGAATTTGCCTTATCTAACACTCATGTCTTAACTTTCCTACCAGGGTGTCAGTTACCTAAGTACAGGCCTCTTTTTGCCAAGTAGGAACTTTGCTGGATCTCTACTCAAAATGGAAATTTTATTAGAAATAGTTTCTTATATTGATGAAGAATTTCTTTTATATTATTGTCCATACAAGGACAGTTGATAAAAACAAGTACCAGAAAAGAAAATAAAAGGGTGCAGGAAGTACTGATCAGTGGTTAGTTCAGGTCCAAGCTTATTGTGGTTAACTATACAAAGCAGTTCTACTGACCTACATTGTGATTGGTTTTCAAGGGCACAAAACTTATTAGAATAGTTAACCAATTTGGACAAGAGAAAGTTTCCTAGTAACAGCAGAAACAACATATGAGAAAGTTTCCATATAAAATTAGTAACAGCACAAAATGATGGGCTAGCCAGGTCACAATTACCTAGGCCTCAACATTTTACCTAGGCCTTAACATTGTACCTAGGTCTTATCAGTTGCAAAATTATCATCATGAAGTTGTTCCATTATTCATGATTCTCAAAAAAAGATTACTCTGTGATAAATTCAATACTCAGGTAACAATGTTTTGTTTTGTTTTGTTTTTTTCTCTTTTTAACCTTAAAGCAAATTACACATTTACCTAATGGTCCTTTATAAACTGATATACATATAAATAATGCAACTCACTTTAAACATACATAAATACCTTCTCTAAACTCTTCTTTAGGATATGTATGTTGCATCTTTTTCTAGTACTTCTTTCTTTGATGTGGATTTGAATTATCTGTAGAATGACCATCTTGTTTTAGTTTGTTTTACTGATTTTGACCCCAAATGTCCCACTTCTAGAAAACTACTACTGTCCTCAGAAAAGTGGGAATGCATATTGCTGTACTGTTTGCTCTTTCCTAAATGTACTCTACTCTGGAAATTTCCCTTTCAAATTCAATGCTCAGAATGAGATACAGTATAACTCACCATGAGACAAAATGTATAATTTGTATCATTTGTGCAATGAATTACTAAAATACTTTGTTCTTTTTGAGTTCACTAGGGACAATACCTAAAGATTTGTTCTTATTTAATATATGGCAACATGGAGTGGTTTCTAAAATCTAGGTAGTGGACACAATATATGTTTAAACTCATTTTCCTATTCTGTCTTCTTTTTCTTATTTCACAACATTAAAAAGAACATAATAATTTCATCCAGTCAGGGGCTATTTGCCACTGCATATTTAGTGCCTGATAGATTTATTAACTTTTCATTAATCCTAAAGCAGTTTGAAATAGATTTTTGTTCACATGTCCAATTTATATTATTTATTTGTATAGTCATCCTAAAACAAGGAAGTAATTTTTTTCTCAAAAGTTTCAAAAGAAATTGGCTATATGCTAATTCATAAGGGTTTATTGCCAAATTGGAACAATTTGTGACATGTTAAATTTCAAAGTAGTAATCATTTGCCTACAAATACAGTAGAATAGGGAAACATTTACTAAGTAAGTATATGATCCTGGCTTTGATCTCCATAACTACACAAAAATCTTTCCAAGTCATCTGTATATACATTTATAAATCTGAAAAGCCACAAGGCTAATTCAGACTTAAGTTGTAGACATTTCTGTTGTGATTCTATATAGTAGGAGTCTGTTTTTGTTTGTATGTTTGTTTTTAGTATAGAATAGAGTTTATTCAGGTCATGGAGGAGTTAAGGGGGTAGTAGGGCCCTGGGGGGGGGAAGGAAAGGAAAAAAGAGGAACAGGAGTAGAGGAGTAGAAGCCTGCCATGAGCATGTGGAGAAGAAGGGGGTAAGAGAAGGGGAAGAGGAGGGGTCATAAGAGACTTTTAACAGTCTAACTTAATAGCATTTTAATTGACTTTTTGCCATTTTTTAAAGCTATTTGTGTCAAAACCTATATTTCATGTCTCATTTGAAAATAATACTAAATGACAAATTTGTTGATGCAGTATATTTGATCACACTCTGAACCAGAGATTTTGTTATTTACTGAAAAAAAAAAAAAACAAACAAAAAACTAGTTGTGGTGTGGCTCAGCCCTTATACAAACCTTTAATTCCTCTGACTAGAATAGAGACACACCCTTAGTACAATCAGTTAATGTTAATCCAAAACAACAAGGTAAAGTTAGTTTGTAGAAGAACCCATGTATGAAAGTGATGTCTAATTGAGTGGCAGACAAAATGACAAATAAGACAAATATTGGACAAAATAAGATATGCCCAACTCTCATGAGTAGAGAGAGGAAAGGGGAAGTAATTAAGAGAGCAAAGAGAGAAGAAAAAAAAAAAAAGGAGGTAGTTTTACCAGGAGAGATTTACATGTGGAAAAGAGAACAAGGTAGACAAAGGTAAAGACAGAACAAACCAGGGGATGAGTAGGATCCAGAAGATTATAAAATATTGCGTAAGTTAGTATAAGGCCCACACAGCAATTCAGGAGAGGCTTTGTGAGATAAGTAAGATTATTAAATCAGTCAGCATGAAGAGTTTTGAGTCAGAATAGCTGAGTTGACCAGTCAGCCAGAATTAAAAAAAAGAAAGAAAAAAAAAAAAAAAAAAAAAAGGTAAGCTTATTCAGCAGTAAGTCTCAGAGGCTGAAAGCATTCTAGGTCGAAGGTCCAGACACAACTGTTTGAAGTCTAGAATCTCCCAAGACTAAGCCTAAGTTAGCTAACTGAGACAGTTATCCTCAGAGACAACAATATACCTGAAGAATAAAAGTCACTATTAGAATTTGCTCATGTAATATGTTGGAGTGGAAGTGTAGCTTTACTTTTAACTGGACCATGTGCTTTACAGGTATGGTAATTACAAGGCCAATCTATTGTTGTCTGGGCTCACTGGTATCATTGATTATTATACTATCATTTTGCTTGATACTGAAAACCCTTGTATAATCCTCATCTTGAATTATTTTTCTATCTTACTTATTTTCTATTTTAAAAGCTAAATGCTAAGTTATTGCTAAAAAAACTAAAACTGCCATAACAATTTATTTTTTGTAATGTCTATAATCTTATTTGTAAGAAAATAAATATTCATAATTGAGACAGTTACACTGTAAATGTTTCAGATTTACTGAAGTAATGTCTGCAATTTTCCTGTCTTATCCTTTAAACATTTTTTAACAGTACCTTTCTGCATCCATTCTGGGATTGAACATGAAGTTAATTTTGGCCAATAAAACACTAAAAATTACTTTGAAAAATTTAAAAACTAACTTAAAACACATTAAGAAAAAACAGACAAATTGCAGCTAGTTCCTTGAAAATGTACTTGGGATCTTCCCATCTTTTAATATCTTCCGGTACAGGAACAAACAAGTTGATCAGTGACATCAAATCTAAAACCCTGAAATAAACCCACATACATAGATATACCTGAATTTGACAAAAAAGTGAAAACCATATAATAGGACAAAAAAAAAAAAGAAGAAAGAAAGCATCTTTAACAAATGGTGACTGTATAACTAGATGTCAGCATGCAGAAGAATGCAAATAGATCCATAGGTATTACCCTGGGCAAAACTCAAGTCCAGGTAGAGCAAAGACCTCCATGTAAAAGAAGATACACTAAATCTAATAGAAGATAGCTTTGAACACATCAGTACAGTAGACTTTAGTAACAAGGAAGTGTTCATGAACACCAAAATACCAGTCAGGAGCTGAGCTGATGCAATCACACCAGGGTCTTTATTATACCTTGCTTAGACTCAGCCCTCCTCCAACTTGCAGGATGGTTTTGGTGAAGAAAAATGCGTACACTCATCAGTGAAAGTTTTTATAAAAGAATATAGCAATTGAGGGGTGAATGTTTTTACCCTGAGGAGCATCTATTTGGTATGCTACTTTGGCCTTTATCATACATTTTTGGTGCTGGGTGCCAAACTGTAAACTTAGCTTCTGATTTCTTCATAATTGGTAGTTGTTAGGTAGAGGGCTGGGTCATTGGAGATTAACCTGGAAACACAGGATTTGTTTTGGGAGTGTTACCTTGAAATGCAAGTTTTGGGGTTAGCCTAGAAACTGGAGCTAAGCTTCATTTTGTTGAGTGATAATTTGTAAACTAATGCTAAGTACTGGCCTTGAGTTCAAACTTAGGGAAGATGGAGACTGAACCCAAAAATTTGGTCTATCAAGACAACTTCCTATAAAGAGCACCAATGATTCAGGCTCTACGTTCAACAATTGATGAATAAGACCTCATGAAAGTGAAAAGTTTTTGTAAAGCCATAGACACTGTCAATAGGACAAAAAGGCAACCTACAGACTAGGAAAGTATTTTCAGCAAGCCTACATCTGACAGAAGGCTAATATCTAAAATGTATAAAGAATTCAAGTAGGTAGACACCAACAACTCAAATACCCCAATTTAAAAATTGGGCACAGTGTTATAGAATTTTCAACAGAGGAATCATGATTGGCAAAGAAGAAAGAAGTATTTAAATAAATGTTCAACATTTTTAGTCATCAGGGAAATACAAATCAAAAAAAAAAAAAAAAAAAAAAAACCTCTGATTTTCCATCTTCTACCATCAGAATGACTGATAAAAAACTCAAGTGACTGTACTTGCTGGATGCGGAGCAAGTGTGCAACACTCCTCCATTGCTGGTGGGGGTTCAAACTGGGACACGGATTATAGAAATCAAATTGGTTGTTTCTCAGAAATGTGGGAATAGTTATAACTTAAGATAAAACTATAATATTCCTGGGCATATACCCAAAATATACCCCATGAAACCACAGGGACAGTTGCTTAACTATGTTCATAGCAGCTTTAGTCATCATATTCAGAAACTGGAACCAACCTATATGCCTCTCAACTGAAGAATGGAAAATGAAAATGTAGAACACCTACACAGTGGAATAATACTCAGCTATTAACAACCAAGATAACATGAGTTTGACAGACAAATGGATGGATCTTGAGAATATCATTTTGAGTGAGCAAATCAGCCCCCAAAGAACCTGAATGGTGTATACTCACTTATGAGTTGATATTAGCCTTAAAATACAGGACACATATCCTACACTCCACAGATCCAAAGAAATTAAAGTAGAAAGAAGACCCAAGTGAGGGTGCTGAATCTCACTTAGAAGAGAAATAAAGAGTCATAAGAGGCAGATAGTGGTAGCAAACTAGGTGGGAGAGGGGATGGGGAGGAGAATGATGGGTTCAGGATCAGGTGTGGAGAGGGGCAGGAGAGATGACAAGATGACCAGGAGAAAGAATACACATCTGCAACTGATAAGGTTGGGGAGGTGGGAGGCATTTAGAGGACATGGCATAGACCTAGGATAGGGGAGACTCAAAAGAATCAGTGTGGGTGACTGTAGCTGTGACTCACATCACTGGGGGTACATATCCTGAGGAAGCCATCTCCTGTAGCCAGGTAGGAAACCCAGTAGAACCATAGGGACACCAACCCACCCAAAAAACTTTTGACACAAAATTTATCTTATCTATAAAATAATCAGGGATGGGGTAGGGAGCAAATGCTGAGGGAATGGCCAGCCAATAACCAGCCCAACTTTAGAATCACTTTCTAGCACCAATCCCTGAAACTATTAATGATATTCTGTTATGCTTGCACACAGCCATCAAATTTAGCTGACCTCTGAGAGGCTCTAGACAGCAGCTGACTTAGATAGATACAGACTCCCAAACTCAGCAGTGAATGAAGCTTGGAAACTCTTATAGAGGACTTGGGTGAAGAATTTTGGCCCCAAAAGAGATAGGGACTCCACAGAAAGATCAACAGATTCAACCAACCCGGTCTCTTTGGCCTTTCAGAGACTGAACCACCAACCACAGAGCATCCATAAACTTTACCTAGCCCTGTTCTACTCCACCCCCCTACCCAGAACATATGTAGCAGATGTTCATCTTTATCTTCATGTGGTTCCCTAACAACTGGAGTGTGGCTTTTCTAAAAGCTGTTGCCTGTCTGTGGAGTATATTCTTCTTGCTTGGCTGCCCTGTCTGGCTTCAGAAACTTGATGTGCCATGGTCTGTAGATGTGGGACTTTGGGCAAGAGGTCTCACACACATCGGTGGTCAGAGATGGGAGTGGCTTCTGCTGCCTCTGCTGCTGGGTCCAGCTAGATGCAGGGGCTGCTGCCAGGAGGCGCCAGGCCAGGCTAAACTGAGCCAGCAAGAGGCTCTGGTGCCGGGTGCAAGAAGCTTTGGGACAAAAATTATCTTCCCAAATGTTGGTGTTAACAGCAAAGACTGCCTCACCTGGGGACCCACCCCTTAATCAGCCACCAAACCCTAGCAGTATTTCTGATACCAAGAAGTGCTTAGTGGCAGGAGCCAGATAGGCATGCCTCCTCAGGGCCTCAGGGGCTTTGCCACAGTCATACAGATACAGTTGAGGGGGCTTGCAGCTTACCATGGGGACCCCAATGAAGGTTCAGCAACATCTGTCACTCATTTTTATAGTATAGAATGTGTCCACTCAGCCAGAATTGCTACCTATTATCCATTTTGTTTATTTCTGAAAGAGAACATGAGATCTGAAGTATAAGCAGAATCACATAAAATATTGGAGACACATTGTTGGAGAAAAGGATATTTTGTATATAGAATAATATGAATACTCATGATGAGACTGTATATGGATCAGTAGATAGATAGATAGATAGATAGATAGATAGATAGATAGATAGATAGATAGATATTGGGTGATATGTACAAAACCTTTTTATTAATCTCTGTACTCTGTATATTCATCCCTAGAAGTTGTCATTTTCTTTGACTAATGGTAGAAGAAGAGACACAAGCTAAGCAGAGATTTTAATGTTTAGAGGTTTGTTTCTTTACTTGGTACTTTTCTTTCAACTTAACATGATTACTCATTTAAACTTCTGTGTGATAAATGACATTTGGTCCTGTCACATTTACCTATTACCAATTAATGTGTAATGAATAACCAAGTCTTTATTAGCTCATCTGAGTTCAGTTTCTATTTCCAAACTTTAGGCTGCTAAATTAAATAAACTATGTTAAAACCCCTGAATTTGGTGATCATATGTAATAAAGTACCATTGGGTCAGTAAGTAATTTCTACTACTTTAAACTCAAGGAAAGGAATATGGGAGAAATTTGTGTCCATGGGAAATTGATATTCATAGCCTGTAACTCTTCTATATTATGTGTGTTCATTTCAACTACATATTAAAAATGATTAGTGAATTCATCAAAACGGTATATGTTCACACTAATATTAAAACATCTTTAATAATTTTTCTTGTCTGTTTTCTAAATAATATGGTAATCTATATTTTTCTATATTCTGTGATAACTTGGACTTAATTTATGTCCACATAACCCATTAGGAAAGCTAGGTTAACAAGGGCATCAGCACCAGAATTTCACAAGTTTCTAAGATGCCTGTGAATGCAGAAAGACTCTAAGGAACATAAGGAATAACATTCTAAATCTGTGACCCTCATCCATCATTCCTTTTATCACCTACTAAATCACAATGGTTATGTAACCTGACATGCAGTCCTAAAAGATAAGAACAAAGGACACGTACATGATATCCAGTAGACATAGATCAACTATTAATGTATTCACAGAAGCCCATCATCTCACTATTCTGCCTTCAAACCCTGGAAGCAAAAAGTTTCTATAGATGAATTATTTCGCATGCAAAAATTACCAAAAGAAACTTCCTTTTTATAATGTTATTGCACAACCTAATTTACCCATTTCAAAGAAAATAAGGAATAACAGCTAATGTGCTTCAAATCCTGTCTCAGATCACACATTGCCTGGGTAATCATTAAAATGTTGCATAACTTTTCTGCGCTTTCACTTGAACATGTAAAGATTCTGTAGCAATGACAGAGATTAAATGATAGACTTTAAAACACTTGACTCACAGTAGAAAGCAATGTAAGCTAACTGCTGTTAATAATAATTGTTTACTCATTGTTGCAGTTGCATTGCAATTGCCTCTCCATTGGGGTTTGAATAGTATATTGTGGTTGGATTAACTATGGCTCAGCCTGTGTTCTTTCTCCTTTGGGAATGTTGAGAATTGGAGTTCCTACAGATAAATTTTCAGACTTTCACAAAGCTTTTCACCTTGTGAATGCTAGTTCCTATAAGCACTTCCAAAGGCAAAATGGCATTTCAGGAACAATGATAAGTGTACCTCTAAAATAGAACTCACACCAGGCAGTTTCCTAGGACAGAGCAATATCCTGGTGAGAACAGCTGGGCTGGATAAAGGAACAAATGGTCAAATGCAACTCCTGAGATTCTATAAAGCTGCAGGCAATCACAACCTCATCAGCTGTCACCTAATCTTTTTTTTTTTTTTTTTTCAAAATACTTGACTCCTTTCTGTAGGATGTGGAAATTTTATGATTAAAAGTGAAAGAAGACATTTCTGTCAGGTTTAGGGGCAAATGAAATCAGAGTTTAGTGACTTTAGCAACAGTTCTGCTTCTACTGTTTGAGGACCTCTGAAAGTTTTGAAGAGGTAGCAGAGAATGGACATTCTCAGTTTTCTTATGTGTACCTTTGTGAATTCACCAGTTTCACATTCACTGTTAGCCCCAAATTTGTGTGTTATTCAGCAAAAGCATGTGCATTAGAAAGACAATGATCTATTATCACCCATCTTGAATCAATTAGCCCACTTTACCAGACCCCCTTCCACAAATATCGCCATAGTAAGTAATCAGAACTTGGAAAACTTCATTTCTCTTTTGATTGTCTGTATTCTGGAAGTGAGTAGACAGAGAAATGTTTACAGTACAAAATGCTGAATTAGGAACTTGGAATGCATGTTTTATGTGGAAGCTTATAGCAAGAACATATGACACTGCTTTACGTTTTAAATTCCCTTCCATGGAGATCTCTAATTTGTAGAAATAATTCAGGCTTTATATATAAGTACACCTACTAACTCAGTGCCAGCCACACATAAAAAATGTTCATTAATTGATAGTTCACAAGCAAAACACTCTGAAATATTTATTCAAGTGCCTTAGTTCCTAAAATGAAAAATAACTTAAATGACTCTCAGACTTTCTAAAATCACACTCTAACTTTCCAAGTATGTTATTACATATAGTAAAAATTAAACATGCTAATAGCATTCCAAGTACTATTGTGAAATACTTAAAATTGCTTTTTATAATGTATATTTTTATTTTTTACTTTTTTATCAGAAATTTTTTGCATTTACATTTCAGATGTTATCTCCTTCCCATAATCCCATCTCCCCTCCGCATCCCATTGCTTCCATGAAGGTACTCCTTCTCTCAACCACCCTCTCCCACCTCAGCACCTTGACATTCCCTTACATTGGGAAAATGAGTCTTCAATAGACCAAAGGCCTCTTCTCCCACTGATGCCAAATAATGCTATCCTCTGCTGCATATGCACCTGGATCCATGGGTCTCTCCATGAAAAGTCATTAGTTGGTGTTTTAGTCCCTGAAACTTGTGGTGGGTTTGGTTGGTTAATAATTTTGTTCATCCCATAAGGTTCCAGATCCTTTCAGCTCCTTCAGTCTTTTCTCTAGCTTCTTCACTGAGGCCTTCATGTTCAGTCTGACCATTAGCTGCAAGCATCCTCCTCTATATCAGTATGACTCTGGCAGAGCCTTTGAGGAGGCATCCATATCAGGTTCTTCCCAGGAAGCACTACTTGGCACCAGCAAGTGCTTGGGTTTATTGGACACATCTGGAGTGTATCCTCATGTGAGGCAGTGTCTGGATGATTTTTTTTCTTCTATCTCTGCTTCTATATTTGTCCCTTTAATTAATCCCATAAAGGTTTCGTTCTTCCTTCTAAGAAAGACTGAGGCATCCATTTTCTGGCCTTCCTTCTCTTTGAGCTTCGTAATTCTGTGGATGGTTCCTTGGGTATTACAAGCTTTGTTGGCTAGTATCTACTTATAAGTTAGAATACATTATAAGTGATTTTTTGTGACTAGGTTACCTCACTCAGGATGATATCTTCAAGCTCCATCCATTTGCCTAGGAATTTGAGGAAGTCATTGTTATCTATAGCTGAGTAGTACTCCATTGTGTATATGTACCACAATTTCTGTAACCATTCCTCTGTTGAAGGAAATCTGGGTTCTTTCCAACATCTGGCTATTAAAAATAAGGCAGCTATGAACATGATTGTGCATGTGTCCTTGTTAGTTGTTGGAGCTTCTTTTGGTTATATGCCCAAGAGTGATATAGCTGGTTCCTTGAGTAGTACTATGCCCAATTATCTGAGGAACCTCCAGGCTGATTTCCAGAGAGGTTGTACCAATTACAGTCCCACCAGCAGTAAAGGACTCTTTCTCTTTCTACACATCCACACCAGCATTGGCTGTCACCTGAGTTTTCGAACTTAGCCATTCTGACTGGTGTGAGATGAAATCTCAGGGTTGCTTTGGTTTGGATTTCCCTGATGACTAGGGATGTTGAACGTTTTTAGGTGCTTCTCAGCCATTCAATATTCCTCAGTTGAGAATTCTTTGTTTAGCACTGTGCCCCATTTTTAATAGGATTATTTGATTTTTTTTAGGTCTTTTTGAGTTCATTGTTTATATTGTATACTAGCCCTTTATCAGATATCGGATTGGTAAAGATCTTTTTCCAATCTGCTGTTTGTTTATTTGTCCTTTTCACACTGTCCTTTGCCTTAAAGAACCTTTGCAGTTACATGAGGTCCCATTTGTTAATTCTTGATCAGGAGCCATTAGTGTTCTGTTCAAGAAAATTTCCCCAGTTTCTATGTGTTCTAAGATCTTTTCCACTCTTTGTTCTATTAGTTTCAATATAGTATTGAATAAGTAAGGAGAGAGTGGTCAACATTGTCTATTACCTGATTTTAGTATGATGGCATCAAGCTTCTAACCATTTAGTTTAATGTTGGCTACTGATTTGCTGTATATTGCTTTTACTATATAAGTATGAGCCTTGAATTCCTGATCTTTCCAAAACTTTTAACGTGAAGAGGTGTTGAATTTTGTCAAATGCTTTCTCACCTTATAGAGAGATAATCATGTGTGTTTGTTTTTCTTCCTTTGAGTTTTTTTTTTTTTTCTTTTGTAGTGGATGACATTGATGTATTTCAGTGTATTGAACCATCCTTGCATCCCTAGGATGAAACCTACTTGATCATTGTGAATGATCTTTCAATTTGATCTTTGCAAGAATTTTATGGAGTATTTTTCATTAATGTTCATGAGTTAAATTGGTCTAATGTTCTCTTTCTTTTTAGAGTCTTTGTGTGGTTTTTCAAGAATCATGATTGTGGCTTCTAAGAATGAGTTGGGTAGTTTTCCCTCTGTTTCTATTATAGTTTGGAGAGTATTGGTATTAGGTTTTCTATGAAGGACTGATAGAATTCAGTACTAAACCCTTAAGGTCCTGTGCTGTTTTTGTTTGGGAGGCTTTTGATGATTGCATATATTTCTCTAGGGGTTATGGAACAGTTTAGATGGTCTATCTGTTCCTGACTTAACTTTAGTACCTGTTATCTGTCTATAAAATTGTCCATTTTCTCTAGATTTTCCAATTTTGTGGATTATAGGCCTTTGTAGTAGGATGATTACTGTAATTTCCTCAGTTTCTGTTGTTATGTCTCCCCTTTCATTTATGATTTTGTTAATTTGGATACTCTCTCTATGCCCTCTCATTAGTTTGGCTAAGGGTTTAACGATCTATTGATTTTTTTCAAAGAACCAGCTCCTGGTTTTGTTGACTCTTTGTATGGTTCTTTTTGTTACTATTTGGTTAATTTCTGTTCTGAGTTTGTTTATTTCCTGCCATCTACTCCTCTTGGGTATATCTGCTTGTTTTTGTTGTAGAGCTTTCATGTGTGTTGTTCAGGTGTTAGTGAATGCTCCCTCCAGTTTCTACTTAGCAGTGCTCAGAGTTATGAGTTTTCCTCTTAGTACTGCTTTTATTGCCTCCCATAAGTTTGGGTATGTTGTGCCTTCATTTTCATTAAATTCTAAACTCTTTGGTTTCTTTCTTCCTCCCTCCCTCCTTCCTTCCCTCTCTCCCTCTTTCTTTCTTTCTTTCTTTCTTTCTTTCTTTCTTTCTTTCTTTCTTTCTTTCATTCTTTCTTTCTTTCTTTCGTTCTTTGTTTCTTTTTCTTTCTTTCTTTGTTTATTTTTCATTCTTTCTTTCTTTCTTTCTTTCTTTCTTTCTTTCTTTCTTTCTTTCTTTCTTTCTTTCTTTCTCTTTCTTCCTTCCTTGACCAAGCTATCACTTAGTAGAGCATGGTTAAGTTTCCATGTGTTTGTGGGCATTTTGTTATTTTTGTTTTATTCAAGACAGGATTTAGTCCATGGTGATATGATTGGATACATGGGGTTATTTTAATGTTCTTGTATCTCTTGAGGCTCTTTTTGTGATCGACTCTATTGTCAATGTTGGAGAAGGTGCTGTGAGGTCCCCGAAAAGAAGGTCTATTCTTTTGTTTTAGAATGAAATGTTCTATAGATGTCTGTTAAATCAATTTGCTATATAACTTCTGTTAGTTTTCTTGTGTCTCTGTTCAGTTTCTGCATCCAGTCTGTCCATTGATGAGAGTGGGGTGTTCAATAACCCACTATTATTGTGTGTGGTACAATATATGCTTTGAGCTTTAGTAGAGTTTCTTTTATGGATGAGGGTGCTCTTGTATTTGAAGCATAGATGTTTAGTATTGAGAGTTAATCTTGATATATTTTTACTTTGATGAGTCAAAATGTCCTTCCTCGTCTTTTTTGATGACTTTTGGTTGAAAATTTATTTTATTTGATATTGCTACTCCAGCTTGTTTCTTGGGACCATTTGCATAGAAAGTTTTTTTTTTTTTCCCCAACCTTTTACTCTGAGGTAATGCCTTTCTTTGTTGCTGAGATGAGTTTCCTGTATGTAGCAAAATGTTGGATCCTGTATATATATCCAGTCTGATAGTCTATGTCTTTTATTTGAGAATTGAGACAATTGATGTTAAGGAATATTAAGAAATAATGATTGTTGTTTCCTGCTATTTTTGTTTTTAGAGGTAGAATTATGTTTGTGTGTTTTTCTTCTTTGATGTTTGTTGCAAGAAGATTAATTTCTTGATCTTCTTATGGTAAAGTTTTCCTTTGTGTTATTAAGTTTTCCATCTATTATTCTTTGTAGTGCTGGATTTATGGACAGATATTGTGTGAATTTGCTTTTGTTCTAGAATATCTTGGGTCTCCATCAATGATAATTGAGAGTTGGGTTAGATATAGTAACCTGGGTGTATTTATTTTCTCTTAGCCTCTGTATGATGTGAGTTGTGTATCATCTAAGTTTTATAGTCTCTGTTGAAAAGTCTGGGGTAATCCTGATTCATCTGCCTTTATATTTTACATCTCATTTTCCCCTTACTGCTTTTTTATTATTTCTTTGATTTCAACATTTGTTGTTTTGACTATTATGTATCACAACAAATTTCTCTTCTCATCCAATCTCTTTTGGGTTCTGTAGGCTTCTTGTATGTTCATGGTCATCTATTTCTATAGATTAGGCAAGATTTTTTTTTGTAAGTTTTCAAGATATTTACTAGACCTTTATTTTGGGAGTCTTTCCTTCTCTTCTACACCTATTATCCTTAGATTTGATCTTATTGTGTGTTGGATTTCCTGGATGTTTTGGGCTAGAATCTCTTTTTTTTTTTTTTTTTTTTTTTTTTTTTGCATTTTCTGTGACTATTGTGTCAATTATTTCTATGGTATCTTCTGCTCCTGAGATTTTTCTCTTTCATTTCTTGCTTTCTTTTGATGATGGTTACATCTATGACTCCTGATGTCTTTCCTAGGCTTCTCAAATTCAGGGTTGTCTCCTTTTGTGATTTCTTCATCATTTCCTTTTCTGTTTTCAGTTACTTCATCTGTTTCTTTGTGAAATTTTTTAGCTCTTTAAGTGATTTTTTGTTTTCTCTTTAAGGGCTTCAAATTGTTTTTGTGTGTTCCCTTGGTTTTCCTGTACTTCTTTAAGTATGCTATGTATGTGCCTCTCGAAGGTCTTTATTATTTATCATCATGAAGTATAAATTTAAGTCTGTATCTTGTGTTTCTGGTGAGTTGGGATATCTACTATTTGCCATGTTGGGGGAACTGGGCTCTGACATTTTCATGTTGTCTTGGTTTCTGTTTCTTAGATTCTTATGTTTCCCTCTTGACATCTTGTTATTGGTGATGCTCGGTGATCTTGTTGTCTCTTACTGGAGCTTGTCTCTCCTGTTGGTCTTCAGAAGGAGATTCTTCCTGGATTTTAGGCTCTCTAGGTTGGCAATGAATTCCAAAGTAAGTTCTCAGTCCTGGTGCAACTATGCTGGTTCTGCCCTTGCATGGAAGTGTCTGTTTCCAGGCAGCACTTCCCCCTACACCCTAACAGTTCTAAACAGCCTCTCCCTGGATAGATAGTGGGACGGGGATATGGATTCACCTCTTCTCTTAACAGTGAGAGCCCTCCTGTTGTCTTCCAGGTGCTGAGCAAACTTCAGGCATGCCACCAGTCCTGATGAAACTGAGTCAGGTCTGGCCTTGGGCTGGAAGTGTGGGTTTCCAGGCAGCACTCTACCTGGGCCCTGTGAGTTCTGGGGTTCACTCAGTTCTTTGTGGGCAGGCCATCAATCCTGATGTCAGTGTTCCTGTCTGTCTGAGGCTCTTGGCCAAGATGGAGGCTGGACCTGTCTGGTTCCAGACTTCACTACAATCCCTACACTGGCAGAGTTTCCTCTCTAGTAAATCAGTGGGGCAAGAACTTGGGTTCACCCATGGGTTCAGTGGGGAAAAAGATCCTCTGTCTTCTCTGGGTACTCAGTTCTTTGAGGGCAGGCTGCCAGTCTTTATGTCAGTGTAGCTGATTTCTTGAAATTCCTTATAATCTCAAATAATAGTCTTACAGCTCATGTTCTAGGGTTACCATTAAATTATTATTAACATTGTGTTTTGTTTCCCCATTTTACTGGTAGAAAAACTGAATTTCAAAATAGTCAAGTGTGAAAAGAAATACCTAGGTTTTATAATACAGTGTAATAATTTAGAACTGGAATAACCCTCAAAAGCCTATGAATCAACAACTCCATTCATAATTTGGTATTACCTAGAAGTTGCAAAAATTTCAGAATATAAGACATTGTGGAAGATCTTTATACTATTAAGAGTGTGTCCTTGAAGAACTTCACTCAGATCAATTTTCTGTTTCTTATTTGTCTCACACTAAAGTAAGAAGATTATTTTATACTACACATCCTGTCATAGCATGTTGTCTCAATGTGGTTCTAAAAGCAACATGGGCAACTGACCATACACCCCTACCCCCATCCCAAAATATTTTGAAGATGCATGCTGAAATGAGCAGACCAACAGTGTCAAGTTACCTGGGTGCCTGGGAGCTCCAAGAGATTGAGCCACCAAAAGAAGAGTGTACATGGGTTGGTCTGAGGTCACTAGCACATGTAGCAGAGTGCTGACTTATTTATCTGGACCTAGTAACCTGTAGAGAATTGATGCCCCAGAGAAAAGGAATGCTTGGGACAGGGGGCACCCTCTCAGAGGCAAAGGGGAAAGGAATGGGGTCTGGAACTATGGGAGGGGAAATCAGGAAATGTTTTGAATGTAAATAAAGAAGATAATTAACTAAAAAAAGAGAGGAGTCTTTCTTCTTTTTTTTCCAATAAGAAGATAGTCTTAGATATTTTGTAATAGTACTTGATAGATACCAAGAATACTCGGGTTTTATTAACACTAAATGTGATTGGCAGTAAGAAAATCATCTTAATGAGCAATACAATGCTCCCAGGAAGTTTAAGTGTCTGCCTAAATTTACTGTCATATCAGTTAAAACTCTTCAGTCTGGAGCAAATCAACAAGTCTTTTACTTACAGCTATATTACCAAGCATTGTTGCTATGAGTGCAAAGAAATCACACATTTCTTCAGTAGAAAGAATGTTAAGAATTAGTCCATATGATGAGTTTCTATCACTTTTCCCCATCCATAGTTGATTAGTAAGATAAGCAAACTTCTGAGGACAAATCATGAGTGTTTATAGCTGCCATGAGTTTCTGGTTCCCATACTATGTACTGCTTAGAAGATAATGTTTTATCATCTCCCTATCTTGTAGCTCTTCTATTTTGTTTAGCCCCTTCTTTGAAAGTGCCATGTGAGCCTTTGTGTATTGTTGAAAATATCTTATCGCTTGTTGAGAGCTAAGGTCCCAAACATCACATATTGTCAGTACTTTCAGCAGCTCAGTTTTCCATTTATCTCTGAGTGATATAAAAAGAAGAATGTTTATTTAAATCTGAAATTAGTCTTTATCTCTGAATAAATATCCACCTAGATACTTAGGGCAATGATTTATAGTATATCAGTTCATGTATCTAGATAGTTTAGATTCCTCCTTAACCAACTTATAAGGCATCCTCAGTAGTGCTTTTTCAACCAGACTCATAACAATAGCCATAAAGTCCTTATTGTAGAGCAACTCCAAAATCAAATTAAGGAGTTGTTGTTACCCTCAAAACAGCCATGCTGCTGATGCATCAATGGGCACATCTTGTCAGGTAAGTTGGTATTATTGTTCAAAGAATTAAACATAAATGTCTTTACTACAAATAGGCATGCATAGTACTGCCTAGCACCCTGAAGCAAGCAGGAAATAATTGTCTATGAAACTTTAATTTTATCTGGTCCATGAGCTGTGCCATAGCAATTGAGCCTCACAAATTAGTTCTAGCAATTAGAGGAATAGCACAAACTTGTAATTTGTAGAGGTCACCTATGTTGAGAGTTTTGGACGACTAGCATATAGAGGTAATTTCCAACTGTCTTCTTTGATGACCCTTTGATTCTAGGACCTATATATTTCAAAGTGATATCTACCTTCAAAATATCATTTAGGTTTTAGTTGAATTACCTTATCTCTAAATTCTCACCCTTTCTCAATTCTAGTTTGAATCATTATAATCCCAATCTTTTACCAATTATAATCTCATTAACCCACTTTATACAAAATTTCCTATCTTAAAGTGCTTTGTCCTATTGTCTCTAATTTAGTTTCTGGAATAACAGAGATACTCCAAGGCAAGCACATAAAACTGAAGTATGGGATCTAAGACTGGCATATGAAGGAAAAGATGCAATGCTCATTTTTTTCTGAGCTCAGAATATCTCACTCAGTATAATTTTCACAGTTCTATCCATGTTATTCCTGAAATGTTCTTAATGTCATTTTTGTAGCTACATAAAAAACATGTGTACATGTAGATTTGTTTAGATCACATGTATGTCAGAAAGATAAACATTATCACAGAAGCCAAGCAACCATTTTCAAGACTTGTTGACACTACAAAATTAAAGAAAAAGAAGAGGAAAAGGAGGAAGAAGAAGAGAAAGAAAGAAAGGAAGGAAGAAAGAAAAAAGGAAAAAGAAGGAAAGAAGAAAAGAAGGGATACAACTTTATAATAGAGTATACCTTAGTTGCTTTGGACATAATTTTGATGTTACACTAAGAAGATGCAGGACTACTTATAAAACTTAAAGCAGGATTGCTTTATTGCTTATTAGTGGTTCTAAAAGTACAGTGAAAATAAATGACAGACATGAGGTCATTACATATATATTGAGAATCATCATTTTACCAAAAAACACACAATGACTCTCTAAATTCCAGTAAAATATATCAAAGATGTTGAAGCATAATAATAACCTTCATAGGAAAATACAAAATAACCAATTCTCCCAAACAACTATGATTAAAAAGGAACTTACTTCTAAAGGTAATACAATCACAGATTTTAGGTTATACTACAGATCTATAGTAATAAAACCATCATGGTGTTTCACAGATTCTAGGCAAGCATTCAGCCAACTTAACTGTATTCCCAGTCAGAAGATATTTTGTTTTCCAACACATTAATTTTAATTTCTTATCCTGCCTAATTGTTTTCTATGGTATACTAACATACTTTGCTTTATTTTTTATTTTTTTAAACTTTATTTTAAAAAACAAACATGAAAAAAATTAAACATTTTTACATAAATGTATACAAATACAATTGTATCAGTGCTTGGCTTTTTTTTTTTCTTTTTTTAAGGTTTAATACTCTGCATTAAGGTCTTACTATTTATAATGAGCAAAAAGTACAGGGTGTAACCCTGAATTAGTCAATGTTTTCTTAGTGTGTAAGGATTGAGCATGACATTTTTTTGTTGTTGTTGTTTGTTTTGTTTTGGTTTGGTTTTCTTTCTTTATTTCTTGAACTTTACACAGTCTGTGAGTTGTTTCTGGGGCAGTCCAAGCCTCTGGGATTAGCATCCCACTATCAGTAACTGCATATTATGTCTGTTCTTTTGTTACTGGGTTATCTCACTCAGGATGATATTCTCTAGATGCAGCCATTTTCTTAAGAATTTGGTTAAGTCATTGTTTCTGGTGGCTGAGTAGTATTCCATTGTGTAAATGTACCACAATTTTTGTATCCATTCATTTACTGAAGGACATCTGGGTTCTTTCCAGATTCTGGCTATTATAAATAGAGCTGTTATGAACATTGTGGTGCATGTATCTTTGTTGTATATTGGAGTGTCTCTGGGGTATATGCCCAGAAGTGGAATAGCTGGATCTTCAAGTAGTACTATGTCCAATTTTCTGAGGAATCGCCAGACTGATTTCCAGAGTAGTTGTATCAGTTTACAACCCCACCAACAGTGGAGAAGTGTTCCTCTCTCTCCAAAACCTCACCAGCATCTACTGTCATCTGAGTTTTGGATCTTGGCATATCTGACTGCTGTGAGGTGGAACCTCAGGTTTATTTTGATTTGCATTTCCATGATGGCTAAGGATGTCAAGCACTTCCTTAAATGTTTCTCAGCCATTCGATATTCCTCAACTGAGAACGTTTTGTTTAGTTCTTTACCCCATTTTTTAATAGGGTTGTTTGATTCTCTGGTATCTAGATTTTTGAGTTCTTTGTATACTTTGGATATTAGGCTTCTATCTGATGTGGAGTTGGTAAAGATCTTTCCCCATTCTGTTGGCTGCAGTTTTGTTTTCTTGACAATGTCCTTAGCCTTACATAAACTTGGCAATCTCATTAAGTCCCATTTGTTAATCATTGACACTAGAGCTTGAGCCATTGTGGTTTTGTTCAGAAAATTTTCTCCTGTGCCAATGTGTTCTAAGGTTTTTCTTACTTTCTCATCTAATAGTTTCAGTGTATCTGGTTTAATGTGGAGATCTTTGATCCACTTGCACTGGAGCTTTTTACAAGGAGATAAGAAAGGGTCTACTTTCATTCTTTTGCATGCAGAGTGCCAGTTGGACCAACACCATTTGCTGAATAGGCTGTCATTTTTCCATTGAATGTTTACAGCTCCTTTGTCAAAAATCAGGTGACCATATACATGAGGGCTCATTTCTGGGTCTTCTATTCTATTCCATTGATCCATGTGCCTATTTCAGTACCAGTACCATGCAGTTTTCAGCACAATTGCCTTGCAATATAGCTTGAGATCAGAGATAGTGTTCCTGCAGATTTTTTTTTTTTTTTTTTTTTTTTTTTTTTTTTTTTTGTTGAGGATGGATTTCGCTATTCTAGGTCTTTTGTTATTCCATATGAAATTGCACATTGATCTTTACGACTCAATGAAGAACTGGGTTTGAATTTTGATGGGCATGGCATTGAATCTGTAGATTGCTTTTGGTAGGATGGCCATTTTTAAAATGTTGATACTTCCAATCCATGAGCATGGGAGATCTTTCCACTTTCTGAGATCTTCATCGATTTCCTTCTTTAGAGGTTTGAAGTTCTTGTCATACAGGTCCTCACTTGCTTAGTTAGAGTCACACCAAAGTATTTCATAGATTTTTGTGACTATTGTGAAGGGTATCTTTTCCCTAATTTCTTTCTCCACATGTTTTTCCTACTGATTTGTTTAGGTTAATTTTGTGTCTAGCAACATTGTAGAACTTGTTTATCAGCTGTAGAAGTTCTCTGGTGGAATTTGTGGGGTCACTTAAGTACACTATCATGTCATCTGCAAAGAGTGATGTTTTTATGTCTTCCTTTCTGAATTGTATCCCATTGATCTCCTTTTACTGTGTAATTCCTCCAGCCAGGACTTCCAGTACTATGTTGAATAGGTAGGGGGGGAGTGGGAAGCCTTGTCAAGTCCCTGATTTTAGTGGGATTGCTTCAAGTTTCCCACCATTAACTTTGATGTTGGCTGTTGGTTTGCTGTATATTGCTTTTATTATGTTTAGGTATGAACCTTGGATTCCTGTTCTTTCCAGGACTTTTAACATGAAGGGGTGTTGAATTTTTTAAAATGCTTTCTCAGCATCTAGTGAGATGACCATGTGATTTTGTTCTTTGAGTTTGTTTATATGGTGGATTACATTGATGGATTTCCTTATATTAAACCATCACTGCATCCTTGGAATGAAGCCTACTTGTGCATGGTGAATGATCGTTTGATGTGTTCCTTTATTCGGTTTGCAAGGATTTCTTGAGTCTTTTTGCATCAATGTTCATAAGTGAGATTGGTCTGAAGTTCGCTTTCCTTGTAGGGTCTTTGTGTGGTTGAGAAACGAGGGTTATTGTAGCCTCAAAACATGAGTTAGGTAGTATCCCATGTGATTCTATCTTGTGGAATACTTTGGAGAGTATTGGTGTTATGTCCACAATAAATGTCTGATAAAATTCTGCACTGAGCCTGTCTGGACATGGGCTTCTTTTGGTTGGGATGCTTTTGATGACCTCTTTTATTGCTTTAGGTGTTATGGGATTATTTTGATGGTTACCCTGGTCCTGGTTTAACTTTAGGGTCTTGTATCTGTCTATGAATTCATCCATTTCCTCCATATTTTCCAACTTTGTGGAGTATAGGCTTTTATAGTAGGATCTGATGAATTTTTGAATTTCCTCAGTTTCAGTTGTTATGTCTCCACTTTCCTTTCTGATTTTGTTAATTTGTATACTCTCTCTTTGCCAGCTAGTTAGTCTGGCTAGGGGTTTATCAATCATGTTGATTTTCTCAAAGAACGAACTCGGTTTTGTTGATTCTTTCAAAGGTTCTTTTTGTTTCTTTTTGGTCTATTTCTGCCCTAATTTTGATTATTTCTTGCCATCTACTCCTCTTGGGTGTATCTGCTTCCTTTTGTTCTAGAGCTTTCAGCTGTGCTGTCAAGTTGCTGTTGTATGCTCTCTCCAGTTTCTTTTTGTAAGTGCTCAGGGCTAAAAGTTTTCCTCTCAGTACTGCTTTCATTGCATCCCATATGTTTGGGTATGTTGTGCTTTGTTTTCATTGAATTCTAGAAAATCCTTAATTTCTTTCTTTATTACTTCTTTGATTGTGCTATTGATTAACAGAGTGTTGTTTAGTTTCCATGTGTATGTGGGCTTTTTGTTGTCTTTGTTTTTGTTAAAAACCAGCCTTAGACCATGGAGATCTGAGAGGATGCATGGGAGTATTTCAATCATCTTATATCGATTGAGGCTCGTTCTGTGTCCAATAATGTGGTCAATTTTTGAGAAAGTTCCATGGGGTGCTGAGAAGAAGGTGTACTCTTTTACTTTAGGATGATATGTTCTGTAGATATCTATCAATTACAGTTGGTTCATAGCCTCTGCTAGTTTTACATTGTCCTTGTTCAGTTTCTGTTTCCTTGATATGTCCATTGGTGAGAGTGGGGTATTAAAGGCTCCCACTATTATTGTATGGGGTGAAATATATTTTTTGAGCTTTATTAGGGTTTCTTTTATGAATGTGGGTGCTTTTTTATTTGGAGTATATATGTTAAAAATTGAGAGTTCTTCCTGACAGATTTCCCCAGTAATGTGTAAAAAGTGTCCTTCCTTATCTTTTTTGATAACTTTTGGTTGGAAATTTACTTTATTCAAAATTAGAATAGCCACTACAGCGCTCTTCTTAGGGCTTTTTCTTTGGAAGTTTTTTTTTTTCCACCCTTTTACTCTGAGATAGTGTCTGTCTTTGTCTCTGAGATGAGTTTCCTGTATGCAGCAAAATGCTGGATTTTGTTTATGTATCCAGTCTGATAGCCTATGCCTCCTTATTGGGGAATTGAGTCCATTATGTTAATAGATATCAAGGAATATTGGTTTCTGTTTCCTGCTATTATTGCTTTTTTAGGTTGAGTTGTGTCTGGGTCTTTTTCTTCTTTTGGTTTTCTTGCTTAGGAGTTTTCTTGTTTTCACTAGGATGTAGTTCCCCTCATTGTATTGATTTTCCACCTATAATTTGTTGTAGTGCTGGGTTTGTGGTCAAATATTGTGTAAATTTAGATTTTTCTTAAAATATCTTCATCTCTCCATCTATGGTGATTGATAGATTTGCTGTGTATAGCAGCTTGGGCTGGTACTTGTGCTCTCTTAGGGTCTACCTGATGTCTGTCCAGGCTCTTCTAGCTTTCATAGTCTCTGTTGAGAAATCGGGTGTGATTGTGATTGGTCTGCTGTTATATGTTACCTGACCTTTTTCCCTTACTGCTTTTAGTATTCTTTCTTTGCTTTGGGCACTTGGTGTTTTGCCTATTATGTGTCGGGAGGTATTTCTTTTCTTGTTCAACCTATTTGGAGTTCTGAAGGCTTCTTTTATCCTCATCTCATCCTTAAGGGTAGGCAAGCTTTCTTCTACGTTTTTGTTGAAGATATTTACTGTGCCTCTTAGTTGATATTCTTCTCTCTCTTCTATTCCTATTATCCTTAGGTTTGGTCTTCTCATTGTGTCCTGGATGTCCTGGATAAACTTCTCCAGTACCATGCCTGCTAGCATGTAATGATCTTAAAGCCTGACATGTCAGCCAGTTTCAATTAAATATTGTCTTTTATAAGAGTTTCTTTGGTCATAGTATCTCTTCATAGCAATGGAAAATATAATTATGAGAGAAGTTGGTACCAGAGATTGGGATATTGATGTGATATACCTGATGATGTCTTTGTTTGGATAATTATGGGTTTGGAGACTGTGGATCTGAAAGCATTGGAATGCTGTAACTAGAGTTTAATGGACTATCCTGGTAGGAATATGGAAGACATTGGTGTTAAGATTGATTTGAGTAATGTAGACTTAGTCTAAGATGATTTGTTGTTGAAGAATTTTAGTGTGTTTCCTAGATAATTTATTTGTGATATTTTGCTGAAGACTGTGCCTTATTTTTTTTCCATTATCCAAAATCTTTGCCTGAGGGTAAGATGAAGTTATTCAGATTAATTACATTGACAATGGAAGTTTTAAATCTGAATCTCTACACAGCAAACCTCTGGTGGGCAGTCTTGGATTAGATGTTTTTGGTGTAGACTTAGTTGTTAATTGTTTTGCAGGCCTAATGGAGAACAGCAGAGAAGTCCCCAGAAAATGGAGCTCAGAGTAGAGCATCTGAGCAGCTGGGCATATCCAGGTGGACCTGCGGAGGAATTGTAGGGAAAGAGATTTCAGATGGTTCTTCTGTTTTTTGCAGGACTGACTGAGACTGTCAGACCTGTTTCCAGGAAATGGAGCAAGGGATAAACTTGATAATTTTGAGGGCAGACATCACTGTTCTTTCATAACACAAAAATTCTGGAGTAAAGCAATTATATAAATCATTAATATACTACATGTATGTTTCCATGTGTGTTTACAGACATATATTTCACAAATTCCAAAATGTCAGCTACGTCTCAAGAATTACTCATATACTCTCAGGGATGATAACAGTTGTAAAATTTTCTACCATTAAATAAAAGTTAATTTTTGATTACCATTAATTAAACATTATTTACTTTGTGTTTATTAGTTGCAGTGATACACCAGTAAGACACATTTTATTCAGTCATGGATGTGCAAATATGACCAGAGACCCATATATTTATATTATCTGCTGTGGTTCTAGTAATTCTATTTTTTCAATGATGAATATCTCAGAACATAAGTCCATTACTTATTGTCTACTCAAATAATAGACTAGTCATCTGTATTTTTCATTTGAATTTTTTAAAAGATTTATTTATTCATTTTATGTATATAACTATACTGTAGCTGTCTTCAGACACTACATGGCATCAGATCATATTATAGATGATTGTGAGCCACTCAGTCATTGCTGGAAATTGAATTCAGGACCTCTGTGAAAAGAGTCAGTGCTCTTATCCTATTAGTCACTCTAGCTCCATTCATTTGGATTTTAAAATTAAACATCTTCATTTTCCATCCTTTCCCCTCTCCCCCTGTCTATATACAGTGATCGCCCACCCACTTACCCACTCCCTCCCATCTTCCCACACTAGCATTTCCCTACACGGGGCACAGAGCCTTCACAAGACCAAGGCCCACTCTTCTCACTGATGCCTGATAATGTCATCCTGTGCTACATGTGCAGGTGGAGCCATGGCTCCCCCTCCATGTGTGCTCTTTAGTTTATGGTTTACTTTTTGGGCTCTCTTAAAAACAAAAGTGAATCATTGATATAATATCTGTGTATAAAAATAAAATATTTGCTAAGTATACTAATATAAATATAATTGCTTAGAATAAAATCATTGTGATTATGTTTATTTTTAGAATAGTTTTCTGTCCACTGACATCTGACTTATACATGTACCATTATTTTGTAGAAAAAAAAGTTAAATTATATGGAAATAGAGATAAATTTCTATTATTAATATAAACACCTCGCCCAAGTTTTACTTCAGCAGTGATCCAAGATCATAAATTTCTTATATTACTTGTCACTTTAGTAATAAGATATTTTTGAGTACAATATAAGGTAGCAGAATTATTTAGGACAAGTCAATGCTGGTGAAAATAGCTTGCTTATCATGAGTCTCAATTTTTTTTAAATCCTTGAAAATATTCATTATTCATCAGAAAAACAATTCAATGACATTTCTTCGGAGATTTTTAAACACCTTATCTAAACGTTGAAGAGAATATTAACCTTAAATAGAACAAAAAAGAAACTAGAGAGCAGATTAGCTCCATTTCTCTATATATATCAGGTAGTGTAAACATCCAAGCATCTAATTTTTGCATGTATGTGCATCAACTTAACAAGTGACAAAGTGCTGAAAGTGTTCTTAAATACGAACTGTCTTTGAAATGTATTTTTGGGACTAAGTTTAAAACAAGTGTCTACCAACGTTTCATACTCATAGCATGCTATTATATTTATAAGCAACAACAGGAGGACTGTTAAAAATTTGAAGCCTTATACAAACAAGTTCTAAGAAAAGAGATCCATTCTGCATAAAATCTGAACTATTGGTTAAACAAGCATTACCATGAGTAATTTGTAGATTGATTTTCTGAAGTGTGTACCAATAGATTAATTTAAGTTATTATGGTGTTATTTTTGGTACTAAGAACATGTTAGTAATAGTTTGTAAAAAAAATCCCCCATAGTTAAACATGTCTGAATTTCAGGAATAATGAAATAATGTGGATATGTTATTAAATTAGGCTTACTGATTTCTTCACCTCTGCTCAGTCTAGACCATCAAAAAGGTATTTAACCTATATTTTCTATTTGCTTGTTTCATATCAAAACTCTGCTTCTCTTGTCTTTTTCTTTTGGATTCTTTAATTTTTGGACTATTGTAATGCCTAAGCATATATAAGTGTATATAACAGTATAACCCATGACTGATTTCCAAAGGAATATACCAGTCCTTCTTCTACATAAATCTATCCCAGTTAATCATCATTTTTTTACTATTGTGTGCTTTTGGCCACTGTCAAAATTTAGATGCAGGGAATGTGGTTTTATATGTGTCTCATCAATTCTTTTCCATCAATTAATGAGCCAGTATTAAATTAAAAAAATTCTTCAGCAGTCTATTATAAGAAATAATTTGAGACTATTTAAACAAAGTATGGCAGAAGGGGATCTGAGCAGCCAGGCTGCAGAGAGATCTCTGCCGAGTGCACACTTAAAGCATGCCCCTGCCCTGCCTGATCCAGGGACCAGGAACCCAGCATTGGGACCTCTGTTCCCACCCGGTGGCTTTGGGGCACAGAACAGGGCTCAGATCATCTGCCACCTGGACCACTGAAGATCCAGGGACACAGACCAGGTACAAGGGAAAGGCAAGAATATATCACTGACAACAAGACGGCAAGAGGAAAGCAAAAGAGTATATCCAAACGAAACCAAGACAACCTGGCAACAGCAGTACCCAGCTCTCCCATCACAGCAAACAGTGGAATGCCAAACACTCCAGAAAAAGAAGACACAAACCTAAACCCATACCTCAAGATGATGATAGAGATCCTTAAAGAGGAACAAGAGGAAAAGCCAAAAGAATCAGAAGCTTTTAAAGAGGAAACAATAAAATCACTCAAAGAACTAGAGGAAAACAGAACCAAAGAGATGAAGGAATGGAAGAAGGAATTTAAAATGGAAATTTACACAATAAAGAAAACACTAAGAGAGATAACCCTAGAGTTAGAACACCTAAAAAAGAAATCAGGAGTCACAGAAGCAAGCATTTCCAATAGACTACAAGAGATGGAAGAGAGAATCTCAAGGGCTGAAGACAACATTGTAAACATAAAAAAAAAAAAAAAAAAAAAAAAAAAAAAAAAAAAAACCAGCCAGAGAATATGCAAAAACCAAAAAGCTACTAAGCCAAAATGTCCAGGAGATCCAGGACACAATGAGAAGAACAAACCTAAGGATAATAGGAATAGAAGAGAGAGAAGAATATCAACTAAGAGGCAAGGTAAATATATTCAACAAAATTGTAGAAGAAAACTTCCCTACCCTTAAGAATGAGATAACCACCAGCATAAAAGAAGCCTTCAGAACTCCAAATAGGTTGGACCAGAAAAGAAATTCCTCCCGACACATAATAGTCAAAACACCAAGTGCCCAAAGCAAAGAAAGAATACTAAAAGCAGTAAGGGAAAAAGGTCAGGTAACATATAACAGCAGACCAATCAGAATCACACCTGATTTCTCAACAGAGACTATGAAAGCTAGAAGAGCCTGGACAGACATCATGCAAACCCTAAGAGAGCACAAGTGCCATCCCAAGATGCTATACAGAGCAAAATTATCAATCACCATATATGGAGAGATGAAGATATTTCAAGACAAATCAAAATTTACACAATATCTGACCACAAACCCATCACTACAACGAATTATAGGTGGAAAATCAATACAATGAGGGGAACTACATCCAAGTAAAAACAAGAAAACTCCTAAGCAAGAAAACCAAAGAAGAAAAAGACACAGACACAATTCAACCTACAAAAGCAATAATAGCAGGAAACAGAAACAACTATTTCTTGAAATCTATTAACATAAATGGACACAACTCCCCAATAAGGAGACTTAGGCTATCAGACTGGATACATAAACAAAGTCCAGCATTTTGCTGCATGCAGGAAACTCATCTCAGAGACAAAGACAGACACTATGTCAGAGTAAAAGGGTGGGAAAAAAAAAAAAAAAAACTTCCAAGGTAGCAGCCCCAAGAAGCAAGCTGGAGTGGATATTCTAATTTCGAATAAAGTAAATTTCCAACGAAAAGTTATCAAAAAAGATAAGAAAGGACACTTTTTATACATTACTGCTGAAATCTGTTAGGAAGAACACTTGATCCTTAACGTATATGCTCCAAATACAAAAGCACCCACATTTATAAAAGAAACCCTAATAAAGCTCAAAAAATACATTTCACCCCACACAACAATAGTGGGAGACTTGAATACCCCACTCTCACCAAAGGACAGATCATGGAAACAGAAACTGAACAAGGACACTGTAAAACTAGCAGAGACTATGAACCAACTGGAATAAATAGATATCTACAAAACATATCATCTTAAAGTAAAAGAGTACACCTTCTTCTCAGCACCCCATGGCACTTTCTCGAAAATAGACCACATAATTGGACACAGAATGAGCCTCAATTGACATAAGAAGATTGAAATACTCCCATTAATCCTCTCAGATGACAATGATCAAAGGCTGGTCTTTAACAACAACAAAGACAAAATAAAGCCCATATACACATGGAAACTAAACAAGACTCTGTTAATCAATAGCACGATCAAAGAAGAAATAAAGAAAGAAATTAAGGAATTTCTAGAATTCAATGAAAACGAAAACAAAACCTACCCAAATCTATGGGATGCAATGAAAGCAGTACTGAGAGAAAAACTCATAGCCTTGAGCACTTCCAAAAAGAAACTGGAGAGAGCATACATCAGCAACTTGACAGCACAGCTGATAGCTCTAGAACAAAAGGAAGCAGATACACCCAACAAGAGTAGATGGCAAGAAATAATCAAAATTAGGGCAGAAATAGACCAAATGGAAACAAAAAGAACCATTAAAAGAATCAACAAAACCAAGAGCTGGTTCTTTGAGAAAACCAACATGATTGATAAATCCCTAGCCAGACTAACTAGAGGGCAAAGAGAGAGTATACAAATTAACAAAATCAGAAAGGAAAGTGGAGACATAACAACTGAAACTGAGGAAATTCAAAAAATCATCAGATCCTACTATAAAAGCCTATACTCCAAAAAGTTGGAAATTCTAGAGGAAATGGATGAATTCCTAGACAGGTACAAGACCCTAAAGTTAAACCAGGACCAGGTAAACCATCTAAATAATCCATAACTCCTAAAGAAATAGAAGAAGTCATCAAAAGCCTCCCAACCAAAAGAAGCCCATGCCCAGACGTGTTCAGTGAGGAATTTTATCAGACATTTATTGCAGACATAACACCAATACTCTCCAAACTATCCCACAAGATAGAATCACATGGGATACTACCTAACTAATTTTTTGAGGCTACAATAACCCTCGTTCCTCAACCACACAAAGACCCTACAAGGAAAGAGAACTTCAGTCTAAACTCACTTATGAACATTGATACAAAAGTACTCAAAAAAATTCTTGCAAACCGAATCCAGGAACACATCAAAACTATCATTCACCATGCCAGGGTAGGCTTCATTCCTAGAATGCAGGGATGGTTTAATATAAGGAAATCCATCAATGTAATCCACCATATAAACAAACTCAAAGAACAAAATAACATGGTCATCTCATTAGATGCTGAGAAAGCATTTGACAAATTTCAACATCCTTTCATATTAAAAGTCCTGGGAAGAACAGGTATCCAAAGTCCATAACTAAACATAATAAAAGCAATATACAGCAAACCAACAGCCAACATCAAAGCTAATGGTTGGAGACTTGAAGGAATCCTACAAAAAATAGGGACTTGACAAGGCTGCCAACTCTCCCCCTACCTATTCAACATAGTACTTGGAAGGGCTGGCTGGAGCAGTTTGCCAGCAAAAGGAGATCAAGGGGTTACAAATCGGAAAGGAAGAGGTAAAAACATCACACTCTTTGCAGATGACATGAAAGTATACATAAGTGACCCCACAAATTCCACCAGAGAACTGCTACAGCTGATAAACAAGTTCAGCAAAGTGGCTGGACCCTAAGTTAACTCAAACAAATCCATAGCCTTCTATATTCAATGGACAAACATGATAGAAATAAATTAGAGAAAAGACACCCTTCACAATAGTCACAAACAATATGAAATACGTTGGTGTGACTAACTAAGCAAGTGAAGGACCTATAGGACAAGAACTTCAAATCTCTGAAGAAGGAAATCGAGGAAGATCTCAGAAATGGAAAGATCTCCCATGCTCATGGATTGGAAGGATCAAAATTTTAAAAATTGCTATCTTACCAAAAGCAATCTACAGATTCAATGCAATCCCCATCAAAATTGCAACCCAGTTCTTTATTGAGTTGGAAAGATCAATGTGCAATTTCAAATGGAATAATAAAAGAGGTAGAATAGGGAAATCCGTCCTCAACAACAAGAAAACATCTTTGGGAATCACTATCCCTGACCTCAAGCTATATTACAAGGTAATTGTGCTGAAAACTGCATGGTACTCGAAATAGGCATATGAATCAATGGAATAGAATAGAAGATACAGAAATGAGCCCTCATGTATATGGTCACCTGATTTTTGACAAAGGAGCTGTAAAATTCAATGGAAAAAGGACAGCCTATTCAACAAATGGTGCTGGTCCAACTGACACTCAGCATGCAAAAGAATGAAAATAGACCCTTTCTTATCTTCTTGTATAAAGCTCAAGTGTAAGTGGATCAAAAATCTCCACATTAAACCAGATACACTGAAACTATTAGATGAGAAAGTAGGGAAAACCTTAGAACACATAGGCACAGAGAAAATTTCCTGAACAAAACACCAATGGCTCAAGCTCTAAGGTCAAAGATTAACAAATGGGACTTAATGAGATTGCAAAGTTTCTGTAAGGCTAAAGACATCGTCAAGAAAACAAAACGGCAACCAACAGAATGGGAAAAGATCTTTACCAACACCACATCAGATAGAGGCCTAATATCCAAGGTGTACAAGGAACTCAAAAAGCTAGACACCAGAGAATCAAATAACCCTATTAAAAATGGGGTACAGAGCTAAACAAAACGTTTTCAGTTGAGGAATATCAAATGGCTAAGAAACATCTGAGGAAGTGCTCAACATCCTTAGCCATCAGGGAAATGCAAATCAAAACAACCCTGAGATTCCACCTCACACCAGTCAGATTGGCCAAGATCCAAAACTCAGATGACAGCAGATGCTGGCGAGGTTGCGGAGAAAGAGGAACACTTCTCCACTGTTGGTGGTGTTGTAAACTGATACAACTACTCTGGAAATCAGTTTGGTGATTCCTTAGAAAATTGGACATAGTACTACCTGAAGACCCAGCTATTCCACTTCTGGTCATATACTCCAGAGACACTTTAATACACAACAAAAATACATGCACCACAATGTTCATAGCAAGCCCTATTTATAATAGAGAGAAGCTGGAAAGAACCCTGATGTTCTGCAGTAGATGAATGGTTCCAAATATTGTGGTATATTTACACAATGGATTACTACTCAGCCATCAGAAACAATGATTTAACTAAATTCTTAAGACAATGGCTGCATCTAGAGAATATCATCATGAGTGAGATAAGCCAGTCACAAAAGAAGAGACATAATGTGCAGTCACTGATAGTGGGATGCTAACCCCAAAGGCTCGGACTGCCCCAGAAACAACTCACAGACTGTGTGAAGGTAAGAAAAAAAATAACAAAACAAAACAAAACAAACAAACAAAAAATGTCATCCTCAATCCTTACACACCAATAAAACGTTGACTAATCCTGGGTTACACCCTGTTTTATATGTACTTTTTGCTCATTATAAATAGTAAGAACTTAATGCAGAGTATCAAACCTTAAAAAAAAAGAAAAAAAAGCCAAGTACTGACACAATTGTATTTGTATACATTTATGCCAAAATGTTTAATTTTTTTCTTTTATCTTTGTTTTTTAAAATAAAGTTTAAAAAAAAAGAAAGAAAATTTCAGCTTCGAAATAGTACAGTAACAGCAAAAAAAAAAAAAAAAAAAAAAAAAAAAAAGAAAGAAATAGAAGACTTACAAATTTGAAAAAAAAATCCTTCTTTATTTCATTTATTTTAATGTGGACATCAAACTGAAAAACATTTCACATATTCAACATAATTCTTAATATAGAAATAATCATCTAGACTCTTAACATTTATTGGTTGTGAAATTCTAAAATAACACTTTTACATTTAGAGGAATAATTATCTATTCATAGGAACTTAGGTAATTCTGTTTGACCAAATATACAATGTTTAGAGTTTGCTGGCTATAACTTAGTAACTACTGCATTTCTTGCTCATTCTGTGTGGAAGAACTTGGTAAAAATATCTACCAATTCAATAGTAGGAGGAAGGATGCATGGAAAAAAGTGTGAGAAAGTGAGATGAGATTGTGATGAGCAATATTCTTGAAATATATTCTTCTGTTTCTATTTGTTTATAAATTAAAATATGTGTGTTCACACTGAAATAGAAGATGTGCAATTTTAACCTCTCCCCCATTTGTTTTAGGGGTGGCTTTCCCTCAGTATTAATAAGCTTCATTATTACTTCATTGCCAGACATGAATATTCTTGTTCTACAGGTTTTCACTTTGATTGACAAATACCAATTTGGTATTTTTTTATGAGACACATGGGAGAAACTGAAAAATATTTCTCTTGAAATTTGTTATCAAAATGCTTCCTAATTCAGTTCATGACTGAATTTGTCTGTTTTGTGATGGATCTTTCTATTGATGATAGCAATAATGTCAATAAATTACAATGAGAAAATCAGGAAATGACAGCTTACCAGATGCCAACTGGGAAGCATGAATAATGAAGGAGACCTCAGATTTATACATTGCTTTTGAGTAGAACAAGTAGGTCATTGGCTCAGTACTGGGCCTTACCTAAGATTCTGAAAATGCCAATTCCAGAAATGTATCTTAGGATTTTTCCTGACATAAGAAATAAATAAAGAAATGTACAGGTGAATTACATCTACCATCACATCACCCTTCATATACCACAGAAAGTTGCCTCCCTTGCTGCCACTTCCTCCTTTGGCATGCCCTGAATCAATTGAGTGGAAGATGTTCAGAAAAGTACAAACAGTTTCCTAAAAAGAATAACAATAGGAACAAAGGCTAAGGCAGAGTTTTTTCTAACTTCTCTTAGGATTATGTGATTGGCAAACAGGTTGATAAGTGTACCTCTTGATACTTTCACAGTAATAGCTCTTTTGTGGCATAGAACATATGTCTAAAGTGACTCTCAAGCAAGGTGAAGTAACAAAGTGACAGTTAAGATTTACAAATAAAACTTTGAGATTTCCAAAGGGAGACTTACCTTAGACCCCACTGATCCACTTACATTTTCTTTCCCATATGCTAAATCTCAGGGAGTCTAACTTTCCTTGTCACACATAACTACCACCATCTGCCATTTTAGAATATTGCTAGTGCTGGGCTATAAAACACCACAAACTACTTACTAGCCAGGCAAATAGATTTGCTTAATGATTTAATGATTTATATCTTAGTGAGTAAAACAAAGTATGTACACACACATATATTGAGAGTTTGAATTTAGTTTCTATATATTTATATATTAAAATTGGGATCTGAATTTTGTAACTTGACACAGTACTTGGAAGATTACTACACCTTTCTGATTATCAATTTATTCACTTGTCAAAGAGCTGCAAAACTTATGCCATAAGTGGAAGAGTAGATTTCATAAATTTGGGAAGTGGATTATGTATAGTGACCATGACACAAGATTCTCATTGATAGTTGTATAACATACAGGTTTGTGTATGTTTGAAGACATCATAAGAAAAGCAAGTGACCCCATATTACTCTTTGTTGTAATGCTGGCCACTAATTCAATGCTTTCTTACAAATTAAACAATGTGCTTACATCCATGGAGTAAACGAGTGAGTCAGGTGATTTTCACATACATAGAGACTTAATACTAGAATAAGAGCTACCACAAATGGATATAATTACATTAACACTAATCTTTTGACTGAGGATATACAATGATATTGGTACATTTGTCTAATACTTTATACCAGCTTTTATACAAGCGATTTTCTATGTTAGAAATTTTTGCTCTATTATGCCTTCTGTATTTTAATGACTCATACTCATGCAGTTTTTTGTTGCCATATGCTGAAAGAAAGAATTTTAAATGAAATTGGAAAAGATTACATATCTTAATGATGATGGGTAGTCAATATATATAATTATAATAGTACAATTATTATATATAATTATATAATATTATATTACAATTATACAATTATTAATAAATATAATAATAATGTGGGATAATGGCCCATATCAATTAAGTAATCAATTTAAAGTATAAATTTAATTTACATCCTGATTGCTGACCCCCTGCCGATCCCCCCTTACAACATCTTCCTCCAAATTTCCCCTGCCCTTCTCCTCTGAGGGTGTGGAGGCCCCCTGAGTATCACCCCACCCAGGCATATCAAATCCCTACATGGCTAGATATATCCTCTCTGACTAAGGACAGACAAGGCAGCCCAGTTATAGGAGTGTCTTCCTCAGACAGGCAACAACTTTAGGAATAGCCCTCACTCTAGTTGTTAGGGATTCACATGAAGACTGAGCTACATATCTGCTAAATATGTGCAAGTGTCCTAGGTACAGCCTATGAATGGTCTTTGGTTGGTGGCTCAGTCTCAGAGAGCCACCAAGTATCAGATTATTTTATACTGTTGGTCTTTCTGTGGAGTTCCACTCCCTTTCACCCGTCCCCCAATTCTTTCTCCAACTCTTCTATAAGAAGCCTGAGCTCCATCCAGAGTTAGGCTGTGAGTCTGTATTTGTTGTAGTCAGGTGCTGGGTGGAGCTCCTCAGAGGAGAGTCATGTGAGACTCCAGTCTTCAATGAAATAAGTACCAATAATAGCGTCAAGGGACTGGTGTTTGACCAAGGGTGTGTAACATGTTCAGACAGTTATTGTTTGGCTATATATATATATATATATATATATATATATAGTTTCTACTACATTCCCTATCTGAATTACATTGGATAGGATAAATTTGGGGTCATAAGTTTTATGGATGGGTTAGTTTCTCTATCAATTCAATTTTGATCCTGTCTGTCAACAGGTAGTGGCCTTTTCATCTCACAGAGGGCTAATATCCAAAATATATAAAGATCTGAAAAGATAGATGCCCAAAACCCAAATAATCTAATTAAAAATGGGGTACAGTGCTAAACAGAGAATCCTTAACAGGTGAATTTTTATGGCTGAGAAGCCCTTAAAGATACTAACCCCAGAAAGCTCTGAACACCCCAGAAACAACTCACAGACTATATGCAGTTCAAGAAAAAAAAAAAAGAAAGAAAAAAAAAGTAAATGGAAAACCATTCATTATGCTTAATCTTTACACACCAAGAAAACTTTGACTATTTCTGGGTTACATCTTGTTTTACATGTACTTTATGCTCATTGTAACTAGTAAAATCTTAATGCACACTATCAAACCTTTAAAAAAAACCAAGTACTGACAAAATATATTCATATACTTTTATGCAAAAATGCTTAAAATCTGTACATTGATCTTTGTTTTTTTAAAATAAAGTTGTTCAATTAAAAAAAGAAAATTAAATAAAATGTCAATTAAACAAAAAAATAAAGAAAAGAAAAGAAAACACCTGTGGGAATCACCCTCTCAGAGTGTGGTACACCTGGACCTTTAAATCGTTAATAATCCAAGAGCTACGATAATAGCCTTGTGGCAATTTTTGGTATCCACAGATCATTATGCTTAATCTATACTCACCAAGAAATCTGTTTCCATGTTACGTTCTGTCCTACATGTACTTCATGCTTATGGTAACTAGTGGGTTTTCAATGCATGCTATCAGACCTCTAAAAGAATTAAGTAGTGATAAAAACATTCACATAATGTTATGCTAAAATACCTTTAAAAATCTGTATATGGATCCCTCTTTTCTTTTCTTAAATAAAGTGGTAAGAAAAAAAAAGAAAAAGAAAAAAAGAAGACCAAACTGAAAAAAAAAAAATGTTCCAAGTCTTTAGTCATCAGAGAAATGCAAATCAAACCAATTTTCAAATTCCATCTTACACCAGTCAGAATGTCTAAGATCAAAACCTCAAGTGATATATGCTGGTGAGTTTGCGGAGTAATCGAAACATTACTCTGTTGCTGGTTAGAGTGTTAATGTACAAGCACTCTGGACATCAATTTGCCAGTTTCTCATAAGACTGGAATTAGTTCTACCTCAAGATATAACCATACCATTTGTGGGCATATTCGCAAATGATGCCCCACTATACCAGAGAGACACTTGCTCAACTATGCTATAGCCGCTTTATTTTATTTGCCAGAAACTGGAAACAATTTATATGTCACTCAACTGAAGAATTATTTAAAGAAATGATGTACATCTACACAATGTAATCCTATTCAGCTATCAAAAACAAGGGCATAATGGCATTCATAGACAAATGAATGGAACTTGAGAATATCATCCTGAGTGAGGCAACTCAAATCCAACAGGACCCACATAATATGGACTCACTTAAAAGTGTGTATTAGAGATAATAATACAGGATGCCCACACTCAATTCCATATACTCCAAAAAGCTAAACAAGAGAGAAGAACTAAGTGAGGGTGTTTGAATGTCACTTAGAAAGGGAAATAAAATAGTCATAGGAAGCAGATGGAGGGAGGGAACTGAATGTGAGAGGGAATTCAAAGGGGTATTAGACATTCAGGGTCAAGTATGGAGAGAGGCAGTAGAGAGGGGCTGGAAGGTCAGAAGAATGAATGGAAGTCTTCAGCTGGCAATGGTAGAGGGCTGTGGATATCCTGAGGACATGCCAATGACCTGGGGGGGTGGTTCCATAGGATCAATGGGGTTGATGTTAGGTGAGAGCCATCTTTATTTTTTAATGTCATCAGAGGATTTATAGAAACAATATCAAATACTCTGGCTAATGTCTACCTTTGCTTTGTCATTCTGTGTAAATAAATTCATATAAAAGGCAAACTATTGTTCATTAACTATTGTCCATCCCTGGCACATACAGATAGGACACACACACACACACACACACACACACACACACACACATCATTTTCTAACTCTATAATATTTAACACAATAATTTTGTCTGACTTTGGTAACAGTGTCCATGGACGACCAAGGAATAGAAGCCCAATGATTTATACTACCTCATAGAGTAAAGAAATGACTAACAGGCTATACAATTGAATCTGATCATGCAAATCTCTTTTTTACATTTATATATTTTGGAATAAATTTATCTTGATCTCTTTTCTTCATAATTGTCCTTATTTTATTTGAATAACTGTCACTTACCTATGGCCAAATGTGGTACTAAAATGTAATTTACTATTGAGATTGTTTTTAGAAGAAAACTGAATCTAAGAAAGTTAAAGATTTTGTTCTCCTGAAAAAAAATTGTCATAAGCTTAAAAACATTAAAAACTTATATCTACTAATAATCAATGAAATAGAAAAATTTGCCTAAAGATAATGTACTGATATAAGAATACTCTATTATTTTAGATAACAAATGATGCTACTCACTGTTTATGAATATTCAAGTATTATTAAAGTTTGTCTCCTTTTCTTGTCTTAAATTTCTACCATAATAATATTGTTGTTCAACTGTCTTTTCGCATTTACCTTAATAGAGCCATTCTATAACACTGAGCCTTCTTATAGCTCATATGATATATGAGACACATATTAATAATCTTATGTTTTAGACCTATTACTATAACTAACTTGTACCACCTTAAACCAATAATTTCCTTGCTAGATCTATACTTTATAATATGCAAATGGTTATAAGTTTTACAGTCTAGCTTATTGCATATAGTACAACTTTCTAAAATTCTGTACCTTGCAAATAACTACAAGATATATTTCAAATCAGATTCTATTTTTCAATAATGGTATCACAAAGAACATAAGGTCTATGAGTGTTAGCAGCTGCTATATAATACCAAGTAAGTATTTGTGCTTGAATATGAATCATCCCAAAATTTTAAGCACTCCTAAGATAAGTTCTCATAGAATCCAAAGGTGTTTTTTAAACTTCCAAAGGAGAAAATAAACTAATACACCTTATCCAGATGTAGATCCTATGATGAACTATAATAAATTGTCTGGAAAGATATCCCATGTGTATAATACTTACAATAATGTCCTCAGAAAAAAACAATAACTTCTTGACCCATTAAATGGGAAGGAAACCTAGCCAGCTACTTTGTAGTGTTATGGGAAAAAAAAAAAAAACTATTCCTAAACCAGTATAATTTTTAACTCCATTAAAAACATTCTTATCCTTTAACTGCATATAAAAATATGACCTCTATCACAACAATAGTTTTAAAAATCACCACACACTGTAAAAGTTACTTTCATTTGCCAGAAATAATTGTCTCAGAGGCTTATGCCTGAATAAGATCACCTCTTACAGTTCATGCTGAACTCCTGCTGGTTCAAATTAACTCATCTGTTCTGGCTCCAATTCCTCTTCAATCTGGCTTCTCTCAGCTTCTCACTGAATTGCTCTGTCTGGGCTCAAACTAACTCTGGCAATCTGTTCTTATCTATGGGTCCTTCTGTCTTCACTTGCCACCTATATTTGTAAAACTGTCCCAGAAAAACAGCCTCCTCTTTTCTTCTTTCTCTGTACTACACTCAACTCATGCCATTTTTTTTTCCTGTGCAGTTCTGCTGTGAGTTGGGCACATCTTATCTCTTTCTCATTCTCTCAAGACTCTCACTGAATCATAATTTTATCTGCCACTCAAGTAGATATCACTTTCAAACAGGGATGTTTCCTTCTACCAAATAAATTTCCCTTCATTGTGTGGGATTAAAGATATGTTTAAAGGATGTGTTTGTATTCGAGCCAGAGGGATTAAAGATGTGTCTGCATTCCAGCCTGATTACAAAGACCTAGGTCTTTGGATATGATCCGCTGCCAGAAAGCCATGTTGTTGGATTAAAGTTACTTTACAATACACATTTCTTCTGATTGTACTTTTTCATCACTTAGTGTGGTGGTTTGAGTACTTTTGGTCCTCATAGGTACATGTGTTTGAATTCTTGACCCATAGGAAGTAGTACTATTAGGAATTATAGCCATATACGAATAGCTTTGGCCTTGTTGGAGGAAGTGTGTCACTGTGTGGGAGGGCTTTGAGGTCTCCTATGTTTATGCTCAACTCAGTGTAGATCTAATCCCCTGCTGCTACCAGCAGATCAAGATTTTGAACTCTCAGATATTGTTCCAGAAACATGTCTGCCTGGATGTTGCCATGTTTCCTGCAATGATAATAATGAATTAAAACACTGAAACCCTAAGGAAGCCCCAATTATGTATTACCCATTATATGAGTTGCTGTGCTCATGATGATTCCTCATAGCAGAAAACCCTAAAACAGAAGTTGGTACCAAGAATGGGGTATGCTATGATAAGCCTGATAATGCTTTTGATTGGAGGAATGTAGTTTTTGGGATATTGGATTACAAAAGCTGTTGAACATTTTAAGTGATGCTTAATGGACTATACTAATAGAAGCACATAAGACAGTGGGGCTTAGAGTGATTTGAACTGGCTCAAGAGGTTTTAAAGGAGATTAATTTAAGTATGTTTCCTTCAGATGATTCTTTTGATATTTTGGTCTAGAATGTAGCTACTATTTGCCCTTGTCCAAAAAGTCTTCCTGAGGCTAAGGTAAAGATATTTAGATTAATTGTTAGAATATCCATGCATGGAAGCACGAACAGTCATTGTGTGAAGGTCTGAAGCTGAAACCTGATATGCTTTGGAGACTATAAGATGTTGGAGATGTCAGATATATTCCCCACTAGCACCTGCAAGAAAAGGTGCTAATGAGAAATTCAATCCCCAATTAGAAAAGTGTGTTGCATTTAACAAAACTAAAAGATTTAGAGATTCGAAGGTTGTTTAACATCAGACATGCAGATGAAGAGTTAGAAGTCTGCCTAGCTGGGTTTTGGTTTTGCTTTGATTCTGTATTTTCTTACTGTGTTTACTTCCCTACATTTTGGAACAATAATGTTCATCTTGTATCAAGATATGCTGTATGTACGAGATGTGCTTTTTTTATTAGTCTTTTTTTATTGGATAGTTTTTTGTATTTACACTTCAAATGTCACTCCCTTTTCCCCCACTCCCATCTTCCCTCCCTCTCCACTGCTTCCATGAGGGTGCTCCCTCTCCCAACCACCCTCTCCAATTTAGTGACTTGGCAATCCCCTACTCTAGGAAGTGGCGCCTTCACTGGACCAAAGGGACTTTCTCGCATTTATGCCAAACAATGCTGTCCTCTGCTACGTATTCAACTGGAGCCATGGGTCTCCCTGTGTGTGCTCATTGGTTGGTGTTTCTGGCCTTGGAAGTTTGCGAAGGTTTTTTTGTTTGCTTGTTTTTTTTGATAATGCTGTTCTTCCCTTTCTACTACTTCAGTCTTTCTCCAGATCCCTTATTAGAATTTCCATGCTCAGTCTGATGGTTAGCTGCAAGAATCCTCAACTGAATCAGTATTATTCTGGCAGAGCCTCTGAAGAGTCATCCATATCAGGCTCTGCCAATAAGCACTTTTGGGCCTCAACAATAGTGCTTGGATTTGGTCTCTGAATATGGGGTGGATCCCCAGGTGAAGCAGTCTCTGAATGATCTTTTCTTCAATGCCTGCTCTGCTCCTCTATTTGTCCCTGTATTTCCTCCCATGAATGCTTTTCCCTCCCTTCTAAGAAGAAATGAAGAATCCATCTTCTGGCTTTTCTTCTTTTGGAGAGTCATAAGATCTGTGAATTGTTTCTTGGGTATTCAGAGCTTTTGGAGGCTAGTATTACTTATCAGTGAGTACATACCATGTATGTTTTTTAGTGACTGGGTTACCTCTCTCAGGATGATAGTCTCTAGTTCCATCCATTTGCCTAAGAATTTCATAAAGTCATTGTTTCTAATAGCTGATTAGTACTCCATTGTGTAAATGTACCACAATTTTTGTGTCCATTCTTCTTCTGAAGGACATCTTTTCAGCTTCTTTTTATTATAAATGAGGCTGCTATGATCATGGTAGATCATGTGTCCTTGTTATATGTTAGAGTATCTTTTATATTTTGATTTTATAGGGGATTTCAGATAAGAAATGGCATAAATCTCAGAAGAAACTTAACTTTTGACATTTAAATATTATTGAGACTGTGATTGACTATGAGGGCAGTTCAAGTTTGACTAAATGAATTTTGTACTATGAAGTAGCTACAAGCTTATGGGGACAAGAGAGTGGAATGTTGTGGTTTGAATTGGTTTTCCCCCATAGATTTGTGTGTTTGAATGTTTGGCCAATAGGGAGTGCTACTCTTAGGTATGGACTTTTTTGAGTAGGTGTGGCCTTGTTTGAAGAGTGTCACTGTGTTCAAGCGCCACCCAATCTGAGATTCCTTTCTCCTCTATAGTTTAAAGATCAAGATGTAGAGCTCTTAGCTTTTATCCAGTAGTGTGTCTGTCCAGATTCTGCCGTGCTTCTTGCCATGCTGATAATAGACGAAGCCTCTGTAACTTTAAACCCCTAATTATATGTTGTCCTTTATAAGAGTTTCTATGTTCATGATGTCTCTTCACAACAATAAAACCTTAACTAAGACAATTAAATTGTTCTCTGAGAGTTAGGGGAAAGAATGAAGGAACTGAAGGTGTCAAAATCCCATAGTAAAACCAAGAGTGTCAGATAATGTGGACACTGGGAGCAACCAAAAAAGAGTATACATGGGCTGCTCTTAGGCTCTGTGCATATATATATAGCAGAAGACAGCCTTATCTGGCCTCAGTGAGAGAGGATGCTTCTAATCCTATAGAAACTTCCAGGGACTAGCAAGGATACATCAAGGAGTATCCTCTTAAAGGCAAAGGGAAGAGGGAGATGGGGGGAAGAACTCTTCCAGGGGGTACTCTGAGGGACAACATTTGGGTTGTAAGTGAATCAAATAATTAATTAATAAAAATAGAACAAATATGTTCTTTGAATATTTCCTGCAAGGTTACAAGAAATTCTGATGCCTTTCACTCTAACATTCCTCTTACCTATTTATTATGGCTTCAAACCCATTCTTCTTAAAAAAAAATATACCTATGCTATAAATGTTTTGTACTATAATGAGTTTAATATATAGCATTCTTGTAGCCATTGGTGGGAATACAAATCAAGAAAATATTTTCCTCATGCATAATTAGTAACCACAAATTCCACAGAGAAGAGTCAAAGTCCTATTAACTCTCCTACTTTCCAAGTCTCTCTGTTGACAGACCTGTACATCATGTACAGGTAACATGAATCCAAAGCCTATTTAATGCCCAGAAAATAGCATGTTCCCACCATTTTTTCACACTCTGACTCTTACATTCTTATAGAATTTCTTCCATACAATTTTTGAAACCCATAGTGTAGGTTCTAAATGTCTCTTTTAAAGGTCTTTTTAAGTACTACTCTAAGGATAAGTACCCACATAGTACTCACTTTGTTCATTCTTTGTATGGTATTGGTACAATGACAGGAAGGTATATCAATAGAATAGAATTGAAGTCCCAGGAATAAACCAACAAACCTATGTTCACTGGATCTTTGACAAAGAATCTAAAACCATCCAGTAGAAATAAAAAATAGCATTTTGAACAAATTGTGCTAGTCCAACTGTCAGTCAGCATGTAGAAGAATGTAAATAGTCTTATCACCCTTTACAAGTCTCAAGCACAAGTGGATTAAGGACATCCACATGAAACCAGAAACACTCAAACTAGTAGAAGAGAAAGGTAAGAAGAGCCTTGAGCATATTGGCACTAGGGAAAATTACCTGAAGAGGACACCAATGGCTTATACTCTAAGATCAAGAATTGACAAATGAGACCTCTTAAAATTGGAAAACTTCTGTATGGCAAAATACACAGTCAGTAGGACAAAATGGTAACCAACAGAATGGGAAAAAGATCTTTGCCAATCCTACATCTGATCGAGGGTGAATATTCAATATATACAAAAACTTAAGAAATTAGGTTCCAGAGAATCAAATAACCCTATTAAAACCGGGGGACAAATCTAAAAAAAAAAAAAAAAAAAAAAGAATTCTCAACTGATGAATATCAAATGGCCTAGAAGCATCTAAAGAAATGTTCAGCATCCTTAGTCATCAGGGAAATGCAAATCAAAACAACACTGAGATTCCACCTCACATCAGTCAGAATGTCAAAAATCAAAAACTCAGATGACAGCAGATCCTGGTGAGGATGTGGAGAAAGAGAAACACTCCTCCACTGTTGGTAGGGTTGTCAGCTGGTACAACCACTCTGTCAATCATTCTGTAGGTTCCTCAGAAGATTGGGCATACACACACACACAGATGCACACACATGTATATGTATATATATTCCAATTATAATTATATGTGTATAATGTACCCAAGGACCCAGCTATACCACTCCTGTGTATATAACCAAAAGATGCTCCAACACATAACAAAGACACATGCTCCACCATGGCCATAGTAACCTTATTTATAATAGCCAGAAGCTGGAAGGAAACCAGATGTCCTTCAACAGAGGAATAAATACAGAAAATATGGTATATTTACAGAATGGAGTAATACTCACTATTAAAAACCATGGCTTCATGAAATTCTTAGGAAAATGGATGGAACTAGAAAATATCTTCCTGAGTGAGGTAACAAAATCACAAAAAAAAAAAAAAACAAATACACATGGCATATACTCACTGATATGTGGATATCAGCCCAAAAGCTCAGAATACCCAAAATATAGCTCACAGACCCGCATGAAGCACAAGAAGGAAGACCAAAGTGCAGATGCTTAGGTCATTTTTAGAAGGGGGAACAAAAATATTGACAGGAGTAATATGGAGACAATGTTTCAAGCACTGACTGAAATAAAAGCCATCCAGACACAGCCTTACCTGGAGATCCAGGCCATATACAGCCAACATGCTGTATGTTGCATGCTGACAGGAGCCTGATATAGCTGTCTCCTGAGAGGCTCTGCCAGATCATGACAAATACAAAGGAAGATGCTGATAGCCAACCATGGAACTTAGAACAGGGTCCCTAATGGAGGAGTTAGACAAAGGACTGAAGGAGTTGAAGGGTTTTGCAACACCATAAGAACAGTACCTACCAACTAGAGCTCCCAGGGACTAAAGCACTATCCAAAGAGTAAACATGGATGGACCCATGGCTCCAGCTGCACATGTAGCAGAAGATGGCCTTTTGGGGCATCAGTGGGAGGAGAAGCCCTTGATCTTACAAAGGTTGAATGCCCCAGTATAGGGAAATGTTATGGTGGGGAGGCAGAAGGGGGTGGTTGGGTAGAGGAGCACCCTCATAAGAGCAGGGGGATGGGGGATGGGATAGGGGCTTATTGAGGGGAAACCAGGAAAGGGGATAGTATTTGTAATGTAAATATAATATGCCCATTTTTAACAATAATGCTCCTTGACAATTAGGTGTAGAAGCTGTTCTCTAGATGTAGCCAATGCTATTAGGCACCTATGGTCTGCTGTTCTCTGCAATTTTTATTAGTTTTGAGTTTCCGATGTAGTTTTCACTTGTAAAAGGAATCTTTTTACTACGAAATGATAGTTGCACACATATGTGGTTATAATAGTAGGTATTTAGCATACAGTTAGAAATTATACTGGTTTATGATCATTACAGGAATAACTTCTCCTTAAGAACCTAGTACCTTACCTCCCATAGTTAGTCATCTAAGTTTAACATACCTGTCATAGATTCTTCCATATTGCACGATCTTAAATCCATGTAGGCATATGCTAGTTATACCTACACTATAACTGCCAATATTGTACCTTTGGGGATATCTTGGATATCTGGTTATTGTTGTATTTTATTGATATCACAGCTGGGTAGAACTGTTCATTGCTTTTTCTTCACTGATATTTTGAACAGCACTTTTGAGTATTCTGAGAGCTAGTCCTTAGAGAGTTTCCCAAATTTGTTTGAGCTCAATCTCTTCAGGTATATAATATATGTCTTGTGTTGATACTTACAAGGATTAAATAATGCTTGATGTAGACCTCTTGGATTTTAAAAAATGTACTTTTAATGATTGATCCTGTCTCCTAAAAATGAGACCATCTCAATTCCTGTTTTGTTTTCTTCATGCTCTGTTAGTAAATACATTGATTCTCCTAGTCTCTTTCAGGACGAATTTTTGGAGTGGAAAAAGTTCCAGGAAGGAGCACAGCATCAACTCATATATTTTGTGTTGTTGCACAAAACTGGCAAAAAATTACCCCTTTCATGAAACTTTTATAAATGTGTTCCATTCATTTCTGTTGACTTTTGTCTGTCCTATATTTGATTTCCTGTCATTTCATATTTCTGCACATAAACCAACAGACAAGAGCTTGTGAGGTCCCTTTTTATTCCATGAATACATTTTTTAGCTGTCACAGCTGGGTAAGACTGTTGATTGCTAGATTTTCTTGAGATGAATCTCCAGACTTAGTCCTTGATTTTATTTTATTTTGTTCTCAAAGGGTTTACTTTTACTATAAAAATTTATTTCTAAAACTCAAGGACATTTTATTTCTAAGAACCACTGCCACACATTTCTGGAAGAAAAACAATTAGAAAGTTGTAAGATTTTCATACAAAATGAAGATCAAAAGAGATACTTCAGGATGTTACAAAAATGTGAATACCAATCTCCTTGTTTTGTGGCCTGTTTATTTGAAGGTTGTTAAAGATTTTGGTTCCATCATTGTTCACAGTGTCACCACAATCAAGAACAATATGTTCATTGTCAAATGAGATACTTTCTATTTCTCAGTTTGCTGTAAGGATTTTGCTTATATAGGGCCTGGCAAAAAAAGAAGAGCTAAATCATGAAACACAAGTCACTCTGTGGACTTATCAAATGAAAAGAGAATTTAGAATTTAAAAATCTTTCAAAGAAAATAGCAGGATGTTCAAGCAACTTCCTACCCAGTGACTCTCTATAGAGAAAAACATGTCTGGATAATTACTACTGTTGTTTTGTTGTTTTTATTGCCTTTGCTTAAAAAAAAAAAAAAAACATTCTGGGGAACTATGGGCGAAGACAGGTTTGTCAAGCACAGGTTTCTTCCTTTTTGATTTAATGGTTTTTGTCTTGTTCCCCTGTCCCCAGAGTTTCATTTAGTCAAGATAAAGAAGTATGATATCCTTTAAAATCTTAGGGGATGACTTTCCTAATAAAAACTGACCAAAATTTTTTACAGAGTCCTTCAGCCAGACATTATGCAGGGGAGAGAGAGAGAGAGAGAGAGAGAGAGAGAGAGAGAGAGAGAGAGAGAGAGAGAGAGAGAGAGAGAGAGAGAGAAGATTATACGAGTCAAAGGTGATGGAAGACACAAGCACACATGGCCCAATGAATCGAGTAAGTGGGACTCACTTTGGCTTACAGTGAGTGAGGCAACAAGCATTAGCTCTGCAAGGGCTTGCACTAGGTTTTCTGCACATGTTCTGGTTGTTATATTAGTGATTTTTGGAAGCCCTAACAGTGGGAAAATACAACTCCCTGATTCTTTATTATGTTCGTGGGTCTCTTGTCCTCTTACTGGATTCATTTGTCCATTTTCTATGAGAGGTCTTTTGCACTGTCTCATTCTATCTTTATTTGTCCTGTTTAACTGCTCTCTCTTAGGGACATTATGTTTTATGAGGAGGAAAGAGAGGAGGAGTTGATCTTTGGGAAAGAAGAGGTGGTGGGAGCTGGGAAGAATGAAAGGAGGGTGAACTTTAGCCATGATATATTTTATGAGATAATAAACTATTTTTAATTTAATACTAAAAATATTTGAATTAAACTACCCCAGTTCCCATGTTGTAGAAATTAGATAATGCTTGGTATGAACTATACTTTGTGTTTATGCACAATTTCAGCAATGCAGCGCAGATATACAATGAAGTGTATTTGTCCAACTGTTCTTCTTTTTTGTTTTCAGAATCTATATATTAAAATTATGTAAGCACTTGTAGATAGTAATCTCTAAGAAGATCCTTTTCCTTCCAGACACCCCATACTACTATTCAAAGTGTGTTTATATTTTCTCTCTAACTTCAAAGGTCTATGGATAAATTAATTCCTAGTGCTTTCACTATATTATCTTTGGAACTGTATGAGTGAAGATATCCTTATATCCCATGGATAGGCAAAGGATCAATCATATTGACAGATACTAGTAAATATTATTAAGAAATCTCTTTTCCATGAATATGTATGTTTGCTTTTGTAGATTGTATACTCTTTTTTATATGATACAAAGAACTTATTCAAATAAAGAGTAAACTGAAACACAAATGAAAATTTGCAAGACATTGAAGAAATAACATATATTTTTCTTAAAGTAATAATAATTAGCGACATTCAAGGTAATTATTACTATATACCCTTAAGACAGTTAAATTTTCAATTGATTAACACACAAAAAATACATTCAAGATAAATATCACTATATACAATAAAAATTAAAAATTTCAATTGATTAAAACACTAGAAGGAACTTTGAAGACACATATCACTGAATACACTAACATAGTTAACATTCAAATGTAAATATAAAATATTGAAATAGTTTCTATATCTCTCATATATTTCTGATGGCAGTATGATATAATGCATCTGTATACATTGCTATATTACTATGTAAGTTACTTTTCAAAATTCTATAATAAATTACCTTACAACAGCAGCTTACAGAAGGTTTTATTTTGACTCAAGGATTAAGAAGGCATATAGCTAATCATGGCAGGAAGGGCAAGGCAGCAGGACTATGATGCTGTTGGTCACATGTCAAAAACTGTCAGAAAAGAAATAATGGTGAACAATGGTTCACAGCTCAATTCTTCTCCTTAATCCAGGAGCCCAGCCCAAAGATTAATATTATTTATATTTGTTTATTTTTTCTATTTTTCATTTATTGAAAATAACTTTTAGACAATATATTCTGGTTATGGTTTTAATCCTGTAACTACTACAATGTCTTCACTCAATTATAAACCATTTTTCTCTCTTCATAGAAAAAGGTACAGGCATCTAAAGATTATAAAATAAGATAAAACAAAACAAAAAATGAAATAGACACAGTGAAAAAATAGAAGAAAAACAGCCATGAGCAACACAGAAAAAACATGTAGAGGCAAAATCACACACATTTGTATGCATAGAAATCTTAGAAAACATAATAATTGAAGCTATACTATATATACAAGATATATACATATATATATTACATACATATATATATGTAAGTATAAAAACTCCCTGCCAAAATACGAGATATTATAAGACAAATTATTTCCAAAGAATTCATTGAACTTGTTTTGTACACAATCTGGTGCTGAACTGGGGGCCCTGCGTTTAAGCATGTGGCAGTGAGACTCTGTTGAAGAAAACTAATTTTGTATTCGTGAATGGTTATCAACTGGAAATGGCTTTTGTGAGCTTCAGTTTGTATCTCCTCTCAGTGCTGGGACCCCATCTGGCCCAGATGTGTGCATATCCTGCATATGCTGTCACAGTCTTTGAGTTCATATATCCACTGGTCCTGGTGTATTTGGATCATGATTTCTTTGATATTATCTACTCCTCTGACTCTTAAATTCTTTCTGCCTCTTCTGCAGGGTTTTCTGAGAGATTTGATTTAACATTTCATTTAGGGTTAAACATTCCGTGATCTCTCACTCTTTGAATATTGTTTGACTGTGGGCCTCTATATTTGTTCCCATCATCTGCTGAAGAAAGCCTCTCTGATGATTGAGCATGATATAGATCTACAAGTAATTAAGGGACATTTATTGTTGTGTTTCTTTAGAATAACAGAATTGTTTTGTTTTATCCTTGTTCTCTCAACTAGCTAATTTCAGGTGTCTTGGTCACTCACTCAGTGTCCTGTATAGCTTTCATCCCACAAAGAAGGACTCAAATCTGATCAGATGTTGGTTGGTTACTGTCAAGCTTTGTGCCACTCTTTTAATAGCACATTGTGTAGGCAGGTAATCAGTGAAGATTGAAGGGCTGCCGTTGTAGATAAATACGGATTAATTTTGGTCCCTTACCTTTCTAATTTCTAAAATAAAGTACCTTACAACAATAGCTTACAAAAGGTTTTATTTTGACTGAAGGATTAAGAAGGCATATAACTAATCATGTCAGGAAAGGCAAGGCAGCAGAACTATGATGCAGTTGGTCACATATCAAAAAACGTCAGGAAAGGACGACTTCAGGACACAGAACAGAGCCTGGCCCAACTGCCAGCCGGAAAGGCGGCTCGTACAGGCTGAGAAACTGTGACCTGGAACAGATCTTAGGAACTTCTGTTCCCACCCGGAGACTACTTCAGGATACAGAGCGGAGCCTGGCCCACCTGCCAGCCGGAAAGGTGGCTCAGAGAGGCTGAGCATCTGTGACCAGGAACAGATCTTAGGAACGTCTGTTTCCACCTGGAGGCGACTTCAGGACACAGAGCGGAGCCTGGCCCAGCTGCCACCCAGAACCTGGGCTGCCGGGGAGTAGAGAGATCTCTGCGGAGTGCACACGGAAAGTGTACCAGGGACACAGACCAGATACAAGGGAAAGGCAAGAACATATCACTGACAACACAATGGCAAGAGGAAAGAGAAAGAGTATATCCCAAGGAAACCAAGACAATCTAGCAACACCAGAACCCAGCTCTCCAATAGTAGCAAACATCGGAATTCCAAACACTCCAGAAAAAGAAGACACAGAAACTGAAATCATGCCTCAAGACGCTGATAGAGTTACTTAAATGAGAAAGGGAGGAAAAGCAAAAAGATTCAGAAGCTTTTAAAGAAGAAACAAAAAAAAAACACTCAAAGAACTCAAAGAACGAGAGGAAACAGAACCAAAGAAATAAAGAATGGAAGAGGGAAATTAAAACAGAAATTGACACAATAAAGAAATCGCTAAAAGAGATAACCCTAGAGTCAGAACACCAAAAAAAAAAAAATCAGGTGTCACAGAAGCAAGCATTTCCAACAGATTACAAGAGATCAAGGAGAGAATCTCGGGGGCAGAAGACAACACTGCAAACATAGAAAAAACAGCCAGAGAAGATGTAAAAAACAAAAAGCTCCTAACCCAAAATGTCCAGGAAATACAAGACACAATGAGAAGACCGAACCTAAGGATAATAGGAATAGAAGAGGGAGAAGAGTATCAACTAAGAGGCACAGTAAATATCTTCAACAAAATCATAGAAGAAAACTTCCCTACACTCAAGAATGAGATGACCACGAGCATAAAAGAAGCCTTCAGAACTCCAAATAGGTTGGACCAGAAAAGAAATACCTCCCGACACATAATAGTAAAAACACCAAGTGCCCAAAGTAAAGAAAGAATACTAAAAGCAGTAAGGGAAAAAGGTCAGGTAACATATAAAGGCAGAAAAATCAAACTCACACCCGATTTCTCAACAGAGACTATGAAAGCTAGAAGAGCCTGGACAGACATCATGCACTCCTTAAGAGAGCACAAGTGCCAGCCCAAGCTGCTACACCCAGCAAAACTATCAATCACCATCGATAAAGAGACAAAGATATTTCAAGACAAATCAAAATTCACACAATATCTGACCACAAACCCAGCACTACAACGAATTATAGGTGGAAAACCCAATACAAGGAGGGAAAATACAGCCTAGTAAAAACAAGAAAACTCCTAAACAAGAAAACTAATAGAAGAAAAAAAACACAGAAACAACTCAACCCAAAGAAGTAAAAATGAAAGGAAACAGAAACAATTATTCCTTGATATCTATTAACATAAATGGTCTCAACTCCCCAATAAAGATACATAGACTATCAGAATGGATACATAAACAAAATCCAGCCTTTTGCTGCATACAGGAAACTCATCTCAGAGACAGAGACAGACACTATCTCAGAGTAAAAGGGTGGGAAAAAAACTTCCAAGCAAACAGCTCCAAGAAGCAAGCTGGAGTGGCTATTCTAATATCGAATAAAGTAAATTTCCAACCAAAAGTTATCAAAAAAGATAAAGAAGGACACTTTTTACTCATTACCGGGGAAATCTGTCAGGAGGAACTCTCAATCCTTAACATATATGCTCCAAATAAAAAATCACCCACATTCATGAAAGAAACTCTACTAAAGCTCAAAAAATACATTTCACCCCACACAATAATAGTGGGAGACTTTAATACACCACTCTCACCAATATACAGATCAGGGAAACAGAAACTGAACAAAGACACTGCAAAACTAGCAGAGACTTTGAACCAACTAGAATTAATAGATATATACAGAACATACAATCCTAAAGTAAAAGAATACACCTTCTTCTCACCACCTTATGGCACCTTCTCGAAAATTGACCACATAATTGGACACAGAACCAGCCTTCATCGATATAAGAAGATTGAAATACTCCCATGCATCCTCTCAGATCACCATGGTCTATGGCTGGTCTTTAACAACAACAAAGACAACAAAATGCCCACATACACATAGAAACTAAACAACGCTCTGTTAAAGGATAGCAGGGTCAAAAAAGAAATAAAGATAGAAATTAAGGACTTTCTAGAATTCAACAAAAACGATAACACAACATACCCAAACCTATGGGATGCAATGAAAGCAGTATTGAGAGGAAAACTCATAGCCCTAAGTGCTTCTAAAAAGAAACTGGAGAGAGCTCAAATCAGCAACCTGACAGCACAGCTAAAAGACCTAGAACAAAAGGAAGCTATATACCCAAAAAGAGTAGACGGCAAGAAATAATCAAAATTAGGGCAGAAATAGACCAAATAGAAACAAAAAGAAACATTGAAAAAATCAACAAAACAAAGAGTTGGTTCTTTGAGAAAATCAACAAGATTGATGAACCCATAGCCAGACTAACTAAAGGGGAAAGAGAGAGTATCCAAATTAACAAAATCAGAAAGGAAAGTGGTGACATAACAACTGAAACTAAGGAAATTCAAGAAATCATCAGATCCTACTACAAAAACTTATACTCCACAAAATTGGAAAATCTGGAGGAAATGGACGAATTCCTAGACAGATACAAGGTCCCAAAGTTTAACCACGACCAAGTAAACCATTTAAATAACCCTATAACACCTAAAGAAATAGAAGAAGTCATCAAAAGCCTCCCAACCAAAAAAAGCCCAGGTCCAGACGGGTTCAGTGCAGAATATTATCAGACATTTATTGGGGATATAACACCAATATTTGCCAAACTATTCCAAAAGTTAGAATCAGATGGAATATTACCCAACTCATTTTTTGAGGCTACAATAACCCTTGTATCTAAGCCACACAAAGACCCTACAAGAAAAGAGAACTTCAGACCAATCTCACTTATGAACATTGATGCAAAAATACTCAACAAAATCCTAGCAAACCCAATCCAAGAACACATCAAAATCATCATTCATCATGACCAAGTAGGCTTCATCCCTGGGATGCAGGGATGGTTTAACATAAGGAAATCCATCAATGTAATCCACCATATAAACAAACTTAAAGACCAAAATCATATGGTCATCTCACTAGATGCTGAGAAAGCATTCGACAAAATCCAACACCCCTTCATGTTAAAAGTCCTGGAAAGAACAGGAATCCAAGGCCCATATTTAAACATAATAAAAGCAATATACAGCAAACCAACAGCCAACATCAAACTTAATGGCGAGAAACTTGAAGCAATCCCACTAAAATCAGGGACTCGACAAGGCTGCCCACTCTCCCCCTACCTATTCAACATAGTACTGTCAGTCCTGGCCTGAGCAATTAGACAGCAAAAGGAGATCAAGGGGATACAAATCGGAAAGGAAGAGATAAAAACATCACTCTTTGCCGATGACATGATAGTGTACTTGAGTGACCCCAAAAATTCCACCAGAGAATTGGTGTGACTCTAACTAAGGAAGTGAAGGACCTGTATGACAAGAACTTCAAACCTCTAAAGAAATAAATTGAGGACGATCTCAGAAAATGGATAGATCTCCCATCCTCATGGTTTGGAAAGATCAACATCTTAAAAATGGCCATCCTACCAAAAGCAATCTACAGATTCAATGCAATCCCCATCAAAATTCCAACCCAGTTCTTCATGGAATTGGAAAGATCAATGTGCAATTTCATATGGAATATCAAAAGACCTAGAATAGCGAAATCCATCCTCAACAACAACAACAACAAAAAAAAAAAAAACATCTGCGGGAATCACTATCCAGGACCTCAATCTATATTACAAGGCAATTGTGCTGAAAACTGCATGGTACTGGTACAGAAATAGGCAGGTGGATAAATGGAATAGAATAGAAGATCCAGAAATGAGCCCTCATGTATATGGTCACCTGATTTTTGACAAAGGAGCAGTAAACATTCAATGGAAAAAGGACAGCCTATTCAACAAATTGTGCTGGTCCAACTGGCACTCAACATGCCAAAGAATGAAAATAGACCCGTTCTTATCTCCTTGTACAAAGCTCAAGTGTAAGTGAATTAAAGATCTCCACATTAAACCAGATACACTGAAACTATTAGATGAGAAAGTAGGGAAAACCTTAGAACATATAGGCACAGGAGAAAATTTCCTGAACAAAACACCAATGGCTCAAGCTCTAAGGTCAAAGATTAACAAATGGGACTTAATGAGAATGCACAGTTTCTGTAAGGCTAAGGACATTGTCTAGAAAACAAAACGGCAACCAACAGAATGGGAAAAGATCTTTACCAACACCACATCAGATAGAGGCCTAATATCTAAGGTGTACAAGGAACTCAAAAACCTAGACACCAGAGAATCAAATAACCCTATTAAAAAATGGGGTACAGAGCTAAACAAATCATTTTCAGTTGAGCAACACTGAATGGCCGAGAAACATCTGAGGAAGTGTTCGACATCCTTAGCCATCAGGGAAATGCAAATCAAAACAACCCTAAGATTCCACCTCACACCAGTCAGATTGGCTAAGATCCAAACTCAGATGCCAGCAGATGCTGGCGAGGCTGTGGAGAAAGAGGAACACTTCTCCACTGTTGGTGGGGTTGAAAGCTAATACAACCACTCTGGAAATCTGTCTGGCGATACCTCATCAAATTGGATATAGTACTACCTGAAGACCCAGCTATTCCACTTCTGGGCATATACCCCAGAGACACTTTAATACACAACAAAGATATATGCACCACAACGTTCATAGCGGCTCTATTTATAATAGCCAGAAGCTGGAAGGAACCCAGATGTCCTTCAGAAGACGAATGGATACAAAAACTGTGGTACATATACACAATGGAATACTACTCAGCCATCAGAAACAATGACTTAACCAAATTCTTAAGAAAATGGCTGCATCTAGAGAAGATCATCCTTAGTGAGATAACCCAGTCACAAAAGAACAGACATAATATGCAGTCACTGATAGTGGGATGCTAACACCAGAGGCTTGCACTCCCCCAGAAACAACTCACAGACTGCATGAAGTCCAAGAAATAAAGAAAACAAAAAATATACATATATTCACAAAACAAGAAGACTTTGACTATTTCCATGTTGCGTTTTGTTTTGCATGTAGTTTACGCTTATTGCAACTAGTAGGTTTTCAATGCATACTGTCAAGCCCTTCTAAAAAATCAAGTACTGACTAAAAAATATATTCACATGGTTTTATGTAAAATTTATTTTAATGTCTGAAAAAACAGTACTGACAAAAATGTATAATTTTAAGCAAAAAAAATGTTTAAAATCTGTACATTTATCTTTGTTTTGCAAAATAAAGTCGTATAAAAAAAACAAAATGTCAGGAAAGAAAGAACGGTGAATATTGGTCTTTTTATCTCCATCTTTTGTAATTGGAAATTTTGGTTAATATAATAACCTGGAAGGGCCTCTATGGTTTCTTAGACTGTTTAGAACACCTGCCCTTGCTCTAAAAGTCAAGTGTTATTCTAATAGGCCTGCCCCTTTCATATTATTTGGGTTTTTTTCCTGCAAGCTTTTAATATACTTACTTTATTCTGTACATTTAGTGTTATGATTGTTGTCAATCATAAAGAGTTCATTCTGTGGTCTAGTCTATTTTTATTTTCTTTATGCTTCTTATACATTGATAGATACCTTATTCTTTAAGCTAGGAAAATGTTCCTGTATGATTTTCTTTATAATATTTCCTGTGCCTTTGACCTGGGTTTCTTCTTTTCTTCTTTTTCCTATACATGTTATGGCATTCTAGATTTCCTGGATGTTTTGTGCTTGAAACTTAAAAAATATTTCTTTTACCAAAGGATTTTTTTTTTTAATTTTTGTCATTTATGCCCGAGATTCCATTTTCTCTCTATTATATTCTCTTGGGTTAGGCTTGCTTCTGAGGTTCCTGTTTGAGTTGTTAAAATTTTCATTTCCAGTTTGCTCATTTTTGTTTTTATGTTTTTTGTTTTTGTTCTGTTATTGTTGAAGTGGTTGTTGTTTTTGATTGGTTGCATTTCTACTTTCATGTCTTAAAGAGTTTTTTTTTTCTTTTTTGCTACTCTTTGTTTCTGTTTTTGTAGATTTCATTAACGTATTTCTTTATATTCTCTTTAATGATCTTATCTATATTAATAATAGCCATTTTAAAGTTCTTACCTTATAATTCTAAGTTTAATATTTTAGGGTCTACTGTGCTATGGTGCTAGACTTTAATGGACACAAATTATTCTGGGTGTTACTGACTGTGTTTTATACAGATGTCTAAGCACCTAGGTTCAGAATGATTTCAATTCTAGGTGTTGAGTTCTGGTCTTGTTGGATGGGTTCTCCATTCTTTGGTTTCTGTTGCCCTCTCCTGTTAGGAGCATATTGTGGTCTTGGGTTACCTGCAACAAATTCTTCTGATGTTTTTCCAGGTTGGACTACTTGGGATTATGAGAACATGTTTCCAGGAATTTGGATCTGACACTAAGAAATGAGGATGGGTTAGGAGACATTCAGAGATCTCACAAGAGAATGAAAGCTACTGTGCTTGGATCTACTTAGTATCTGTGAATGGGAACAGAGAGAAAGAAATTGCCATAGCATGTGGCCTACTACAAATCTGGATATAAATTTTGGGGGCTTGGAGTAGAAGAGAGGAAGGAGAGTGAAGACCCCCTACTTACAGCATTGCTGGCAGGTTTCCAGGGAATGCTTCCTGGAGTAGGTGGCTGAAACAATGTGTTGTGGTTCTTGGGAGAAGTTTCTGAGAGATTTGTGTGATCTACTCGGAATGGGAAAAGAAAGGATAAGAGTTGTGATTTAGGATTGAAAGTTCAGAGAGAGAGAATGAAAATTATCTGCCTTATTCTCTGTCTTTAGTTGTTATACATATTTAGAATAGGGTCTTTCCACTTCAACTCAATCTACATTTTCCTTCACAAGTATATACACAGAGAGGTATTTGAGTTTAGATCTTGTTCAAGTGGATAGTATAAACTATCATAATTGTTTATTCTTGTTAGAGAAATTTCTCCTTGAAACATTTCCTATGAAAAATAAAATACACACATGTAAACAAAAATTTAAGTAACCATAAATATTTTAGTTATGATATAAATGCTTTGAAATAATCTTACATCAATTAGGACTTCATAATTTCATAATCAAAAGGAAATTTCTACTGATACTACATCACTAATCTTCATATACACATATACATGTACACACACAAATATATATGTATATGTACGTGTACATGTATATGTATTATTCAGGGGACCTAACTCCACCTTTGGTTTCTACAGGCACCAAGCAATAATGGGATCTACATAAATGCCAGATGATGTGTGTGCCTCTGTGTGTATGTGTGCACGCACATGTGCATTAGAGAGGGAGAGGGAGAGGGAGAAAGAGAGAGTGAACTAGGGGGCGGGTGGTAGGGAAGGAGATAGGGACTGGGCCATACACAAAACAACTTAACACTAACTTAAAAGTTTCAGGCCATCCTTGAGTACATACTGAGTTGTATCCCAGCCTAAGCTATAAGATGATCTATATATATATATATATATATATATATATATATATATAGATAGATAGATAGATAGATATAGATATAGATATAGATATAGATATAGATATAGATATAGATATAGATATAGATATAGATATAGATTAGATATAGATATAGATATAGATATAGATATAGATATAGATATAGATATAGATATAGATATAGATATAGATATAGATATACATATAGATATAGATATAGATATAGATATAGATATAGATATAGATATAGATATAGATATATGAGTGTATATATATGAGTATATATATATAACTATACACTCATAAAGTGAATAAATAAATATAAAGGAAAAAGTTCACTCAATGAAAGAAGAAAACACAAGATTCAAATCTATACTTTGTGATTTCATTTCTTTAAGCTCTATGGTGAGAGAAGTACGTTTATTGAAATAGAAATAAAAAAAGTAGTTGACTCTGGGAGCTTCAGGGCACAGACAAGAAAGGGATAAAATTTTTTTTCATTGATAGTAAAGCTTTATATCTTGATTAAGATATTGGATTCAGGTGTAGACATTTGTCAAAACTAATCAAAGTAGACATTTAAGATTTCTGCATTTTACTGAATGTAATCATAACTCAATGAAAATGTAAAAAGAATACCACAGACAAAGTTGATTAGATATTAGTCTGAACTAAGTTTAGATATTCATTACCATTTCCAAAGCTCTATACAGTTGTCTTGTTGTTTCTAGCTTAAAATGCCTCCAAAATGTAACATTCACAGAGAAATAAAGAGGAATGAATGCACAATATTAATATAGAAATGAAAGAAAACCTTCTTATATCCGCATGAATATGTCCATAAATTGAAGTAGCACTGTAATGTAGCATCTTATACTTCAGTATTGAGAAATATTAGAATTAAATATTATCATGCTTGTTCAGTAAAAAAAGCATGTATATATATATATATATACACATATATACATACATATATATATATATATATATATATATATATATATATATATATATATATATATATATACACATATATACATATGAGAACCAAGGTTATTTTGTTTTGTATTCAGTATATACATTTGAGGCAATTAGAGTGTGTTAATATATTTGTATCATAAAGTTGGTCTCATTCACAGATCATTACTTTCTCCTATTCCCCTATTAAATCCATCACTCAACAAATATATGTCTAATTTTGGATTCATATATATATACACAAATACACACACACATACACACACATACCCACATAAATGATTCAAAAGGACATTTCCTTCATAAACCCTTAGGTTGCTCTTTGTTTCATTTACACCTTCTTCAAAGACATGTGGTTCAATGAGAAGAATGAAGTTGGACATTCAAATCACTTCTTGTTCTTCACTTCCATTTTCATTTCAATGTTCCTCATTTTTACAATATTTTATCAAATTTATAATTAATGATAGTTCCTATTTTATTTATTAAATCAGTCTTTTTTTTTTAAGTCTAGTTTGAGTAACCCTACTACTCTCCAGAAACCCAGAAACGGGTCATCAACCTACTAGTGTTTATATAATTAAACAAAATGACTCTTTCTCTCCTGGCAGTTATCAAATAGAATGTCTCCTCTGCTAGTGGCAGCATTCTATTCTAATTATAAATTCTCTTGATGAAGGCACATTTATACCAGTTTTCTCAAAAGCTGCCCTAGTTTATATTTCCATAAACATGGTCTAACTTATTTTTTCTATACTTCATTGCCAACGTATATAGTTTGTTCTTTTTATAATCATTTTGTCTGGGATGAAGTGAAATCCTTGAGTTGTCTTCATTTGTATATCAGTGATGATATAAAATTTGAAAATTGTTTTACATATTTATTGGGCAGTTTTACATTCACTTTTAGAAACTGAGTAATTATGAATTTTTAAAATTTAAATGCCTTTATAATGCTCCCCTTTCCCAGAAACAGAGTACAATGGCTATTTTTTCACTAAAATATTTACAGTATTACAGTTAAATACTTAATATTATTCTTTTCATATCATAGATCATAATACATAAAATAAATCAATCTAGAATTAACATAGTTGTAGAGTATGCAAAAAGCCTGGGGTTTGGCCATAGGATCTCTTTTCATCAGACATCCGTGAAGACCATTCTTTATCTATAAGTATAAATTTGAGCTTTGCAAATCATTCAACTGTAAGAACCATCAGCAGGTTTAATATTTTGTATGTGAGGCTGATGATTCTTGTCATATTATATTGGATAAGATGCAAAAAGACAGTAACTGAGAGAAATGAGAAAGATGAGCACAAAAGTAATGGTAAACAGCTTATGGAAAATAGTGATGTTGTTATTGGCAAAAGTTGTCAAGGAAGTACTATCTAAAGGCTTTGATATTTGATGTATGAGAAAACAGTTTTATTTTTATTTACTTCTGCACCTCAGTCTGCATTCACACATTTCTTACAATAATTTTGTAACATTTATATGAAAAAATTGGAACAATAGGTAAATCTATATTCTGTTAAAAAAAAAGTCACTCCATACAATGAATAGAATGCTTTAGTTCTCAGTGGGAATGCCCTAAAGGTTATCTCAGTCAGGAGTATGAAAAAGGTCCACCACAAGTTAAAAACAGATAAAATATTTTTGAAAGCTAATTATCACAATAAGTTGATAAATGAAAAGTAAATTGTCAAATTTACAAATAATATTCTGTTGGCTTGTGATCTTAATATGATTCTGAATGTGCTCTGTTCTGATTTTTAAAATGAGATTTGCACAAGGTTAAACTACAGCTTTAATATAATATGCTAACTTCTTAGACTATTGATTAACTAACTAGAGCAGACAATGAGCGATCACACACACCAGTTATTCTTTGTGTGATTATAAGAAGTGTATTCATCTTTTCTTTGCCTCATTTCCCTTATTTATGATGTGCAAACCAAGTTCAAACATTCTGAAACCATCCTAGCTTGGCATAGTAAGCACTAAGGATTAAACATAAAATAATTACAAAACAGTTAATGTATATCACAGAATAAAACAGCTATCAATTATTAAAACTGAAGAAAAATGTGTTTTTTAAAAGGTGATTCTTGGGTTAAGACAATTGTTAAACCTGTTATTTATATCATATCACACTAAGTAAGGAGCTGCATCATATTATTAGGGAGAAGGTAAACATTTATTAAAACTAAAGGAGTAATCAAATATTCAGAAAAAAATTTGAGTTTCTTGCAAATTATTTTTATGGAGAAGAATAATTCCCTTAACTGAGCTGACAAGCATATACTGAGCCAACATTATCTAAGGATGCACCAACATAAGTAATATCATTTCAGGAGCTATGTATATAGTAAGCTTTTTACAAACCCAGAGGAACTAACAATTTTTAGAGGGGATGTAATGAAAGAGCAGATTCAAATCATCATTGGAGAACTTGTAGGAGATTTATAGACAGGCTGGCTAATGATTTTTATAGAATGAATAGGCTATTTAACAGACAGGTAACACCTTGATTACTAATTTTCAAGATAGGTTTACTTTCATTTAATTTTAATTCTATCTTTTCTATTTATTTTAATTTTATTTTATTGGTTATTTTATATATTTATTTCTCAAATGCTGTCCTCCTTTCAGGTTTCCCTTCCATATATCAACTATGGCATTTTCCTTGCCTCTATGAGGGTGCTTCCCTACCCACTTCCACCTTACCACTCTAGCAACTTCCTAAGCTGGGTTATCATAGGGTCTAGCCTCCACAGGACCGAGGGCATCCACTCCCATTGATGCCAGATAAGGCAATTCTCTGCTACACTAGCAGCTGGATCCATGGGTCCCATGTATACACTTTGGTTGGTGGTTTAGTCCCTGGGAACTCTAGGGTGGGAGTCTGGTTGGTTGATATTGTTGTTTTTCCTGTGAGTTGCAAACCCTATTAGCTTATCTACTCCTACCCCTAACTTTTCCATTGTGGTCTCTGTGTTTAGTCCCATCATTGGCTGTGAGCATCTGTATCTTTATTGGTCACTTCTGGCACAGCCTCTCAGAAGTTGGCTATACCACGCTTCTGTCACCAACTACTTCTTGGCATCAGCAATGGTGTCTGAGTTTGCAGATGGGATGTTTTAATAGGTGAGGCAGTCTCTGGATGGCCTTTCCTTCAGTCTCTGAATCCATTCTTTGGCCCTTCATTTCTTATAGACAGGAACAATTCTGGATTAAAATTTATGAGATGGGTGGATGCCTACATCCCTCAACCTGAGGCCATGCCTACCCATTGGATATTGTTTCTAAAGGTTCAATCTTCCATTTGTTAGGTATTTCAGCTAATATTATCCCAGTTAGGACTTGGGAAAGTCTTCCTTCTTTGGTATTTGGGACATTCTCTTTTTTAAAAATTTTTATTGAATATTCTCTGTATTTACATTTCAATTGTTGTTCTCTTTCTTACCACTCCCATACCACTCCACCTACCCTTGCTTCCATGAAGGTGCTACTATTCCCAACTAACCATTCCCACCTCAGCACCTTGGTGTTCCTGTACAATGAGAAAATGAGCCTTCACTGGACCAAAGGCCTCTCCTCCCATTGGTGCCAGACAATGCTATCCTCTGCTGCATATGCACCTGTAGCCATGGGTCTCTCCTTGTGTACTCATTGGTTGGTGTTTTAGTCCCTGGAAGCTCTAGAGGGCTTGGTTGATTGTTAATGTAGTTCTTCCTATGGGGTTGCAGACCCCTTCAGCTCCTTCAGTCTAGAAGATGGGGTAAGTTTAAGGCTAGTGTGGGTATTTTAATGAGATTTAGCCGGGAAGCTACTAAGGCAGCATCCTACCTGGTTGTCCCTGGAAGACCTTTAGGAAAGCAAACAGAATTATGAACTGGAAAACAGAGTTCAAGTTAGAAGATACAGTTTTCTTCTGTTGAGGGTGCTTTAGGACTTGGCAGGCAGGAGATTTAAGATTGTGTCTTTTGATAGATAGTTACACATCTGTGATTTTTTTTTGCACTTCTGTTCATAGGGAAAAAATTGAATCAGTTTATATATTTTCATTAACAGATACATAAATATACAATAAGTAGACAATAAATTACACAAAGAAATGAAGGAAAATGGAAATGAAGGTTTGGGGAAAGTACATGTAACTCAAGAGTATTTTGTATGACGAATCTTAGGCTAAGAAATATAAATCCAACATTTCTTTTGTATGGGAGTATTGGCTTCTATTTTTTATATGTAAAATTAAATAGAAAACAAAAAAGCCTCCATGAAATAAGATAAAAATTATTTAAAATTTGAAGGGGGGATAATAGAAACTATGAAAGATGATGTCTTGGGGTAGAAATATTTGGGTAAAATATTACATAAATATCAAGGGGCAGGATTCATGAACTTTAGAAAAAAAAGAGACAATAATTGAAGAGTTAATAAAAACAATGTTATTACCAGAGGATTAGGTCTTAATTCATTTGTATCCTACATATATTTAACCTAACTTATACCTCTTACATTTAAACATTTTTCACTTTGTGCCTTTTAAAATCTCCTCATTAATTATTTTGTCTTCAATTTTCAGACTTCTTTCCACTGTGACAATTTAATACTGTTGAACTTCTTACAACTGATATAGTGTATCATATGATATATTTTATAGAATGTGCACTAGACAACAGGTGTATTTTATGGTTCTTGCTTTATGAATGAAACCTAGTTTGTGGAAAGAAATAGAAATCTTTTAACTCATACTTTTCCTAAAAAATGATCAGTGCAATGGGCTGGGGAAAAAGTATAAGAGAGGTATTTATGCTTGAATCCTGTCTCACAAGTCCCCCTAAAGCACATTCAAAGAAGACAACTGCATTCTTTTTTTTTAAACAACTTTATTTTACAAAACAAAGATAAATGTACAGATTTAAAATATTTTTTGATTAAAATTATACATTTTTGTCAGTACTGTTTTTTCAGATATTAAAATAATTTTTACATAAAACTATGTGAATATATTTTTTAGTCAGTACTTGATTTTTTCAAGGGCTTGACAGTATGCATTGAAAACTTAATAGTAACCATGAGCGTAAAGTACATGCAAAACAAAACGCAACATGGAAATAGTCAAAGTCTTCTTGTTTTGTAAATATATATTTTTTTGTTTTCTTTATTTCTTGGACTTCATACAGTCTGTGAGTTGTTTCTGGGGGAGTGCAAGCCTCTGGGGTTAGCATCCCACTATCAGTGACTGCATATTATGTCTGTTCTTTTGTGACTAGGTAATCTCACTCAGGATGATATTCTCCAGATGCAGCCATTTTCTTAAGAATTTGGTTAAGTCATTGTTTCTGGTGGCTGAGTAGTATTCCATTGTGTAAATGTACCACAATTTTTGTATCCATTCATCTTCTGAAGGACATCTGGGTTCTTTCCAGCTTCTGGCTATTATTAATTAGTAGCCTTCCAATACTCAAAGGACAAACATGTGGAGAAAGAAATTAGGGAAAAGGTACCCTTCACAATCGTCACAAAAACTATGAAATACCTTGGTGTGACTCTAACTAAGCAAGTGAAGGACCTGTACGACAAGAACTTCAAACCTCTAAAGAAGGAAATTGAGGAGGATCTCAGAAAATGGAAAGATCTCCCATGCTCATGGATTGGAAAGATCAACATCTCAAAAATGGCCATCCTACCAAAAGCAATCTACAGATTCAATGCAATCCCCATCAAAATTCCAACCAAGTTCTTCATGAAACTGGAAAGATCAATGTGCAATTTCATATGGAATAACAAAAGACCTAGAATAGCGAAATCCATCCTCAACAACAAAAAAAACATCTGCAGGAATCACTATCCCTGACCTCGTGCTACATTACAAGACAATTATGCTGAAAACTTCATGGTACTTTTACAGAAATAGGCATGTGGATCAATGGAATAGAATAGAAGATCCAGAAATGAGCCCTCATGTATATGGTCACCTGATTTTTGACAAAGGAGCAGTAAACATTCAATGGAAAAAGGACAGCCTATTCAACAAATGGTGCTGGTCCAACTAGCATTCAGCATGCAAAAGAATGAAAATAGACCCTTTCTTATCTTCTTGTACAAAGCTCAAGTGTAAGTGGATCAAAGATCTCCACATTAAACCAGATACACTTAAACTATTAGATGAGAAAGTAGGGAAAACCTTAGAACTTATAGGCACAAGAGAAAATTTTCTGAACAAAACACCAATGGCTCAAGCTCTAAGGTCAAAGATTAACAAATGGGACTTAATGAGATTGCAAAGTTTCTGTAAGTCTAAGGACATCATCAAGAAAACAAAACGGCAACCAACAGAATGGGAAAAGATCTTTACCAACACCACATCAGATAGAGGCCTAATATACAAGGTATACAAGGAACTCAAAAAGCTAGACACCAGAGAATCAAATAACCCTATTAAAAATGGGGTACAGAGCTAAACAAAACGTTCTCAGTTGAGGAACACCGAATGGCCAGGAAACATCTGAGGAAGTGCTCCACATCCTTAGCCATCAGGGAAATGCAAATCAAAACAACCCTGAGATTCCACCTCACACCAGTCAGATTGGCCAAGATCCAAAACTCAGATGACAGCAGAAGCTGGAGAGGCTGCGGAAAAAGAGGGACACTTCTCCACTGTTGGTGGGGTTGCAAACTAATACAACCACTCTGGAAATCAGTCTGTTGATACCTCAGAAAATTGGATATAGTACTACCTGAAGACCCAGCTATTCCACTTCTGGGCATATACCCCAGAGACACTTTAATACACAAGAAAGATATATGCACCACAATGTTCATAGCAGCTCTATTTATAATAGACAACTGCATTCTTAAAGATGCCCTATATTATACTGTTCACAATTCATTATGAATTCCTGGAGGTCTGCAAGGAACCGCCAGATCAGATGCTGCCTCAAGCCCTTTCTAGTTAAGAACCATTTGGAGAGAGATTTGGTTTTTTGGTCATAGCTTGCAATAATATAGTACTAAAAATAAAACTCTTACATGGAGCCGTGGAGAATATGTTGGAGGAAGATCACATCCCAAAGAATGTTACTATTTTTTGCTATAATCCAACTCTCTTTTCTTGAGAAAATTCTTTTTCATTTTCTATTCACCCTTAAGACAATAGAAAGTTTAGAATAAATTTGAGGTTCTGGTTTTGTTTAAGAAAATGTATACTTAATTTTTCACACTATAATTACAGAATTCTTGAGTAAGTAGTATAACCTTAGTATTTTGTTTCCAGGGCGTAATCAGAGAATGACAGTTACAGAAATGACTGAAAAAATCATCATCCTTACAAATCAAAACAAAAATTAGTAAACTAGAGAATATCTCTTAAATATGGTATATGAGAAAAGACACTACATTCATGAATAAAAAAGAAAATTTAACAGTAATGGTCTTTGCACTTAAGTTTAAAAGAGTAATATGATACTTTCCAAGTTAAGAAAGAGGTTATTGAAGCATATAAGGCATAAAAATATGAGAAGATGGACCAAGAAAATAACCTTAAGTACTTTGCTACTTTTAAGATATAATAATGTAAGACATGGAGCAGCAATATCTGCTTTAATGAGGTAGGCAGTGTCTATTAGAATATTAGAGAATTAATATGTTTTCCAAAAAGTCAGAGACCTACTGAATTAAGTATTAGATTTATACACTTGAGATTAGCTTTTGAAAACGATCCCTATATCTTCATTGTAGAAAGGTTAAGATTGCTATCAATTGCATAACAGATATTGTTTTTAAAAGGATATTGAATTTGTTCTATGACAACTGCATATATATATATATATATATATATATATATATATATATATATATATATATATATTACATTATAATTACTGTTACCTTTTTTCTGAAACATCAGTATGTATACTATCCTTTCCATATCTTATATTATTTTGAATCCCCTTGTCTATGAAGTTTTCAGAAACTTAAAGGGGATATTATTTAATACCAAACACTAAAACTTGACTTTTTAGAAATATGTTGAAAAGCCATCCATCTTTGTATTCATCATAGTTCATTGAAGATAAGAAACTCTGATAAAGGCTGAGAATTGCATTTGCTTATGGGCATAAACATGGATACTTAGAAGGTATTTTCTTTCAATGAAAATTTAGCTGCCTAACAGTAACTTCTCCCTGAGGGGCTAAGACTGCGTCAGCCATGAAATTTTGACAGAGTTTATGACATCAAGCATGTATTTCTATAAAGTAGGTCTCATATCAAATTAAAAAGTACTTGATTATCCCCATGATAGTCATGTCACTATTGCTCCAGTGGATACATCTTCCCTGACAAGTTGGTATTTCAGTGTAAAGCATGTACATATGTGTAAGGTCATTACCTGTTATTCACACAAAATCTGAATTGCAAACTTAAGCTCTATAAAAATGAATCATAGTGAGATGTGTCTAATTTGGTTCCAGCAGGTTTTCCCTGTGTCTTGCAATCAATATGTGTGGTTTCTTCATCCATAGAAACTTATCAGCAAGTCTGGTGAAAAAAGAGGAAGAATAGAAAGAGCCTATATTTTTGAAGTTTGGAGGATCAGTTCTAGGGCCTCTGTGAGGTATGCCTTAAATGACACTGGATTTTTTTTTTAAATAATCTATGCTTTTTAAGATCAACTTTATTCAGCCATAGTGTATAGTTAATTTCTAACTTCATTCATCTTTCTGTTTCTTTTTCTCTGTCTATCTCTGTCTTTGTCTCTACTCAACCTATTTCTCTCTCACACTCTCTGTCTCTGTGTCTGTCTGTATGTCTGTCAGTCTCTCTTTCTCTCTCTCTCTCTCTCTCTCTCTCTCTCTCTCTCTCTCTCTCTCTCTCTCTGTGTGTGTGTGTGTGTGTGTGTGTGTGTCTACACAGTTGTAGTAGGTAAACATATTGCTTTAGAATCCACCTTTATTTAATATTAACAATATCCTATTTCAACATTTCATCCCCCTACCCTGTCCCTACTTAAAATATCTGCTGCAGGACTTTCTACCCTTTGTTTTCAGATCAGTTGTGGATTTGCTATTTCCTAACTTTAATATTACTATCATGACAGTATTCTATTTCTACTTTTTCTGCTGTATACAAATTAACTTATAAATGAGAGGATTCCATGCTAGAATTTATTTATTCTAGAGAACAGATGATATTTATAATTCAGGGTTTGTATTTTCTCACACACTACAATTTTTTTTAGTTCCAACCATTTACCTGAAAATATTAAAATTTCATTTGCATATAGAGATAAATGAAATTGTGTTGTATATTATATAACACATCTTCATTATTCTTTCATTCTTTGATAGATACACAAACTTACTTTGTCTCATTCAAATAGAAGATAAATTGCAGTTGTTTATTATTATTTCTTAAAGTTTATTTTTAAATTTACCCATAAAATTGTATGAATTTATTGTGTATAATATGATTTAATTGTTGTGAACAAATATCATTAACCATTAATAGTATTATTGTTTATATTTTCTTCCTATTCAAGAATTCATTATTAATATCTTGTAAATTATATGAGTTAAACCTACAATATAAAATTCTGGATTTTAACAATGTCTGCATAATGCTTTTGAGTAGAAGGCTTATATGTACAAAGGTCTTTCTAAAACAGTATTCATGGAAAACCAATGTTATTGGAATTCAGAAGGCCTACAATTTACTTGAAATATACTGCTATATCTTGAACCTTACAATAAGAAAATTTCTGATAGTGCTAATGTGCTGACTATCTAAAGAAATGATTTATTCCATATTTTTATCTCAGGCAGTACAAACCCTCCTAGTCACATGGAAAGACAGAGATACTAACATGACTCTGTGTGCTGCCAAGATATATTTTTGGAGTAATCTTGAAGATGTTAGTTAGGTTGCAGCTAAACATCAGACTGAACATGGAGACCCCAATGAAAGAGCTAGAGAAAAGACTGAAATAGCTGAAAGGTTTGTACCCTCATGGGAAGAACAACATCATCATCAGCCAAGACACTGAGGTGGAGAGGGTGATTGGGAGAGGGAGCACCTTCATGAAAGCAAGTTGATGGGGAGGAGGGAGGATATAACATTTGAAATGTAAATAAAGAGAATATCCAATAAAATTGACAAAGAGGAATGTAATGATATGAAAATTAAAAATAAAAATGTTTGCATAAAACTGTATGAATATAAAAGTTATGTTAGCTAGAATAAGATACATACATATATTATATATATATATATATATTACCTTTTGCACATTGTATTTGTATTAGAAAAAGTATGTATTTTACAAGTAATAGATATGTGTTATATGCAAAACTAAGGCAAGAATTGTGTATAAGTGATGGTACAGTCATCTGTATTGAAACAAACAATCCCCTATGTATTAGCAGCCTCAGAATGTATGAGATTTCTTTGTGCCTTAGAGTCTCAGTGACTCCTGAATTGTGCCTTAGAATCTCAGTTAATCATGAATTATTCATTACATCTTGATTTAGTGTGGCATAAAACTTATAGTTAACTTCAGTCACATAAATAAAGTATTTCCAAGATTAAAATGTATGTAATATAAATGTTAGAATCAGATGCTGTGACTGGATGCACAAGACCTGCACAAGAGCAAGCTAACTGGAATCTCAGCATCTATATTCTCTTTATACCTGGCTTCTCTATAGAATGATTATGAAAATGCATTTATAACAATTGACTGGAGACACAGTATTAGTAAGTTGGTGTTTGAAACAAGAGTAATATACACTAAGAACTATTTGATTATCTGAAGTGACAAATTATAAGGGATATATATATATGTGTGTGTGTGTGTGTGTGTGTGTGTGTGTGTGTGTGTGCGTGTGTGTAGAAAGTCATTTGCCATTCACCTTTGAAAAAAATAATTACTGCTTATTGATGAGATTCTATAAAATTAAGAAACAAATAATAGGTAATAAGTGAAAGAACAGGAAATAGCCAAGACAATAATAGTTTGCTGTTGTAATGATTTACAATTAACTGTCTACTGTTGAAGAGTCTGAAAATTAATTAGAACAGCTGAAATCAGTAACAGCCTAAGGCTCACAGAGGAGAATTTCATTTAACAGTGTGAATGTTTTCTATCTCACAGACAAATTTTTAGAAGACACAAGAAGAGAAGTCTTTGGGATGAAAACTAAATATAAAAATAATATTTAATTTCAGATTTTTTGATTTTATTATATAAAAATTGTGAGATAATAAAGTTACTGAATATATTATTCTCCTAGAATATATTAATTGAGCACAATCACCATAGATGAGGTCTGTCCTTTTTCTAAAGTTACAGTAATCATCAAATACATATTGAATAGCTATGCCAATCCACGAATTATGCTCAAATAAATAGAAAAATGTCACATGAATCCATTAACAAAGAGATAAACAAAAATGCATCTGTAGGATTATAATTTCTCTAAATATTAATATTGTGCTTTTAAGGTTTAGTTTTTGACTAAAACCCATTGAGTCCTATAATGTTACTTCTGTGTATATTTTCAGGATTGACTATTTAACACTGAACAATAAATTTGTGTAATATGCTCTGCAGTAGGCCACTTCTTCCACTCCCATATTTATTCGGATGCCTGTAGGTCCTGTTGCAGTTTGAACTCATGATATTTTCTCCATACAGTTTGATATATATATATATATATATATATATGTGTGTGTGTGTGTGTGTGTGTGTGTGTGTGTGTGTATGTGTGTGTACCTGCATGTGAATGTGTATGTGCATGTGTATATGTATAGACACACATCCACACATATACATATTAAGTTATGTGTATTATAGGTTTTCGTTAAATAGCTAATAATTTGACCCTTTATGGCTTGTTCAGTCATCCATATATTACTTTACTTACTTTCTTTCTTCTCCTTCCCTAAGAAACCCCCTTCCTCTCTTTTTCCTCCTTAGATTTTTGTGTATCCCATTCTTTCCACTTTTGTCTGTCTTTACTTCCCTTACGCTCCCTAAGGGGTCCACTTTGTCGTACTTGTCTAATTAGTTCACTTGTATGCAGCTATTCACCTCTCTATTGCTCCCCAACCCCCTTTTCATGGCAATGGTCCTATTTTACTTTTCTGTTTTCAGTAGTTACTACAAGCCATGTATTGCTATCTGAAGACTCAAAAATAGGATCTTCCAGTAAGAGGATATGTTCTTTTCTTTCTTTCTAATTCTGAATCTAGGCGACACCACTCAATATAGTCTTGGCTAGTTCAATTTATTTACCTTCAAAGATTATGATTTTATTTTTATTTACTCCTAAATAGTTGAGATATGATTTCTACTTAAACAGGAGCTTAAGTATATAAACTAATATGTCAGGCCATTCAAAAGTAGAGATCTAGACATCTGCTTGTTCCTACATTTCCTATGCACTACTCTTCCTAGATTTGGTTTTGATTCCTCACAAACCACACAAGAAACATATATAAGCATCCTCTTGGCATATGTGTGTGTCCATTTATTTACATATCAAATGATATCCTCTTCCCAATTACTGCTCCACAATCCCCCATCTCATATCAGCCATTTATCCCTTACCCTTTGCCTCTAAGAGAGTACTTACCCACCCACCCACTTCAGCCACACTGTTCCAGCATCTCTCCCCATGCTGGTGAATCGTACCTCCAAAGTCCAAGCATCTCCCCTCCCAGTGATGTCAGTCAAGGCCATCCCCTGCTACATATGAATCTAGAGCCTTGGAGCCCTTCCTGCTCTCTCCTTGGTTGGTAGTCTAGTCGCTGGGAGCACTAGGTGCTCCAGCCAACATTCTTCTTTCTATAGAGCTGCAATCCCACACAGCTTTTCCAGTCCTTATGCCACTAGAGAAGTTCTCAAAAGGACACTGCTAGCAATGCTGCAAGAGAAGACTGAACATGCCCTTGAAGGCATAAAAACAAATAAGCATTGCAGAATATCAAATCAGAAAGGTACAATAAATCAGAACAAACTCAACAAGAAAATGGGGATTAATATATATGGTTTAATAATATTCCTTAACCTCAACTTTCCTATAAAGAGATACCTATTAATAATTTGGAACAGAAGAAAAAATGAGCGGTCCTTTTGTTGCCTTCAAGAAATGCACTCCATGATCAATGTTAGACATCCATTTAGGGTAAATAGATACAGAGAGGTATCCCAAGCAAGTGGGACTAAAAACAAGCAGAAGTAGCTATTCTAACACACAAAACATTGGATTCCATATGAAGCCTAATCAGAGGAGATAAGGAGGGACACAATATACACAGTAAAGAAATGTTCAATAACATGATACTGTAATTCTAAATAAATATACACTAAATACAGAAGAAACAACTACACAAAATAAACAGTATCCTCCCTGACCAGAATTAACTTGGCAGCTATAGTGCAGACTTTCAATGTATCTTTCCCTCTTTTTGCAAATTGACATCCATATTATGTTTATCATTCTTTTTTTTTCTAAAAGCAGGAACTCTTATAGATAGAAGAATACAATGTTTCAAAGGGGAAAACAGGACACAAAGATAGTGTAATAACCATGAGTATGATACATACAGATATTACATGTTATAATGAAACAGTTTTGAAATGGCATACACAAACAAACACACACACACACACACATACACACACACAAACACACATAAATAAATCCTTTTACAATAACGTCCTAAGTGTTCTTTGCTGAAAAAAGGGCTACATAATAATAACTGTGAAATGTGTTAATTTTCAGTTAGTACACACCACTAATTCTGATGGTTTATATTTCTCAGCTTCCTAAAAGTTTTTGAAACTTTAATTTTAAAATAGATATATTTATTTTTATATTCCACTAAACACATGTCACTGGAATCTCCTTTGTCCTGCATATATTTTTCCTCTCCATTCTATCACTTATCTTCTCCCTTCCTTTTCATCTATCTATTTTATCACCCCTAACTTTTCATTCCTATTTAATTGCTACTTTACTTGTTTACTTGTACGTTTTCATGAATATACTTTCACTGAATTTTGTATGAAACATTTGTTACTTTATGTCAGTAGTTAACAGCCACAGTAAGATAGATTTTTCCCAAGTAATCCGAATTTAGCTGAAAATTTTTAACAAAACTAATTATTTATTAAACCTGTTATATATATATGTGTGTGTGTGTGTGTGTGGGGTTCACCTGTATGTCTGTCCATCCCACCCATTTATGTAGGACTTAAGGAGGCTAGTATGATGTGGCTTTCTCAGATTCCACCGAAGGTTAATTATGGCAAGATTTCTTTATGGTTTAAAGTTATTTGCCTTTTTGTGGGGTAGTCTCTTAACTAGCTCATCTAACTGACTCAAATGGATCCTCCATTCTGTCCCTCCACATGGTTCTCACTATCTGAGAAAACTGATGATGGGCCATAGAAATGATAATACCAAAATCCTACCAGCATGTAGCTGTCTACCCATACAGCAATCAGCAACTGAAAATATTGGGAAACTCACCGCAACAGGCTAGAAGAAGGTGTACATTCCATGAATCTGAAGTTCCAAATGGTCCTGAGCCATCATGATGGTGTTGTTAATTAAGCCCTGGTTCTCTGGAATAGCAATCAGGAATCTTAAATATAAGCTACATCTTCAGGATAAAGACGAATCATATTTTTATTACCCTCCCTTTAAATATCATCTTCCCACTATTTTTTTTATCCATTTCACATTTTATACTTGGTATTGTATCTTTTTGTTTGCATATTGTGTATTTTTTGTTAAAAAGTCAGAGCATTATAATTACAATTACTAAAACTTGAACTATGTGATCAGATGCCAGTTGAGATGAATAATATATTATTTTAAATATATATTAAATACAATCATAGTGCCTGTCATTGAACTAGATTTTATAACTGTAAGATTTACCAGTATAATTTGTTCTTTTTCTGAAAAGGAATACTAGAAGAACTTAAAAGATTGATTTATATATGTTCAAGGTCTTTGTTATGAGGAAAAACTACCAAGATACACTATCAAGATGTATACAAGATCTGTACTTCCCTCTTTAAAGTATACAATTTTGATTTTCATTCATAGACACTGAAATAATTTCCAATGAAGAATAAAGAAAATTGTGGAACAAATCCATATTTTCAAATACTATGAACAGATGGTCAGAGCATGTGCTATGATTCCCTAGGCTGAGTGTTTGTACTTTCTAACCCTGCCAGAGAACAACCATGTCATAATTATTATTCAACCATCAAAGGTATTTTTCAGTTTCTGTTTATGATTCTCAGCATATGCAAACACTCTTTCTTTAATGCCTCTGACTCATTTCCATCTTTTCTGATATCTGACCACAAATGAGCATTTAAACTTTCTTGGCATGAAACAAAGATGCCAACTTATTAAAATTTTATCTTGGCCTGACTGATGAGGGAGATATGCTGTGAAATACTCAAAATTCCTTTGTTTTACATGTAGACTCTGGACTTACTTAGAGACAGGAATCCATATGCTTGGAAGAAAATAATATGAGACTGTGTCTGAATGTCTAAGTGGGGTCATCACTGTACTTGAGAGAAAACACCTGCTACAAAGTCATCATCAATAACCTTTTCTCTTATTCACTCTTCCCTTCTTCTGGAGACATATCCTTTATTCTTTTGAGTTTTAAAGTTTCAAAGGATTGCTTTCATTGTGCAATAACATGATTTATAATATTCTGTGTTCTTTCTAAAATGCTAGTGGCTCTGAATTTAAATATATTATGTTCCCCTATGGCATACATGTTGTCTTACTAACAGAATCATGTATTTCAAAAATTGCCTTATATTTGAGGTATTTACCACGGCAAACATAATTATGAGTGTGATATGAATGTGATTATTTAATAAATGTATATTGAAAGATGATTACCACAGTCAAATGCATTATCAACACCACATACTTAGTTACCTTTCTTTTATTTTTTTTACTTTAATTTTAATATTGTTATTTTACAAAACAAAGATAAATGTACAGATTTCAAGCATTTTTGTGTAAAATTATACAATACATTTTTGTGAGTACTTTTTTATCAGATTTTAAAATAATTTCTACATACATCTATATGAATAGTCAGTACATGATCTTTTTAAAGGTTTGACAGTATGCATCGAAAACCCAATAGTTACAATGAGCACAAAGTACATGCAAAACAAAATGTAACATGAAAATAGTCAAAGTTTTCTTGTTGTGTAAAGATTTTTTGTTTTGTTTTGTTTTCTTTATTTCTTGGACTTCCTACAGTCTGTGAGTTGTTTCTGGGGCAGTGCAAGCCTCTGGGGGTTAGCATCCCACTATCAGTAACTGCATATTATGTCTGTTGTTTTGTGACTGGGTTATCACACTCAGAATGATATTCTCTAGATGCAGCCATTTTCTTAAGAATTTGGTCAAGTCATTGTTTCTGGTGGCTGAGTAGTATTCCATTATGTAAATGCACCAGAATTTTTGTATCCATTCATTTTCTGAAGGGCATCTGGGTCCTTTCCAGCTTCTGGCTATTATAAATAGAGCTGCTATGAACATTGTGGTGCATATAACTTTGCTGTGTACTAAGGTGTCTTTGGGGTATATGCCCAGAAGTGGAATAGCTGAGTCTTCAGGTAGTATTATGTCCAATTTTCTGAGGTATCGCCAGACTGATTTCCAGAGTGGTTGTATTAGTTTGCAACCCCACCAACAGTGGAGAAGTGTTCCTCTTTCTCCACAACCTCGCCAGCATCTGTTGTCATCTGAGTTTTGGATCTATGCCAATCTGACTGGTGTGAGGTGGAAACTCAGGGTTGTTTTGATTTTCATTTCCCTGATGGCTAAGGGCATCGAGCACTTCCTCAGATATTTCTCAGCCATTCCATATTCCTCAACTGTGAACATTTTGTTAAGTTCTGTACCCCATTTTTAATAGAGTTATTTGATTCTCTGGTGTCTAGCTTTTTGAGTTCTTTGTATACCTTAGATATTAGGCCTCTATCTGATATGGAGTTGGTAAATATCGTTTCCCATTCTTTTGGCTGCCGTTTTGTTTTCTTGACAATGTCCTTCCCCTTACAGAAACTTTGCAATCTCATTAAGTCCCATTTGTTAATCTCTGACCTTAGAGCTTGAGCCATTGGTGTTTTGTTCAGAAAATTTTCTCCAGTGCCTATATGTTCTAAAGTTTTCCCTACTTTCTCATCTAATAGTTTCAGTGTATCTGGTTTAATGAGGAGATCTTTGATCTACTTACACTTGAGCTTTGTACAAGGAGATAAGAAAGGGTCTATTTTCATTCTTTTGCATGCTGAGTGCCAGTTGGAACAGCACCATTTGTTGAATAGGCTTTCCTTTTTCCATTGAATGTTTACTGCTCCTTTGTCGAAAATCAGATGACCATATACATGAGGGCACATTTATGGATCTTCTATTTTATTCCATTGATCCACATGCCTATTTCTGTACCAGTACCATGCAGTTTTCAGCACAATTGCCTTGGAATATAGCTTGAGGTCAGGGATAGTGATTCCCGCAGATGTTTTCTTGTTGTTGAGGATGGATTTCGCTATTCTGGGTCTTTTGTTGTTCCATATGAAATTGCACATTGATCTTTCCAGTTTCATGAAGAACTGGGTTGGAATTTTGATGGGGATTGCGTTGAATCTGTAGATTGCTTTTGGTAGGATGGCCATTTTTAAAAGGTTGATCTTTCCAATTCATGAGCAAGGGAGATCTTTCGATTTTCTGAGATCCTCCTCAATTTCCTTCTTTAGAAGTTTGAAGTTCTTGTCTTACAGGTCTTTCACTTGCTTAGTTAGAGTGACACCAAGTATTTCATAGTTTTTGTGACGATTGTGAAGGGTACCTTTTCCCTAATTTCTTTCTCCACATGTTTGTCCTTTGAGTATAGGAAGGCTACTGATTTGTTTGAGTTCATTTTGTATCCAGCCACTTTGCTGAACTTGTTCATCAGCTATAGGAGTTCTCTGGTGGAATTTTTAGGGTCACTTAAGTACACTATCATGTCATTGGCAAAGAGTGATGTTTTTATCTCTTCCTTTCCGATTTGTATACACTTGATCTTCTTTTGCTGTCTAATTGCTCCAGCCAGGACATCCAGTACTATGTTGAATAGGTAGAGGGAGAGTGGGCAGCCTGGTGGAGTCCCTGATTTTAGTGGGATTGCTTCAAGTTTCTCGCCATTAAGTTTGATGTTGGCTGTTGGTTTGCTGTATATTGCTTTGATTATGTTTAAATATGGGCCTTGGATTCCTGTTCTTTCCAGGACTTTTAACATGAAGGGGTGTTGGATTTTGTCGAATGCTTTCTCATCGTCTAGTGAGATGACCATGTGATTTTGGTCTTTAAGTTTGTTTATATGGTGGATTACATTGATGGATTTCCTTATGTTAAACCATCCCTGCATCCCAGGGATGAAGCCTACTTGGTCATGATGAATGATGGTTTTGATGTGTTCTTGGATTCGGTTTGCAAGTATTTTGTTGAATATTTTTGCATCAATGTTCATAAGTGAGATTGGTCTGAAGTACTCTTTCTTTGTAGGGTCTTTGTGTGGTTTAGGTACTAGGGTTATTGTAGCCTCAAAACCTGAGTTAGGTAGTATTCCATCTGATTTTATCTTCTGGAATAATTTGGAGAGTTTTGGTGTTATGTCCGCAATAAATGTCTGATAAAATTCTGCACTGAATCCGTCTGGAACTGGCCTATTTTTGGTTGGGAGGCTTTTGATGACTTCTTCTATTTCTTTAGGTGTTATAGGGTTATTTAGATGTTTTACTTAGTCCTGGCTTAACTTTGGGATCTTGTATCTGTCTAGGAATTTGTCCATTTCCTCCAGATTTTCCAATTTTGTGGAGTATAAGATTTTGTAGTTGGATCTGATGATTTCTTGAATTTTCTCAGTTTCAGTTGTTATGTCTTCACTTTCCTTTCTGATTTTGTTAATTTGTATACTCTCTCTTTGCCCTCTAGTTAGTCTGGCTATGGGTTTATCAATCTTGTTGATTTTCTCAAAGAACCAACTCTTGATTTTGTTGATTTTTTCAATGGTTCTTTTTGTTTTTATTTGGTCTATTTCTGCCCTAATTTTGATTATTTCTTGACGTCTACTCTTCTTGGGTATATCTGCTTCCTTTTGTTCTAGGGCTTTTAGCTGTGCTGTCAGGTTGCTGACATAAGCTCTCTCCAGTTTCTTTTTGGAAGCACTTAGGGCTATGAGTTTTCCTCTCAGTACTGCTTTCATTGCATCCCATATGTTTGGATATATTGTGTTTTTGTTTTCGTTGAATTCTAGAAAATCCTTAATTTCTTTCTTTATTTCTGTTTTGACCCCGCTATCATTTAGCAGAGCATTGTTTAGTTTCCATGTTTATGTGGGATTTTTGTTGTCTTTATTGTTGTTAAAGACCAGCTGTAGACCATGATGATCTGAGAGGATGCATGGGAGTATTTCAATCTTCTTATATAGAATGAGGCTCATTCTGTGTCCAATTATGTGGTCAATTTTCGAGAAGGTGCCATGGAGTGCTGCAAAGAAGGTGTATTCTTTTACTTCAGGATGATATGTTCTGTATATATCTATTAATTCCAGTTGGTTCATAATCTCTGCTGGTTTTACAGTGTCCTTGTTTAGTTTCTGTTTCCATGATCTGTCCATTGGTGAGAGTGGGGTATTAAAGTCTCCCACTATTATTGTGTGGGGTGAAATGTATTTTTTGAGCTTTAGTAGGGTTTCTTTTATGAATGTGGGTGATTTTTTATTTGGAGCATATATGTTAAGGATTGAGAGTTCCTCCTGAGAGATATCCCCGGTAATGAGTAAAAAGTGTCCTTCCTTTATCTCTGAGATGAGATTCCTGTATGCAGCAAAAGGCTGGATTTTGTTTATATATCCAGTCTGATAGCCTATGTCTCTTTATTGTGGAGTTTAGTCCATTTATGTTAATAGATATCAAGGAATAGTTGTTTCTGTTTCCTGCCATTACTGCTTTTGTGGGTTGAGTTGTGTCTGTGTCTTTTTCTTCTTTTAGTTTTCTTGTTTAGGAGTTTTCTTGTTTTTACTAGGCTGTATTTTCCCTCAGTGTATTGGGTTTTCCACCTATAATTCGTTGTAATGCTGGGTTTGTGGTCAGATATTGTGTAAATTTTGATTTGTCTTGAAATATCTTCATCTCTCTAACTATGGTGATTGATAGTTTTGCTGGGTATAGCAGCTTGGGCTGGCACTTGTGCTCTCTTAGGGTGTGCATGATGTCTGTCCAGCCTCTTCTAGCTTTCATAGTCTCTGTTGAGAAATCGGGTGTGATTCTGATTGGCCTGCCTTTATATGTTACCTGACCTTTTTCCCTTACTGCTTTTAGTATTTCTTTGCTTTGGGCACTTGGTGTTTTTACTATTATGTGTTGGGAGGTATTTCTTTTCTGGTCCAAACTATTTGGAGTTCTGAAGGCTTCTTTTATGCTCATGGTCATCTCATTCCTGAGGGTAGGTAAGTTTTCTTCTAGGATTTTGTTGAAGATATTTACTGTGCCTCTTAGTTGATACTCTTCTCTCTCTTCTATTCCTATTATCCTTAGGTTCAGTCTTCTCATTGTGTCCTGGATTTCCTGGACATTTTGGGTTAGGAGCTTTTTGTGTTTTGCATCTTCTTTGGTTGTTTTGTCTATGTTTACAATGTTATCTTCTGTCCCCGAGATTCTCTATTCCATCTCTTGTAATCTATTGGAAATGCTTGCTTCTGTGACTCCTGATTTATTTTTTAGGTGTTCTACCTCTAGGGTTATTTCTTTTAGTGATTTCTTTATTGTGTCATTTTCCGTTTTAAATTCCCTTTTCCATTCCTTCACCTCTTTGGTTGTGTTTTCCACTAGTTCTTTGAGTTCTTTGAGTGTTTTTCTTGCTTCCTCTTTTAAAGCTTCTGATTCTTTTTGCTTTTTCTCCTGTTCTTGTTTAAGTATCTCTATCAGCATCTTGATGTATGATTTCAGGTCTGCATCTTCTTTTTCTGGAGTGTTTGGCATTCCTATGTTTGCTGTTGTGGGAGAGCTGGGTTCTGGAGTTGCCAGGTTGTCTTGGTTTCCTTAGGTTATACTCTTTCGCTTTTCTCTTGCCATTGTGTTGTCAGTGATATGTTCTTGCCTTTCCCTTGTATATGGTCTGTGTCCCTGGGTCTTCGCTGGTCCAGGTGGCAGATGGGCTGAGCCCTGTTTTATGCCTCAGAGTCGCCGGGTGGAAACAGATGTTCCAAAGTTCTGTTCCTGGTCCCTGCATCAGGCAGGGCTGGGGGTGCGCTTACAGTGCGCACTCTGCAGAGATCTCTCTGCTCCCTGGCTGCCCAGGTCTCCTACTCACCAGTCTTTAAGCTTTAGGTGCTGCTCTTCCCTGTGGCAGATGGGCCATGCTCTGTTCTGCGCACTGAATTTGTCGCCGGGTGGAAACAGAAGTTCCAAAGATCTGTTCCTGGTCCCTGGATCAGGCACTGAAGTCGCCGCCGGGTGGAAACAGCAGTTCTGTTCCTGGTCCCTGGATCAGGCAGGGCTGGGGGTGTGCTTACAGTGCACACTCTGCAGAGATCTCTCTGCTCCCTGGCTGCCCAGGTCTTCTACTAACCCGTTACCTTTCTTTTTATGGTAAATAGTTTAATTGTCCATTCTTTCAGAAAATATCATGAGTATAATATTGTATTGAACACTGTATTCACTCAAGCTGTGGATCAGACTGTTAGAATTTATTGCTCTTGCATAACTGAAATATTGGCATTTAAGACAGAGACAAACTACTTATCTATAGTTATCTTCCATTTCTATTGTTTAAGAAACAATGATTAAAGTATTTCTAGTAGTCCTGAACATGTAGAAAAAAAAATTTCCTTGACTTTATCAGATTTAACAATGTACACTAGTATACTTGGATTAAATTTTATTTTTATGTGATGAATATTTTTTTCCTCATGTAAGGATATTTTTTCTTTCCTTAACCATATGAGTCAGAGATGTTTCTGCCAAGAAGCAAAACACCAAAGGAAGTGATTTAATAAATGAAAAATCAATAAAGAGATATCTACAAAAATATATACGAGCTTAGAAAAAGAAACAATGCATATTAATGCATAAGGAATTCACTATAGTTGATACCAGAAAAATATGTGCCTTCTTATTCACAGATGGACAGTGTAGACATTAGAATGGCATGATGAAAGCCAGGCAAAATCTGAAATCAATCTCAATCTCTCTCTCTCTCTCTCTTTCTCTCTCTCTCTCTCTCTCTCTCTCTCTCTCTCTCTCTCTCTCTCTTTCTCTCTCTCTCTCATTCCTCCATTTCTATATCTTTTATCTCTTATTTTCTTATTATTGGAGGATGCAAAAGTAAAATTTGTTTACTAGGAGAAGTAACACAAGAGGTATAGGAATTCTATCTTTGTCAGACTGCAGACTTCTACATATAGGCAGAGATGACAGAACACCTCGAGTTCCTTTTCTTTGTCTTCACATTTCTTTCACGTTTAATTATTGAAGTACAGCTGGTATCTAATTAAACTCCAGATAGTATCCTCAACACCTCCACTGTAAGGCACAAAAGTAAGGAAACTTGGTGCAAATGACAGAACAACTAAACCATTGACAACATATCAGCCCTTGTCATGCTGTTCAGGTTGGTTTTCATGAGACTCCTCAATCATATGCCCATACTTTAAGGAACTGCAAAATTTGCAATGTAAAATGACCTGTCATTTTTATGAACTATACACATTAGTAAATAAAATCACTCTGCCGGATGGACAAGTATGAAAATATAGTGCCTTACAGATAGCCTAAAATAAAGCGAAAGACATCATTAAGGCTGAGTTGGCTTTCTTACATAGGGTTTCTTTTTATTTGTGTTTTAAAAACTGAACTCAGGAGCTTGAGCATGAAAATCCAGAATAGTACAATTCATCTATGTTTCTAGGCCTTGTATCCTTCTGTGAATTTCCCCTTCTAATTTAAAATTAATATATAACTCTAGCACCTTTTCCCTTCCGTATCTGCTCTTCAACACCCCCCATAAATAAATTAAAAAATAGACAGCTGAGTGCTTTTAACATGACTTTTGTATTCAATCTTAGGGCTGAGCACTTTTTATTAGCTAACCAATTAGCTGTTTTATCTTCAGAAAAAGCTACTTTTAAGTAGTATAATGTTACCTGTAGATCTTTATGTAAGGGTGAGCACCTTGACATCTCCCCATTCTACATTAAAATGATGCTTCTCAGCTACTGTTTAGGTGACTATATTGTTGAGGTAGCATAGGGATGGCTGTCATTTCTAGAATATCAACTTTCACAGCCAGATCCTTGATCCTCTGATTCTACCCATCATTTTATCCCCATTTGCATGATGTTTTATACCTTTAGGCATAGGAGTTGTGTTATACATCTAACCATGTGGATTGGGCTCCCCAAGATCCAGTGATTCTTATGATCTGTTTTGTGTTTTTATAATATAAATAAACACCTGTTTGATGAAGATTGATAGTTACTTATATTAACATGCTGATTCAACATTTAGAATTCACTTAGGAATTATGCCGGCCTAATAATTCAATGTTAGTAAGTTCTCCTCTAAGGTACATGACATAACTAGACTCAGGAGTTTGGTTAGGCTTCTAGTACCAAACATGTTTTCTCTTCTATTGAATGGGCTTTACCTCTTATAAGATAACTGTTCTTTACTACCAATACATGAGTGACACTTTCATATCAAGACTATCTTGCTGTGGTGGTCATTGTTACCATTCATTGACTTCATGAGATGAATAGGTTTATTGGTTGTTTCCCTGCCTTGGTAGCTTACATTGTATTATTCATTGTACTACTATGAATATTAGACTGCAGAATGTAGCCTTTCTGGTTAGATCCAGCAGATATTCTCAATCATATATGAAAAATGCACATTGTGTTAAAATTTAGAAACCTTTTCAACTTTTGAGATGCAATCAAGTGAAACAAATAGTTCATCTTGTTTCAGAACTCATTTTAACTACCTTGATGAACTGTTCTATTAAAAGTTTCCCATGGATTTTGATAGATAGTCTATGACTCTTGTAATGGATCACTGGAACATCGTGAACTCAAGTGGTGTATAAGGTAAATATCTTTCTGTTTGTTCTGTTATTCTTTTGGTTCACCTTAACTTTCCACTTTTTATAAGATAGATTCTGTACACATACAATATATCCTGGTTAAAGTGTCTCATCCCTTTGCTCCTCCCAGTTCCTCCCCACTTGTTCTTCCATCAAGGTCCACTCCATTTTTATCTCTAGCTCTCTTTAAAACAAACAGGCTTCTATGTGATAAAAATGAAATATAAAAAAATAAAATATAATAATATATAGCCTTTGCTGTCCTGGACAAAATATACTGTGTGTATGTGTCTGTCTGTTTATCTATATATGAATATATATTCAAGTATTTTGTATAATTTTAAGTAAATAGAAATAGAAGAATTCTTTGAGGTTAATCAAACACCTTAACATTATATGCCACTCCTTACTTCCTAGTCAGATATATTGATTTTCTAGAGACTTCCACAGTTAAAGCTCCCACCCTGTTTTACCTCATTTCTTTCTTTATATCACCTATATCCTGTTGTTTCTTTGTCTAGCCCTACCCTCATGTTTACTTTACATTTCTGATACCTGTATACTCTCATCTAAAGCCATGGAGCTGGGAACTATAGATGAAGGGAAATGTGTAGTTTTGTTTCATGATAGGTGCGGGCAAAAAAACACTGTTATGGTTCCTACCTCAGTGTAATCTTTCCTAGATCCATCAATGTACCTGAATATTTTGCATTTCATTTTTTTAAACTTTATAATATTTTACTGTGTGTCTGTGCCACATTTTTATATTCACTCATCGATTGAAAATTATTTATATTATTTACATTTTCTTGTTTTTGTAAAGAACATGACAATGGGAGTTGCTAAGCAATTTATTGCAGAATAAGACACTGGATCTTTTGGGCATATTCCAAAGAGTGGTATAACTAGATTATATAGAATATTTATATTTATTTTTAGCTTTTTGGGAATTTTCTGTATTGGTTTCCAGGGTAGCTGTATAAACTTGCCTTCTTACCAGCAGTAAATGAGTGTTTCCCTACATTTAAGGAAACTCTTTATCACATGTAAAATTTTTGAAGTAAAATCTTGAAAATGTTTATTTGTTCATATTACATCTTTCCAAATAATAAATCTTTTCAAGTGTCAGTAACTTGGTGATGGAAATAGTTACAGGTTCTGTTAGTCATTGTTCTCTAGAGGCACAGAACAAATACAATGAATATACATAAACAAAACTGGAATTTTAGAGTCCACTACAGGGTTTGCTACAGTTAGTTTAATAATGTTTGTTTACTGATGAAAAATCCAAGAATCTAATAGGCAAAGTAGCTAGATATTTCTGTTATTCTTCAGTATATGGAGAAATCCTGAAGTACGCTCTATGGAAGGAATGCTTCAGTAACAGGATCTAAGCACTTGACAGTGAGAATCAGGGCAAAGGTGCAGAAAAATAAAGCTTCTATATTCCACATCCTTCATATAGGCTGCTATCAGAAAGTATGGCCCAGATCTTACTTCAAATGATCTGTGTTCAAGGTGGGTCTTTCTATATCAAATAATTAATTAACTAAAAATCCCTCAAAAATCTTAGCTGCTTGTCATTTTTAGTTACTTCCAGAAACAGTCAAGTTGACAACCAATAATAGCAATCACATGTGTCTTATTTTTTTAATGTATATCTTAACAATTTTATGCAAAATTAATTATTAAACATGTCACATTTACTCTCCCATGTAAGACGGTGAGATATGTAAACTGAGACTAATGAGGCTAATACTACCCTGAAAAAAAAGAATTGAATTTCTTGTCTTGATATCTTCTAAAAAAGAATTCTCTGGCCTGAGAGCCATTACTCTCATAATCAAGCCTGTTACTTCTTCTGTATTTTGTTCTTTGATTACTTTCAGTCTTTTGTGTCCAGGATAATCACCTCATCTTATGTTTTGAATTAGCCATAGTTAGTCTCTTTTGCCATCTAATGTAGCTATAGCAAGGTTGTGGACATTAAGGTATATATACAGCCACTATTTAAGCCTAGCATAGCATGACTTCCTACAAACATATAGTTATTTGTATGGAAAGAAGTCAGTGAAGCCATTTTGGCTAGGATGTAAGTCTTTCATAATAACATAGTAGAGAATTTAGGACAAATATGGAGCCATCTTTTTTTATATATAAATTTATTTACTCACCTACAACTCAATATCAGCTATTTCTTCCCAGTAATCCCTCAGGTAAGTCTTCATATTCCACCTCCCTCTTCTCCTTGGAGAATGAGAAAACCCAACTGGGTGTTATCCCATTCCATTAACAAACAACATACACAGACCCACACAGAGAAAATACATCCAGTAGCTGTAGGACTAGGCATAACCTTTCCCACTGAGGCTAGATAAGGTCAATTTAAGGGGATGAGACAGGCAGTCAGGCAACAGACTCAGAAAAAGACCCTGATTCAGTTTTGTTGGAGACACCTTACATTAAGCTAGAGATGCTTAGGACCCATTATAACAAGGAAATATACCTGTTAGTTGTACCAAGTTTCAAAGTGTGAGGCTACAGCCTCTTGTGGGCCCCAGTATGAATACTGAGAGGCCCGCATGCTTGAATCTTTGGCACAAACACCTCTTGATGTTATGTCTGCAACTATTCTTAGTACTTATTCTCCTTATCTATTTACTGTATCTTCTCTTTCTTCCTCCCTAGATTAAACTGGTATTTGATGACCTGGCAAGACCTAGTAGTAGCCTGCTTGATATCTAGGAACTAGAAGTTACTGATAGTATTAATGTGAAAGCTGTTCACAAATTCAAGGGATATGTATGTTACAGTCACTTGCTCAACGTGGAAATGAAAGTACTGTAGAGTCAATGAGTAAATCTGAATCTGTTTCTCCAGTCTTAGTCTCAATTCTGTATAATAAAAACAAGATGGAGTAAAACATCAACCTCTGTGCACACGTTGAGAGACCTATTGATCCAGTTGCATATGTAGCTGAAGATAGCAGTGTCTAGCATCAATGTGAGAAGAGGCTTTTGTTCCAGAGGGTACATTTTCCTAATGTATGTGGAAGAGGTAGAGAGGCAATGAGGTGGAGAGGTAGATCACGAGGGACTACACCTTTGTGAAGGCAACTGGAGGGGGAGGGGGGATGGGAGCGGGACGGGGTAAAGAGATAACATCTCAAATGTAAATACAGAGTATCTAATAAAATATATTTTAAAAATAAAAAATTAAAATAAATAAACAAGACATTTTATTACAAACTGAGGATAAAATAACATACAGATATTTCCCAGAAAGTCAGCAATGTGTTCCTCAGGTTCAGGGACGATGGTGGCAACCGCCAAGAATTCTCCATACATGTTAAGTGAGGATGTTTTTGTAGACAGATTGATGTAGTCCTATGTGGGGCAGATAGGCTGTGTTCAGAGCCCTGATTCCTTATTGAGATCAGTTGATAGCCCTGGGAACAAAAACAGGATGGAAAGAGCTTCCTGGGCACTCTAGAATTCAGAAACCCTCACTCTGCCATAGACAGTACACAGTCTTCACACTGCCACCACAAGACATCAGCCATGCCCCATGTCCCTACCATGCACATAGATGTGACTGCATGCAAACGCTAGGCAGAAGCAGGAACTCCCAAAAATATAGAGACAAGGTCTCCCCAAGCCTTGAGGCCAAACCAATAGGAAGCTAGTTGTTAGATCACTAACCATTTCAAAAACTGTACTTATACAAAGGCAGAGCGAGAAAGTAAAGAGATGTATGCTGAAATCAGTCATCTGCCTGGGGTCCTTTGTTCTACAAGGGGTGTTACCACTATTTATTGGGAAGAAAATTCTCTCCCAAAATTTCCACATCCTGCACCAGTCTCGGTTCTGTTTGCCAGCAGCAACCAGGATCAATGGCAGAGTGCTGTTCCTAGGAGCTCAGGCCAGGGTTCACACACCTTGCTGGGCCATTGGGCCTTAATCTCAGTGACCCTCTGAGTGCTGTTCTAAAACTTCTGGCCAGGTTCACACACTCTATTGGGCTTTGTTCTCATGCTTCCAAGCCTGGCTTTGTGCATACAGGTCAAATCTAGTGATTAAGGTAGCTCAGGCTTTGTCTCCCCAATCAAACACCTGTATGGGACTATTGGAGCTAGGTCCCACAGTCCTGAAAACTGCAATGTGAGCAGTATGACCTCCTATTTGACCTTTTATGAAACCACACTTCCTAGCACATACAGAATGGCTGAGAAGCACCAAAAGAAATCTTCAGCATCCTCAGTAATCAGAGAAATGAAAATTGAAACAACCCTGAGATCCCATCTCACAGCAGTCAGAATGGCTAAGATAAAACAATCAAAAAATAAAAACACTCAGGTGACTGTAGATGTAGATGAGGATGTGAATTAAGACGAACACTCCTCCATTGTTGGTTGGATTGGAAGCTGGTACAAGTACTCTAGAAATCATTCTAGCGGTTTCTAAGAAAATTGAACAGAGTACTACCTGTGGACCCAGCTATACAACTCCTGGGCATATACCCAAAAGATGCTCCAACATATAACAGGGACACATGCTCTACTATGCTCATAGCAGCCTTATTTATAATAGCCAGAAGCTAGAAAGAACCCAGATGTCCATTAACAAAGAAATGGACAAGGAAAGTGTGGTAAATTTACATAATGGTTTACTAGATAGCTATTAAAAACAATGACTACATGAAATTTTTAGGTCAATAGATGGAACTAGAAAGTATCATCCTGGATCTGGTAACCAAGTTCCAAAAGTACACATATGATATACACTCACTGATAATCAGATACTAGGCTAAAAGCTTAGAATACCTAAGAAACAGTTCACAGGCCATGTGTAGCTTTAAAGGAAGGAAGACCAAAATGTAGATGCTTCATTTCTTCTTAGAAGGGAGAACAAAAGTACTCATGGAAGAAAATACATGAGCAAAGAGTGACTCAGGAATAGATGAAAAGGTCCTCAAAAGACTGCTCCACTTGGGTATCCATCAAACCCAGTCACTATTGCTAATGCCAAGAAGTACTTGCTGGCAGAAGAGTGATATAGATGTCTCTTAAGAGGCTGTGCTAGAGCCATACTTGTACATATGAGAATGCTTGCATCTAACCATCAGGCTGAATGCTGGTACCCTAATAGAGGAGCTAGAAAAAGGACTTAAAGAGCTGAAAGGGTTTGCAAGTCCATGGGAAGAAGAACAATATTAGTCAACCACATGTCCCTATGGTCCCAGGAACTAAAACACCAACCAATGAGTACACATAGAGATATCCATGGCTCCAGGTGCATATGTAGCAGAGTATGGTATTTTTTTTTCATCCATATGAGGAGAAGCCTTGGTTTCCCCAGTGTAGGTGAATGCTGGGGAGATGAGGTGGGAGTGGGTGGTTGAGAGTGAGAGTATCTTAATGGAAGCAAGGGGAAGGGAAGCAGAAAGGGAGGAAATAGGACAACATTTAAAATATAAATATAGAAAATATCCAATAAAAATAGATTTTTAAAGAATTTGGTACTCATAATAAAATCTAAAGTATCCCAAAACATATAATTCAAAAAATGAAATCCAACAACTCAAAGAAGTAGCAAAGTTAAATATACATAAAGAAAAAAATAGAAACAATAAAAGGTACTGGAAACTATACTAAATTGCATATTTATCCCCAATACACAATTTTGTATTTAGTCATAACCAAAATTATAAAATTGTATATTTAGTCCAAAATTATACTAAATTTTATATTTAGTACAATTCATATTTCTTAAACATGCTATCTAGCTAGTAAAATAAATGATTTATACAATTTTAAATGGTTGAAAATTTTAAAATAATGTATTTGATATGTAAAAAATACATAAAATTCAAAATTTATGGTCTGAAATATAAAAACTATTTAACCATATTAATGTTTTTCCATATTGCATATGGTTGTTTTGTATTAGAAATGTGCTGCTCAGTAGATGTATTATAGTCTCCATAGCTTTCAAAGTCTAACATGTTTATTTTCTATGCCATTTCATATAAAAGTTGCTGTTTCATTATCTAAGTATATAAATTGAAATGAGCAAAAAAATAATTATGCAACACAAGTATGCATAATAAAATGGTAAACTACTATATTTTCAATAAATGTTAGAAGCTGGACATAGATGGATAAACTTATTATTTATGCAAGCAGAGAGGATGTTGGTGGATCTAGTATCATTTTAAATTACATAGCATGTTTAAAAACAAGGTTGGAATATATGGAACGAGTCCAGGGTTTATGGAAGCCTTTTAAAATACATAGATAAATGACAGTGGAGATTATGGATATTATATACAGATGAATCAAATTAGACCTTTATATTCAGTGTATCAATATCAAAATCAATCAAAATGGATGAAAAATATGGTTAAGAAAACTTAGTTCCAGACTGTGTAACACGTCATAATAAAAAAGCATGCCTTTGGTCTTGGTGATAATTTTCAGGATTTTATTAAAAGCCAAAAGGTATGATACATGAATGGGATTACATAAATCCATAAATAATCTGCACAGGATTGAATATAATTGCATGTAGGAAAATTACTGAATAGAAGAAAATCTGAGCAAAGATCGCTTTTTGCAAGCAGTTAATAGTAAAAATATCTGGGAAGTTATTCAGTCTTTGCAAAGATAGCTCACATATATGAAGATTATGTGAATGGAATACATCTTTTAAATAGTAAAAAAAAATGACCAAAAGATACACCAAAATACTCAATAATTGTAACTGGTGTGAATTTCCTTATTCAGAACACACTAAGAGGATAGTTTACAACTAGCATAGAAATTTATGAGAAGAACAAAGAGTTCTTGTAAAAATTAAAAAATAAAGCTGTTATATACTAATGGTAAATTGTTACAGATATTATGAAAAAGTGTTGAGTTTCTTCAGAGCACCTGAAAATAATTCGTGGTTCAGTAGTCTCATTTTTGCATATAAATTCAGATGTTAAGAAATGTGGAGAAAGAGGAACACTACTCCACTGCTGGTGGGGTTGTATACTGATACAACCACTCTGGAAATCAGTCTGGTGGTTTCTCAGAAAAATGGACATAGTACTACCTGAAGACCCAGTTATTCCACTTCTGAGCATTTACTCCAGAGACTCTCCAAAATAAAACATAGACACATGCACCACAATGTTCATTGCAGCTCTATTTATAATAGCCAGAAGCTGCAAAGAACCCAGATGTCCTTCAGTAGATGGATGCATACAAAAATTGTGGTACATTTACACAATGGAGTACTACTCAGCTATCAGAAACAATGACTTAACCAAATTCTTAAGAAAATGGATGCATCTAGAGAATATCATCCTGAATGAGATAATCCAGTCACAAAAGAACAGACATAATATGCAGTCACTGATAATTGGATACTAACTCCAGAAAGCTCTGAACACCCCAGAAACAACTAACAGACTGTGAGAAGTTCAACAAAAAAAAGAATATATTTTAATTAAAATAGAACGGTATCACATTCCCCCTTCCTCCCTACAGCCCCTCCTAGTCTCTCTCCTATACCCTCAAATTAATAGCCTATTTTCCTATATTATTGTTACATATATACATATGTGCATGTATATGTACCCACAAATACTTAATTAAAACCTTAAAAAATGTATTTGTATACTTTTATGGAAAACTGCTGAAAATTTGTACATTTATCTTTGTTTTTTAAAATAAAGTAAAAAAAATAATAAATTAAAATACCCATCAATACTCCCTTGTTTAATATAGAACTATACAAATTTTCTGAGATAAGGAATCAACCTACATATCCATCAATAGGTGAATTCATACAGAAAACATGATATGTGCACAGAATATAATATCAATTTTGTATAAAACAGGTGTTTCTTAGCCTTTTGTTACTAACATTATGATCAAGATGCTGGTCCCATTCATATGTGCAATCTACAAAATTGATACAAAAATTTGAGAGTAGAATGGTGATTTTCAGCAGTGATAGGACACAGATAAAGGGAGAAAATATAGTCTAAAGAATTCATAATTAAAGTTAAGATAAATGAGTAAATTTTTGTTTATTTTAGTCTTTTTGAATATATTTAATAAGAATACAATATTGAAAATGTTGAAAGCATATATAATACTTACCAAAAATTATAGCTATATTAGGCAGTGAGTTCATTAATTACATTCACTCATCCCTGACACAAAATGTAGTTATTCAGGAATATTATGTTATAAATGATAAATATTCATAATATTTTCTGTCACTTTCAAGCTAAGTAAAAATTTAAAACAAATTATCCATTAAAAACAAACCTTGCATTTCCTCCAGTACATTTAAGCTGCAGAGTTTTTCAGTTAAATCTGTCTGAAATTTATGATCCTGTGAGTAATGATTCAATGTCTCAGTTTATTTTTAAGGCAATAACAAGCCAATCATCAGCATAGCATTTATCAAATAAGCTATTTCCTTCATTAAATGAAATATATTTGTTTTCACATATTTGATTCTCATATACATTTAAATTCATTTTTGTCTTTATTCTGTCATATTGATTTATTTATTAATTTTTGTACTTAAAATTTAATTTTGCAATAAAATGATTTTAAGGTTTAAGGTGGCAAAATAAGAATTCTGTGTTATTAATATTTTCTTCTGTGTAGCACCCTTATTTTTTATTACATATAAGGTTATGTCATCGATAAACAGTAATCTCTTTACCGCTTTCTACTTTTTATTGTCTATTTTATTATTTGGCTAGATCTTATAGCACTATGTCGGATAGTGGTTGAGCTAAAGACATTTAGTATATTTTAGATGTTCATTGTAAAGCTTTCATTTATTTCCTGTGAAGTATCACTTTAGGTGTGATCTTGTTTTATATAGACTTTGGATGTTAAGTAATTCTATCTATACCTCATTGGTATACATTTATAAATTTATAAATTTATATATTTATTGACAATGATGATTGTATTCAAAGCTTCACACATGCTAAGCAAGGACTCTATTTTTGAGCTATAATTGTAGTCTGAATAACCCTATTTATAACAACAGGTTGTTAAACTTTGTGAAACACTTTTTTCATATTTCAGAATAATTATAGAATACCTTTATGTCTATTCATTCTTCACATCACATTTACTTTTTCAGATTGAAACAGCCTTACAATGGAGTGGTGTATCAGGTTTTTTTCATATTTTTACAGTTCAAAGAGTTTATTCATTCATTCTTCTCTCATATACTGCATCCTGGCAAGTTATGCCACCCTCCTCTCTTCCTACTCCTTCGCCTCTCCCATCCCCTCCCTTCTTCCTGACCCATTCCTCTTCTTTCTCTCTTCAGGAAAGCACCTTGATATGAGATGTTTAGGTGATTTCTCTGGGATACATACCATTCCTTATAGTGTTGCACAATAATTTTATTATGATATTGACTTTAACTTAGTATTTTCTTATGCAAGAATTTTCTGACTATATTCTATAGAAATAATGGATTCTGATTTTTCTTGCAGCATTCTTGAGGCTATCAAAGTAATTATTATGTGTTAATTTTAAATTTAATTTTAAAATGTCACAAAATGCTTTTAAGTTACATTTTAATATTATTTATAGAATTACTGAAATATACTTATTTCCTAGTTTCAGCTTACCTGCTATAGAAAGTACTCTTAGTTTTATTTACAAATGTTTTTAATTTTTAGAAATTATATATATATATATATATATATATATATATATATATATATATATATATACCAAATAAATAATTCATTCCATTACATTAAACAATAACAACATATGTGACCATATCTACTATGTATTGGAACTTGACAGTAATATCAAACATGATCATAAGCCAGTAACTAGAAAATTTTACTAATCAAATTAAATCATTACATGGACTATTTTTTTTTTTTTACTTTTCTAAGCAACAATATATTAACCACTCTTTTATATTTCTTTACATTATTCTGTTTTCATGTTAATTCCATTATCTGAGTAGCAGCCATAATGTATAGTTCTTGGGTCAAATGTTCATACAGCACTTTAGTCAACTGGAGAAAATGTTTTGAGACTCATGAACAACTGTATGATTTGACTGACAGCATCTGGGAGCCGGAGCTTTCCCACAACCCAGTGATGCCAGCAGTGGTCAACCTTTTCTTTTTATGGACTTTGAGCAAAAAACAAATTAAGTCCATCTTCTCAAAAATACATAATTTTCTTATATACAAATTATAAATGGGCAGATAAAGAAATCAGGGAAACAACACCCTTAACAGAAGTATATATATATACTTCATAGGATATCTTGGTGTAGCTCTAACCACACAAGCTAAATACCTGTATGGTTAAACTTCAAGTCTTTGAAGGAAAAACAAAAAATGAAGATGAAAAGGTTTCCCATGTTAATGGATCTATAGGATTTACAGTAAATATGGGCATCCTATCAAAAGTAATTATCAGATTCAATGCAATTCTCATCAAAATTCCATCACAATTCTTTACAGAATTTGAAAGCAAAAGGCGCAACTTTATATGAAAAATCAAAAAAAGCCCAGAATAGCTAAAAGAATCTTATACAAGAAAATAATTGCTGGATGGAACTAGAAAATATCATACTAAGTGAGTCACAAAACAACACACATTGTATGTACTCACTAATAAGGAAATATTACCTAAAAGGAAGGTTGGAATAGCCACCATACATCTCACAGACCATGCGAATCTCAAGAAAGAAGATCACACCAAAGTGTTAATGTTACAGTACTATTCAGTAGGGGGAACAGAATGATCTCTGGAAGATCTGGGAAGGAGAGTGGAGAGGGAAGGAAAAAGAGGGGCCAGATCAATTATGGGAGCAGATGGGGTAGAAGGACAAAGAATTTGAATTTGAAAGTAGGTGTACAGCAGTGGGGGGAGGAAACTGGGAGTAGCCACTAGAAAGTCCCAGATGCCAGTGACCCAAGAATTTCCTAGGACCCAACAGGGAGGACTTTAGCTAAAATATCCAATCAAGGGGAAACAGAACCTGCAGAGGACATGCACAGTAGAAAGGCACAGCCCCCAGCTGATGTATGAGACCACTCACCCACCTCAAAATTATCAATATAGATTTTCTCCTGTCACAATTAAATGCAGAGATAATGAGTGGAGCAGAAGCTGAAGGAAAGGCCATCCAGAGATTTCCCACGTTGGGATATATCCCATCTGCTGACACCAAATCTAGATACTATTTCTGATGCCAAGAAATGCTTGCTGACAGGAGCCCAGTACAGTTGTCCCCTGAGAAGCTGTGCCAGAGCCTGACCAATACCGATGTAGATGCTCACAGTCAAATATTTGGCTGAGTGCAATGGGAAATTTAGGGTAAAGCCTGTAGGTGCTGAAGGGGTTTACACCATAGGAAGAACAACAATATCAACCAAACAGATCTCCCAAAGCTGTCAGGGACTAAACCACCAACCAAAGAATACACAGAGGACACCCCTGGCTCCAGCTGGATATGTAGCACAGGATTGCCTTATCTGGCATCACTGGGTGTAGAGCCCCTTAGTTCTGTGGAGGCTTGTCCCAGGATAGGGGAACAATAGGCTGCTGAGGCAGGAGAGGGTAGGCAGTTGGGGGAGCATCCACATAGAGGCGGAGAGAGGGAGGATGGGATGGGAGCTTGTGGAGTGGAAACTGGGAAGGTGGATAACAATTAAAAAATAAATAAATAAAAACAAATAAAAAAGAAAAGCATATAAAGCAAGGTTGAACATCTTGATCCATCAAGGAAATGCAAATCAAAACCATTCTGAGTTCCACCTTACACTGATCAGACTGACTAAGATAAAAATCTCAAGTGACAGAACATGCTGGTGAGGAATGTGTAGCAAGGGAAACATTCCTCTATTTCTGGTGGGAGTGCAAACTTATGCAGTAACTATGGAAACCAATAAGGCAGTCTCTCAGAAAACTGAGAACTTTTCTACTTCAAGATCCATCTATACAACTTCTGGCCTTATACAAAAAGGAATCTCCATCATACCATAAAGATACATGCTTAAACACATTCACAGCAGATTTATTTTCAATAGCCAGAAACTGGAAACAACCACAATGACCTTCAACCAAAGAATGGATAAAGAAACTGTTGAGTATCACTCCGCTGTTGGAAACAATGATATCATGAAATGTACAGGCAAGTAGACAGACCTAGAAAAAAGCAAAGTGACTCTTAAGCAGACTTTGGAAATACGTTTTGCATTTTAGTTCTTGGTGTTAGGGGATTAGTGTTAATTCTTTAAAGTGTAGTACATATTTTGGTTATCTTATTTAGGAAATATATATGATTCTAACTATGGGTTTGAATTGGTGAGACAACAATTTATCATAATAAATCATTCTTTGATTTTCCTTGTGATAGTTTTTGACATAAAGCTTATTTAGTATCTTGTGACTACCATTGGCATGAGTTTATATATATATATATATATATATATATATACCCTTTCAAGCTAATGTTTTCCTAAACCAGAAACCAATTTTTCTGAAGCCAGTATGTTGTCTGGCCTTGTTTTGTTAGCCATTCTGTTTTTCTCAGTCTTTTAGTTAGTAAATGCAATGCATTTATGTTAGAAGTGATTGTGTTTTTTTTTTATGTGTGTGTGTGTGTGTGTGTGTGTGTGTGTGTGTGTGTGTATGTCTGTCTGTGTGCTTGAGTCTGCATGTCTGTATGTCTATGTGTCTCTGTGCATATGTGGAAACAATAAAAATACCAAAAGAACTTAAGTTAAAGTAAGAGAAAGAGAGAGGATGTAGGGAAGGGAGAAAAGGGAATGGAATAGATGGGATATGAAAGCATCATATGGGTCCATTAGTGAGGAAAAATGGAAGCAGTTAGAGAGGACATAATTGAATGTTAAGACAGCAGATGAGGGAGTTGAATAAAAAATATATATCGATATATGTATCGGCTGCTATAATGGTGTACAACTTTAATACTTAATATAGGAGGCAGAGGAAGCCAGAGCTCTGATAGTCTGAAGCAAGCCTGGTGTACAGAGTATATTGCAGACCAACTCTGTTATATGAGATCTTGTTTTAAAAGAAAAAAAGAAAGAACCAAAAAAGACACATATGTATGAAAATATAATAATCCTATTACTTCACATAGTAATGTAAAAATAATTTCAAAAGGGAAAACAAAACAAAATTATTGCCATATTAGCTAATTTTATGTGCACTTGTAGTTCCAATTCCTTCCACCTTCCATGTGAAGGTGGAAGGAACAAAATGAACTTTAGCTACAAGGTGAATTAGAGTTCTGTGTATGCAAGTTACAGGAGACCACATTTTGGATGAAAGAAAAGGTAAAGGGAATAGAAAAATAGAAAAGGTTATAAGTAATAAGTTCATCAGCTAATGTTAAAGTTGTCTCTAGGATGAATAGAACCCTGAGCTCCCTAACTGACAATTCAAAAATTAAAACACCAGCAACAAAAATGTATCAATACTAAAATACTGAAAGGGTAGTTTTCTTCACTGGATCAGTTGGCTTAGAAGTTTGTCCTCAACTTTCTAATACTTATGTCCTTTATCTAAGTCTATCCATTCACTGTGTAGTTACATTCTAAATTAGTTTTTTTATATTTTAAAAATTATAATCTACATGATATGTGTATATTGGCACATGTGCCACTGAGCAAATGATAGCTATTTGGAGTCAGTCCCCTCCTTTCCGGGACTAAATTGAGGTTGTCAAGCTTAGTGCAGCAAGTACCTTGACCCTCTGAGTCATGTTTTAGGCCTTCCTTTTTATATTTTTTATCTATGATATGGTTGAACTTTTATAAAGAATAGTATTATAATAGACTATTTAAGCTGCTGAGAGCCATATACTGGTACCATATTAAATTTCTATACTCTGCTCTATAACAATGACTTTGACCTCACATTTCATATCTGTATTTCAAGTTAATAAGCTAATTATATGTTAATGATTTACATACAAAATTATTACTTTATACTCTTCTGTATTTCATTGCACTTTTGCTTTTATCTATAAATTTATATTTTCACTTGGTTTTGTGTTTTTCCCCACTAATAAATTATTTATTCAATTTACATCTCTAACTAATCATCCTCCTTCATCCTTTCCTCATTATCCTTCATTTCTGAGAAGGTGAGTTCCCTCCCAGGAAACCAACCCACCCACCCTTGTACATCAAATCACTGCAGCAGAAGGTAACATCATTCCACTGAGGCCAGGAAAGACAGCCATGTTAGGGGAACAGGTTATTTGACATTGTTGGTACTCTTGTGGAGTCCCTATTCACTTCATGACGCTTGGGGAAAATCCCAGAGACTGGACCACCCACCAAAAAGTGAGCATGGTCTAGACCTAACACCTTCCACAAATATAATAGATGTAGAGCTTGGTCTTCCTGTGGTTCCCCAAAGAAGTGGAGCAGGTCTTACCTCAACTCTGTTGCCTACCCATGCATCCTGCTTGCTTTACTGGGCCATCTTCTCTGGTCTCAGTGGGAGAGGATGCACCTATTCATGCAGTGACTTGAAGTGCCAGGAGAAGAGGAGTATGGGCCAGCCATAAGCTTGTGAAAAGGGAAGAGGAAAGGAAATGGAGAGAGAGAAGGAACAGAAGAGGCAGAAGAGGATAAGAGAGCAAGGGAACAAGGAGCAGGAGAGAAAGAGAGAGAAAGGGAAGGAGGGAGGGAGGGAGGGAGGGAGGGAGGGAGAGAGAGAGAGAGAGAGAGAGAGAGAGAGAGAGAGAGAGAGAGAGAGAGAGAGAGAGAGAGTAGCCTTTTTATACTGAGTCAGGCATACTTGGCTGTTGCCAGGTAGCTGTGGGGTGGAACCTAGGAGAAATTCTAACAATAAGCAATTTGTGTCAGTCGCTGGTTACTTGGGTTTTGCTGTTGCTGTTGTTTTATTTTTTGTTTGTTTTGTTTTATGAGATACATTTCTATTTTTATTAGATACTCTCTGCATTTACATTTGAAATGTTATCCCTTTTCCCTACCCAGCTCCCATTCCCCCTTCCTCTCCACTTGTCTTCAAGAAGATGCATTCGCTCCAAATCACCCTCTCCAACCCATTACCGTGACATTCCCCTACACTGTGAAAAAGTGACAACACTGGACCAAAGGCCTCATATTGATACCAGACACTGCCATCTTCAGCTACATATGCACCTGGAGCCATAGGTCTCTCAGTGTGTGCTCAATGGTTGGTGTTTTAGTTCATGGAAGTTGTAAAGAATTTGTTTGGTTAATAATGTTATTCTTCCCATGAGGTTGCAACCATTTTCAGCCACTTAAGTTATGAAATATTTAGAAGAGGAAACACTTTTTGTCTTGTTAAAGTGTTCAAAATTCTGAGAACCTGCCAAATAATATACTGTAGATGTGTGCATTTTGACCCTCTCTGTATGTCCTGGATAAGAAGCATAAGGCATATATACATTGCAAATATATGTGCTAACTACTCTTTTGCCTTTTCCCTAAAGGAAGACATGGACATACTTGGACATTAAGCTTATGTTTTTATTCTGCTTAAGAAGTCTAATCTTTTTTATTTACACCAGTATTGCATATGCATGCATACAGTCAATAATTTCAGCCTTATAATCATTTATTTGTACAACAGAATTTTGCATAAATGGATACACATTCCTTACCATTCCTCTCGTAGGAGTTTTACACTTTTCCTCAGCCCTACAGAATCACATACACTGTGGGGATGAGTACATTCTCTGAAATATGAAATAGACTCAGATGTGCAGAAAGCCAAAATACCAACTTTTTGCTTACCATGCCAAAGACATCTTTCTTCATTAATCATTTTCTTCATTTATATTTCAAATTATGTCCTACGTACTTTTTACCTTAACCATGCCAGATGCCTTAGCGTTTCGAGTGAGGTAGAAAAGAAAAGTCGGGTTACCAGCCAGGTCCCTCAAAGGTTAACAACCTTGCTCTCATACTTTATTCCCTCCTCCCCTTAGGGAGAAATCACAGGTCAACTTGTCCCTTTCCAAATGCTGAACTGTGCCAACTTACAGATGGGCCCATGTGCTTAAAATTAAATTATTCTTTTTATTAATTTTCAGTTTTATGATTCTTTGGGGCCTTAAAACTTTGTTAAGTGAATTCTGTGATTTTCATTAGAGTATTTTGGCTCCATGTCATTTTTTGGGAGTGTTTTGTAGGGTTGCCAAGATGAGAGTAATAATGTGTTGACATTATTACTAGGAATATATTAAATAACTGCTAGCATTGTATTTTGCTCTTTCCCTTCGATGTTACTTTAAAGTAATTATTTATTTTGAAACACACACACATACACGCACACACACACACACAAACACATATATAACATTTTGGTCATTTCACCCTCCCCTAATACCTTTATAACCTCCATACTCACCCCAATTTTATTTTTTATTTTCTTTTTGTATCTTTTCATAAAATAAACAATAAACAATCACAGGCAAAATTAAAACCAGAAATAAAAAGGCCAGAACAAAGATTAAAAATAAGTAGAAGAAAAATGAGAACAAAAACTGACTAAAGAATGTGAGACAAAATGTCTAGAAAAAATATCTCTGAGTTCATTTGTGGTGACCAACTACTCCTGGGTTTGTGGGTTGTCCTGAAGTATAGTGAATATATACAGGGAGATTCTAATGGAGAAAGCAATGATTTCTTATTGTTTTTTCTTTAGGTATCAATTGTAATTAGCTTATTGCTTAGGGGTAAGAGCTTATGCACATTCTCCCTTCTCAGCACAGGGAGCAGCTCTAGCCTACACTTGTACAGGTGTTGCACATGCTGACACAGTGTCTGTATGTTCATAAGTGCATCAGTCTTGTTGTGTCTGGAAATAATCATTTTCTTGGAGTCATCCATAACCTGTGACTCTTACAGTTTTTGTGCTTTGATTCTGTATAGATCCCTAAGACCAGGGGGAGAAGAGTGCTTTCATGGAGACATCCCATTTTGAATGAAGTGCTGCAAAGACTCTGACTCTCTGCAATTGTCCAGTTGTGGCCTCTGTGTTAGATTCCATCTACAATAAGTAGAACCTTCTCTTATGATGGCTGAGCAAGGCACTGACCTATGAGTATACCAGTATGTCATTAGGAGTCATTTTATTGCTATGATCATTTATAAAATAATATTATTAGGTTTTTTACTTAGGCCCATGTTTTATCTAATACCAGGTTCATGGTTACTTCAGCAAGTTGAGTATGACTTTTAAACTCAAGGAGCACGTTTTAAACTCAAGCAGAAAATTGTCGGTTACTCTTACAGTGATCATGGGCTCAGTTTAACTTTTTAAGAAAGATCCTGTCAGACTTCTATGAATTCTTATTTTATTTTATTATTTTTGCCAGTTCTTAAACCACAGAATCACATTCTATCAGAAAATCTCTGGCCATACTGGGGTATAATTCAGCTGAGAATTTTCACTAAACTTCTACTTCTCCATTTTTCCACAATTACTCTTAGCTCTATAGTAGTCTGTTTTTAGGAGCCTCACCTCCCACTGCATCTTGGTTGCCAGGGTATTTTGTCTCTTAGTGTGGAGTCTGGTCTCCCTATCCCTTTGCCATTACCACTATCAGCCTTTCTTATCCCAGTTCCATCCCATTCTGTCACCCACCAACCCACAGAAGCACTATATGAGGAGCACCATAACCAACAAAGTTGTCTAGGATACAGAGAGGTTAGCACAACATACCCAAATAAAATGACAAGGTCAAATTAAAAAAAAATATCAAGAAAATGACGATCATTATAACTCAAGATGTCTAAAACATAGTGTAAAAATGCAAACATGACATTTATTATAATCTAGCAAAATTGTTAATATAGGCGCTAGGGAATTCACTATAGCTGAACCATGAGACAAGGACATCAAAATAGCAATTATTAGCATGCTAAAGTATCTTAGAGAATCTCGGGATAAATGGCTTAATGAAGTCTCTGAAAGCATAAGTAAAGAGCTAAATGAAATAATGAAAACAATTCAAGACATAAAAATAGAATTTAACAAAGAAGTAAAATCACTTAAATAAAACCAAACTGAGAATAGACTAAAGATCAAATTATTTCTTTAAAATCATCTTTTCTCTTATTGGAGAAAGTTGAAATAATATAAAGAATATTCAAGCATGAATGCACAGATGTTATATATTTTGTATGTATTGCTATCTTATGACATCTATATATTGATATTATATCTATCTATTTTTACTTCTGAAGATAGAGCTCCACTTTTCATGCAAATCATGCAAATACTATACTGCTAACCTCATCTTAAAAAGGAAATAAATGACTTTATCAAATACATATTTTCATTTGACTTCTTTTTTCATTTTTATTTGTACATAAGTATAATTGTGTTTCTTACTCCATCATCTATGATACATCCTAAAGATAAAATTGCTAGCACTCCTTCCAAACTCCAGCTTTTAGAATCATTCAGTTCCCCTTTTCATTATGCTTTTGGGAATTTGAAGGGGGGCTATATATATAATTTAAATTTATATATAAAAATATATATAATTTAAGGCTGATCCATCAACAGTCACCTATTTTCAGTTGCCAGTTATTATTCTCTGTATTAACTATCAACTAAAATAAGTTTTCTAATCCTAGGTTGAGAACATCACTAGTAAAAGATTCTAAATATAAATATTTAGAAAGAAGTTTGGCTATTTGTTCATTTTGTTCAGCTTTACAATTCTAGGTGGGTCTTTAGAGTGGACCTTAAATCTAATCAGAAAACTATTGGCTACCCTCAAAACAATCCTACAATTACTACATTAGAAGATTACATGACTAGAAGACCATAAGCAAAAGCTACTTGGGGAGGAAAGGTTTAGGGCAAGAACGAAAGGCAGGGACCCAGAGTCAAGAACTAAAGTAGAAGCTATGGTAGAGTGTTTCTTTACAAGCTTTTAACCTCCTGCCTTTTAATCTTGCTTTCTTATACAAAACCACATGCCCAGTGGCTTTCTTATATGACTACCACCACAGTGGGATAACACTCTCCACATCAATCATTTATTTTAAAAAGTCAACCAGTCTGATTGTTCATGAGCCACATTTTCTGAATAAGATAGTTTTTCACTTTCCTGAACATATTACCATCTACAAGTCCACAAACCTAGCTACAGACTACCACACAGAAACCTTCCTCCTTTGCAAGTATCTCTTTGTAATCCCTTATCACCGTACTTGCAGCTATCTTCATGGCCTTATGTCTAGTTCCATGTTAATGGTCTTAAGACATTCTTTATTTACGAACCATTTTTGCCTGGCAATATGTTTCCTCCTCTTCATCCCACCCACTACCACAGGCTTGGTTTTAGAGGCACATTTGCCAGACCAAATTAAACAGGTAATTAATCAACTATCCTTGGCTTATAGCATGTTGCCAATGCCCTGAATTGGCCCAATTTAAAGAAAGCCAGACTCTGATATACAACATACAAAGAAAGTAAGAAAACCTCATGTATGGGTCAAATTCCAAAAATAAAATTTATATTGGTAGGAAAGGTAGCATGTATCCCATTATACCTACTAGACTATAGAAGTCTTCTCTAATGGTGAACACCAAATAAACTCTAAATAAACCCCAGGTCACAGAATAAAAAAAAAATGTCATAAGCTTCATCAAATAATTCAAGGAATTTTAATAAGACAAGAAGGAACTGCTAACTAAACTCTAAAAGGATAACAATTAGTGATGCCTGATGTCCAAACAAACACAAATACACATTTCAATAAAATTACAAAAATAATTCAGAAACTGGGTGCAATAGAGTTAGAAACATTGAAGAAAAGAGAAATTGAAATGAAAACAAGACTGAAGAATTCAATTCTCCAATTGGGCAACTTAAGGAAATAACTTGTAAGTTCAATGAATGAAAGTGAATATAGAATATTAGGACCTAGAGAAGAACAAGAGCATCCGATGAAATGAGCAACAAAATTGAAATAAACAGAAACTACAGGAAACAGACATGCAGGAAACATAGAATACCTGGTGCTAATAAAGAAATATAGGCAGCTAATAAATATTGAGAATAGGAGAAACAGTCTTCTGTTTCTTGGGAAGAGTATACCATGTGGTTATTCAATTTCAAATGGTAAGTCTTGAAAACAGAGATACAATAATGTGATACAGACTAAGCAGGTCATATTTGTGAATATATATCTATATGTCTTTTTTTGAGTTGAAAAATTTAATACCCACATATAAAAAACAAGCAACTAAGAGATTCTGTCAGTCAATATAGCTGAAAGCCAGTTTGGATTCAGTGGCAGGCCCTATCTTAGATGTTTTACATAGCAGAATGCCCAATATTCTCCTCTTGCGTCTGGGTGCATGCTTCTGGGTTCACACATACACATATGCATCTAACACATGCACACATACAATGTGATTGACTTTTCATATAGATGGAATTATTTTCAGTTTTGTTCTGATTGTCTCAATTTTTCTAAGTTTTTAAACTGGATATTGTTTGAATTTATATTTCAGATATTATCCCCTTCCTCCAAGCCCATCCCTTCCCCCTCCCATTGCCTCCATGAAGGTGTGGCCTCTCCCACCTCAGCACATTGAGATTCCCCTACACTGGGAAAATGAGCCTTCACTGGACCAAAGGCCTCTTGTTCCATTGATGTCAGAGAATTTCATCCTCTGCTGCATATACACCTGGAGCCACAGGTCTCTCCATGCAAAATCATTGGTTGGTGTTTTCATGCCTGGGAGCTGTATATATCTACATGTGTGTGTGTGTAAATACAATTATTGAAATAAAGAGTCCATGAAGTGGGACTAGAAGGAGGAAGGGTTTGGAGGGAAAAAGAGAATGGGAACATTGAAATCATATTATAGTCTCAAAATTTTAAAAGGTTAAAATAAAAAATTCCAATTAAAGATATATAAAAGAGAGCAAAAATCTCAGGTCAAAGGCATAAATCAGATTTGTAACAAGCTCATAGAAGAGAACTTTTTATAATTAAAGAAAGACAAACTTTTGAAGATACAAAAGGCATACAACGATCACCTAAAAAAGTCTCCAAAAGATTAGCAATATATATGCATCTGCATATATATATATATTATTAACTTGAAGAAAAATTAGTAAAAGACATTAACTGAAACAAATTAATAACCTGTTAAATTTTAAATTTTTCCTTAAAAATTCTATTTTAGTTTTATTTTGTTCTGTGAAAGTTTCAAAGATCATGATTTAATCATATTTTTCACCACTCCACTTCCAACATTTCCTGGAGATACCCTTCCCTACACACCCAACTTTGTCCCTTAAAACAACTTTCATAACCAATTTGTACTGTCCAAATATTCATGATATAGCATCTTTCCCTGCAGCTAACAACTATAAATGGTTCCAAGACATGGGGTGGGGTTCTATGTTCTACAGACCTCTGCATGCTGAAAGTTTTTCTGGTTAGAGATTACATGGGATTTTAATATTGACAAATTATCTACCCATTTTCCTGTATTTCTAGGATTCACAGAGACCAATAATTATACTGCTTACCCTAGTGAAAAAATGTGTATATCAATTCTTTCATTATATAAAATGCTTACATAGCAATATTTATTGTGTCTATAAGAACATTATATACTGGATTTGTATATTTTATCTCTAAACTTGTATTATACAGAGTTTATTTCCTCTGCTTTATACAGTTTATATCACAACATTGAGCATTTTCTGGTTTTCCTGACAGTCTATTTCTCATACATTTAAGAAGACCTAGCACTACTATTCAGAAATGTTTCTCCATGCTTCCAATGTATCTGGAAACATATTCATTTACATTTGATTTTAAAAATGTATATGTTCATCTGGTGTGTCAAGTAATATTTTATTGCCCCTCATAATTCACTCATATATATACTTTTCTATAATCTGCATTATTAAATCATCCATTACAATTTCTATACTCTATTTTATTTGCTATTTTTGTAGTAAACAGACAAAACTTGTATATTATACACACAAAGTAGCAAAATTACATATGTGTGGGTGTGTCTGTGTGTCTGTGTAACATTTCATAATATTATATACTTTATGTATCTGAAAAGAAAATAGGACCAAATAGGTTTAAGAATATGTTTCTCCCCAAATGCTCAGGCCGTCTGCAACCAGGAACAGTGGAGATCCAAAGATGCAGGCCTAGTGAGACTTCACTGTGTGTAGCCTGGGCACAGAGAGCTCTGGGCCGAATGCACGGAAAGCAACCCCCCCCCCAATACAAGGAGGGAAACTACATCCTAGTAAAAACAAGAAAACACCTAAGTAAGAAAACCAAAAGACTAAAGACACATAGGCACAAATTCAACCTCCAAAAGCAAAAAAAAAAGAAAAAAAGAAAAAAAAAAACAAGAAACAACAACCACTATTTCTCAATATCTATTAACATAAATGGACTCACTTCCCCAATAAAAATGCATAGACTATCAGACAGTATACATAAACATAATCCAGCATTTTTCAGCATATAGAAAACTCACCTCAGTGACAAAGACAGAGAGTATCTCAGAATAAAAGGTTTGGAAAAAAATTTCCAAACAAATGGCCCCAAGAAACAAACTGGAGTAGACATTATAATATTCAATATAGTAGATTTTCATCTAAAAGTTGACAAAAAAGTTTAGGAAGGACACTTTTTATTCATTACAGGGAATAACTGTCAGTAGGAACTCTCAATCCTTAATATATATGCTTCAAATACAAGAGTACGAATATCCGTAGAACAAACCCTACTAAAGCTCAAAAGAGACATGGAACCTCACACAATAATAGTTGTAGACCTCAACATCCCACTCTCATAAATGGAAAGATCATGGAAACAGAAACTAAACAAAGACATAGGGAAACTAGAAGAGGTTATGAACCAATTGGAATTAATAGACATCTACAGAATATTTCATCTTAAAACAAAAGAACCCTCCTTCTTCTCAGCACCTCACGGCACATTCTTCAAAATTCACCATATAACTATATAATTGGTCAAAAAAACAAGCCTCCGTATACATAAGAAGGTTGAAATACTCCCATGCATCCTAGAAGATCACCATTATCTAAGGCTAGTCTTTAATAACAGCAAAGACAACAAAAAGCCCATATACACATGGAAACTAAACAATGCTCAATTAAATGATAGCATGGTCAATGATGAAATAAAGAAAGAAAAAAAGGATTTTCTAAAATTCAATGAAAACAAAAACACAACATATCCAAACCTATGTGATGCAATAAAAGCAGTACTGAGACAAAAATTCATAGCTCTGAGTGCTTCCAAAGGGAAAAAAAAAAAAAAAAAAAAAAAAAAAAAAAAAAAAAAAAAAAAAACTGGAGAGAGCATACTTGACAGAACAGTGGAAAGCTCTAGAAGAAAAGGAAGCAGAAACACTCAAGAGAAGTGGACAGCAAGAAATATGCAAACTCAGAGAAGAAATTACCAAATAGAAACAAAAAGAACCATTCAAAGAATTAACAAAACCAAGAACTGGTTCTTTGAGAAAATTAAGATTCATAAACCTTTACCCACACAATCTAGAGGTCAAAGAAGGAGTATCCAAATTAACAAAATCAGAAAGGAAAGTGGAGACATAACAACTGAAACTGAGGAAATTCAAGAAAACTTCAGATCCTAGTATAAATGACCATAGTCAACAATGCTGGAAAATCTGGAGGAAATGAATGTATTCCTAGACAGTTACAAGATACTAAAGTTAAACCAGGACCAGATAAAACATCTAAATAATCCCATAACACATAAAGAAATAAAAGCAGTCATCAAAAGCCTCCCAACCAAAAAATCCCAGGTCCAGATCGGTTCAGTGCAGAATTCTATCAGACATTTATTGACAACCTAATAACAATACTCTCCAAACTATTCCACAAAATAGAGTCAGGTGGAACACAACCTAATTCATTTTTCAAGGCCACAATAACCCTCGTTCGAAAAACAAAAAAAGACCCTATTAGGAAAGAGAACTTCAGACCAATCTTCCTTATAAACATTGATTTAAAAATACTCAAAAAAAAAAAAAAAAAAGAAAGAAAACTCTTGCAAACCGAATCCAAAAGCACATCAAAACAGTCATTCACCATGATCAAGTAGGCTTCATCCTTGGGATGCAGGGATGGTTTAATATAAGGAAATCCATCAATGTAATCCACCATATAAACAAACTCAAAGAAAAAAAAAAGCCACATGTATATCTCACTAGATGCTGAGAACGCATTTGACAAAATTCAACAGCCATTCATGGTAAAAGTCTTGGAAAGGACAGAAATTCAAGGCCCATACATAAACTTAAGAAAAGCAATATACAGCAAACCAATAGCCAACATAAAGCACAAGGTGAGAAAATTGAAACAATCCCACTAAAATCAGGGACTAGACAAGGTTGCCCATTCACCCTACCTATTCAACATAGTATTGGAATTCCTATAAGGCTAAGAACACTATCAAGAAAGTAAAACGGCAGCCAAGAGATTGGGAAAAGATCTTTACCAGCCCCACATCTAATAGAAGCCTAATATCCAAGTTATAAAAAGAACTCAAACAGTTCGACACAAGAAAATCCTACAACCCTATTAAAAATGGGGTACAGAGCTAAACCAAAAGTTCTCAATTGAGGAATACCGAATGGCTGAGAAACATCTAAGGAAGTGCTCAACATCCTTAGCCATCAGGGATATGGAAATCAAAACAACCCTGAGATCCCACCTCACACCAATCAGATTGGTCAAGATCCAAAATTCAGATGACAGAGCATGCTGGTGAGGATGTGGAGAAAGAGGAACACTTCTCCACTGTTGGTGGGGTTGTAAACTGATACAACCACTCTGGAAATCAGTCTGGCAGTTCCTCAGAACATTAGACACAGTGCTACTTGAAGACCAGGTTATTCCACTTCTGGGCATATACCCCAGAGACACTCCAATATACAACAAAGACACATGCACCACAATGTTCATAGCTGCTCTATTTATATTAGCCAGAAGCTGGAAAGAACCCAGATGTCCTTCAGTAGATGAATGGATACAAAAATTGTGGTACATTTACACAATGGAGTACTACTCAGCTATCAGAACCAATGACTTAACGAAATTCTTAAGAAAATGGCTGCATCTAGAGAATATCATCCTGAGTGAGATAACCCAGTCCCAAAAGAACAGACATAATATTCAGTCACTGATAATGGGATACTAACTCCAGAAAGCTCTGAATACCCCAGAAAGAATACACAGACTGTGTGAAGTTCAAGAAAATAAAAGAAAAAACAATTATTCTCAATCCTTACACACCAAGAAATCTTTGACTAATTCCAGGTTACATCCTGTTTTACATGTACTATATGCTCATTGTAACTAGTAAAACCTTAATGCACACTATCAAAGCTTTGAAAACAAAAAGCCAAGCACTTACAAAAATGTTTTCATATACTTTTATGCAAAAATGCTTAAAATTTGTTCATTTATCTTTGTTTTAAAATAAAGTTGTTCAAAAAAAGAAATAATAACAGCTTTACTGTTATTTCTGTTAATTGGAATTGTATCTATATCTATCCATACCTATAATCTGTATTATCAATTTCTCTCTGAAACATATATTCCTGAGTGATTTAAAACCTATTACTTGGGCTGAAGAGACAGCTCAGTGATTAAAAGAACTTACTGTTCTTGCAGTGGTCCTGAGTTCAATTCCCAGTAACCACATGTGACTTACAACCATCTGTAATGGGATGTGATGCCCTCTTCCATAGTGTCTGATTGTCTGAGGATAGCTACAGTATACTTGTATATATATATATCCTTTAAAATTATTATTATTACTACTAGATAGTTAATATGAACTAGTAAATATATGCATATATATATTTGTATATTCTAAACTGTGTATATATCACCTAATAATTGAGAATGTTTCTCAAAATAAAATATCTCTGGCCTAAATGGAAAAAAAATGGATCCATCTAGAGAATATCATCCTGAGTGAGGTAACCCAGTCACAAAAGAACAGACATAATATGTGGTCACTGATAATTGGATACTAACCGCAGAAAGCTCTGAATGCCTCAGAAACAACTCATAGACTATATGAAGTTCAAGAAAAAAACAAAGGCCAAAAAAAAAAGGAAAAGAAAAATCTTTATGCTGAATCTTTACACACCAAGAAATTTTTGACTATTTCCAGGTTACATCTTGTTTTTCATGAACTTTATGCTAATTGTAACTAGTAATATTTTAATGCATACTATCAAACCTTAAAAAAAAGTACTGAGAAAAAATGTATTCATATACTGTTATGCAAAATGCTTAAAATCTATACATATATCTTTGTTTTTTAACATAAAAGTGTTCAATTAAAAAAAAAAAAAAAAAAAAAAAAAAAAAAAAAAAACAAGAATATGTTTCTCCATACATGTGCTGTCTCAGAAGAAGGCTTTTCTTAAAGGAGCTTTACTTTTGTCACGGGCAATATTTTCTATACTTATTTTTATATTTTCCATTTTGTCTGTTTTCATAAGGGTTTTTATTTTAGCTTCATGTTTTTTTAAACTTTGCTGCTTGTGGGAAGCCATTGTATTCGCCATTACAAGATGGCGCCCAGCCCGAAGGGAGGGTGTCCAGTTTTGAGATAAACAACCTAAGTGCGCATGCCCACCTGCCTGTTTTTGCTGAATCATGGTGACTCTGAGTATGCTAATTAGGGCGCACAGAATGCACCAATCAGGTGGCGGCACAGTCCTCCTAAGCATATATAAGGAGGGCTGGTTTCTGGGCTCGGGGTCTTTCGCTACTGCAATCAAGCCCGCAATAAATGCCTGTAGAAGGATCCTGTTGTGGCGCCGGCGAGATAGGCGATCGCTACAGCTGCCCATTTCTATCCTTATAAATTCTTTAATAATTATATGTAAAACAAAAGAATAGCAAATAAATATCAAACTGTCCTTAAACTGTTTAGTGGTTACACATTGCCCTCGGGATACATATTCCTTAACTAAAGATGAATGGTATGATTTTGATCTCTGTCCTAATTATAAGTGTTATAAAGCCTATATCATACAAATAAAATTAGTTAGTAATATCATATTTAATAAAAATTGTACTATTTCATGATTTTGTCTTTTTAATTTTTATATGTCTCTGTTCTTTGGAATATCAGGTGCATTTTTGCCCCATATCTACTTTCTCTACCAAACTATTGTGAGTGTCCCTCCCACACACACCAACATTCATCATTAAATAATGATATAAACAAAACCAGAATAAGTAAATTTTAACTTACAAATATAAATTTTATTTTCCCTGAAAGGTGGTATAATATTCTATATGTCATATAGATGTCCTACCCTAGTAATCTAACATTCCTCTTTTGAATAAAAAAAATAAAACTTCAGATACATAAATTTTATTTTCATGATGAAATTAACACACTAGGAGAAATAATTTTGACATATTTAAATCTGCTATTTGGGGATTACATTCATTTGTCATATTTAAGTTAGTCTAGTAGATTGGTCTCATAGTACTGATAAATAAGATGAGGAAATATACTTAATAGTATTCTATTTCTTGATAGTGTTGCCATTGTGCTGTTGATACCTCATTAGATATTCTTTTTCTGTGTTTAGACATTGTATATTAATTGTACCCCTTGATATATTCCTATTGTGCTGTTGATACCTCATTAGATATTCTTTTTCTGTGTTTAGACATTGTATATTAATTGTACCCCTTGATATATGCCTAATATATGTCAAAAATGCATATGTAATTTTAGTAAAAATTCCTAATAACTGTAGAATTCTGTAAGTGGTGTCATGATTAATATTTTATTTTTGATTACATTATTCTATAAATTTTTAAGTGGATGAAATAAATTATTCCCACGAGTAGAGCAGTGAGGCCTTGAATCACATGTAAACAGATTAAATGTTATCTTTAATTTATAATCTATTTTACATAGACCATAAATTATCTTAATTACAAACCAAAATACTCCTTTTTGACTTGGTCTAAGATAGCTGCTCATCCTTTTATTTGCTACAAGTGGATAAAGTAAGGAGCCTTTCAACATACTACTTAGATGTTCCTGTTAAGTTACTGAAAATGGGAAATTGTATGTTGACACATTCTGACCAGGATGCCAGTATTAAAAGTGAAAGAGAGAATGAAGGAAGAACTATTCCAGGGCTGCCCAACCTTGGCATCCATCCTGCCTTCAGACACCAAACTTCAACACTGGTGCTGTTGCCAATAAGTGCTTGCTGAAAGGAAGCTGCTAATGCTTTCTCTAGGCAGGTTCTGCTAGCAATTGATACATGCAGTAATTGATGTTTGGAGCTAACCATCAGACTGAAATGAGATCCCAGTAGTAGAGCTGGCAGAAGTACTCGAGAAGCAAAAAGGGAGTTCAACATCGTAGGAAGAACAGTCTTTTCTGGCTGGACTACCCAGTGCTCTCCGCTATACCACCAACAAAGTAGTGTAGAGGGAAGATCAATGACTCCAGATACATATGTAGCAGATGACCTTGTCTGACATCAATAGGAAAGGAAGTCTTTAGTCCTGGGGAGGTTTGATAATCCAGAGTAAGAAGATGGTGCAGTGGTGGTGCAGGAGAGAGTAGGTAGGTGGAGGAGCATCCTTATAGTGGCTAAGGGGAGCTGTGAGAGGATGGATGTAGAATGGGACATTTGTGGGTGGTTAACTAGGAAGTGGGATATCAGTTTAGATATAAATGACTGGAAAGGTTAATAACAATGATAAATTAATGCTATCCAACATAAAATGCACTGAATTGTTTAAAAAAAGTATAAACTGATTGAAAGCTATAGTAGCTCCTATGTTTATTCTATGTCTCAAGTTTTCTAGTTAGAAGAAACTACTGGTGCCACTGAAGATGCACCATGTCTGTGTAGTAGTCACCATGGCAAAAAGCTTTATGGGATGATTTTTAACATGGAGCAAGATGATCTTACTAGTAATAGTATCAAAGATAGAGTCCAAACTGAAGAGAGATTTGGATATTAGCTAGATAACTAAAAATATAATACATATATGAAAAATTTAGAATTTTTCTACATATCTTGTTATAAATAAACTCAGAATCCATTAGTAATGCCAATCATTTTACTTTTGGCTTAAATTACACATGTAGAAAACTTATACTTAAACCATTTAAAGTATGAAGCAAAATCCAAAATGTTTGATATGAAGGTTAATATATTATGTAAGTTTAAGTCTACATTAAGTAGGGATTCTGTATTTACATATTAAATTTACTTTCTGCTTAGCTTTTTTTGTTGTGTAAACAATTATACTTTTATTTTCCATTGGAAACCTTTGAAACCAAGTTTACATAATTTTGCCAAATATCCAAGTTTGCTCAGAAACATTTTACATTGCTAAAAGTAACCAGGCAAAGAAAAGCTTCAACAGAAAATTATGACCACAGAGAAGAGGGAAAGGAAAAAAAGAAAATGATTAAAAATGCTAACTAAGGTAAAAATGGATGACAACAGAAAATGTACAGTCACAAATGTCATAGAAAATAGGTCTGTAAGTTTTTCAAGGAGCCTACACACAGTCACACACATTAGTGAAATGATTTGGGAATGTAAAACACGTTTCATGGACACTTATGATTTTCTCTAAGTAAAGAAATCTACAGGATAACAGGCTTATCCTCACCAGCCAAGCTGGTTTATGTACACACTCTTCATGTGATGTGTGCAGCATCCACCCCAATTTGTGCTTGGAAAATATTGGCACTTATAATATAGTTTGTAAAAATCTTGTATATAGGTAATTTTGTATATCATTCTGTTAGTTACATAGGAACGTGTGACTCGTTTACAGGAAGATTATATTGATAGCGATAAAGTGAAAACTTATGTCACAATCCCAAACCTACTGTTTCCATGGCATCATGTTTTTACCTGCAGATTGTGCTTTGGGGAGATTAATATTAACTATAGGTTTTGTAAGAGACAAAAAAATGTGAATTTTACATATAGTACCTAGTTCAGTTTTGACCACATAAGAATTAATAAATGAAATTTTAACAATGATCAAAAGAAGTATTTATAATATCTTGATGAGATTCAAGGATAAATATGGGTTGGGGATCATAAGCTATAGTTAAACCCTTTTATAATCCATTGTATTCATATATTTTAATAGAAATAACATTAATATGTGGACTACATACTTTGAACTAGGCTCTGGCATTAGAAAAAAAAAAGATAGAGGCTGGAGGGATGGCTTACCAGTTAAGAATACTGAGTTCATTTCCTAGCAACCACATGGTGATTCAAAACCATCTGTAATGGGATCTGATGCCCTTTTCTGGAGTGGCTGAAGACAGCTACAGTGTACTTAAATATATAAAATAAACAAATCTTTGAAAAAAAGGAAAAAAAACAATCATAAACTTTGCATTGAGCCAATGATTTTTACAATGCCAATACATAAAAGGAGAGAGCTGGAAAAATAATCATTCTAATTGGTCATTAACACACACACAACTCTATACAACAATTTGTAAATATATGATTCAGGTAGTGAATTGTTTGGCTCTTGTACTCAACTTTCTTTCCACTTTTTGGTTAAGTTTTGTTTCAAGCACATTGCTGCTATGGTGCCAAATCCCCTGGAAGTGAAGTTATAGTTGAAAGCTGCCATTGTAGAGGCTACAGATAGAACCAGGGTTCTTTGGAAGAGTACCCAGTGCTCTTAACCATTGGGCCATCTCTCTAGGCCCCTAGATTTTGCTGTAATTTTATATTTAGGGTTGACAGGAAGAATACAGCAAAGGGGAAAAGGAGGCAGAAAAAAAATCTTCCTGAGATAGGTTCTTTTATTTATTTATTTTTTTTTACCTTTTCCTAGATTAATGAGTTATACATGGAAGAGATTTTTAGTCTTCTATGCAACTGTATAAATAAACAATATTGAGGTCAGATGGCACTAGTCATTGAAAAAAGTAAAAGTACAATGGCATGCAATGAATCCATCTTACCCTGTTTGCTTATTTCTTTTAGAAATCATGTTTGTTTTTAGATGGCAATGTCTAGAAACTAATTGCAAGTTCATATCCCTCGCAGCTTAGAAGTATTTCCATTGCTTCGGTACTGCTCTATCATGTGTTCTGCCACAGACAGAAATTGAGCCCTTGCCCCTCACATTGTATTACTTAGGTGTGTAACCAAAGGTGATACTGAGGCATAATTTGCAGCAAATTATTATTATTATCACAGCAAAGAGCAATTGTCCTAACAGTCAACAAATTTGCAGGTTTAAAAGAAAATTAATTTCTTCTATCTGTATAATTTAGCCAGGTAAAAATATTATTTTTGATATTTCAGTAAAGTAACTTGACAATGTTATTTGTTAAAAGGTGATAAATATAGGTTGTAGCACTAGCAAATGTAATGTGTTCAAATAAGGTGTAAGTTTATTTCCTCAAATTAAGCATATAATTATAAACAGTGAAACAGTAATATTGATCAATTATCACTATTATTTATTGAGGTCTCTAGAAATTCCTTTAGGATTAGTATCAAAATTATATATTTTGATATATAATTTTGATATATATATCACATAGATTGATTGTTGCAGATAATAGTTTCAATAATTTGCTTTTCATAATATCTGCGTAATATTCCATTTGTGTGTGTACACACACACACACACACACACACACACACACACACACACACATATATATGTATATCACATTTTTATTCATTCATCTGTTAGTGGATATAAAAACTCCTTCCATTTCCTGTTTATTGCTTCATGAAAATATTTGATAGATAACCTGGGTTACTGATTTGATGGTATTGAGAAATGATTGTGAGAGTAGTAGTGCAAACTTCTAGTCATGTTTATAAAACTATTTTTCAGGCATAGTTAACTAAGTATGGGAACATCATACCTGAATGTGAGCAACATTATCAACTAGAGTTGGTACTGAGATAGAACCAAAGAAGAGAATGGAAGGAGGCATGTTCTTTCTCCTCTTCCTACAGTTAATGAGGCAAACAGGTAGGATGTTTCACTGCTCCTCCAGCCCAAAGAAGTGTAGGCAGTCAACAAAACACTAAAAACGACTAAAATTACTGTAAGTAATACATAAATAAATGAATAAATATGTTCTCTTTTATGTTGTTTCTGTCAAGTTTAGTTCAGTTACAGAAAATCTAACAATACTTAAATTGGCTCCTTTCTCAGACTTTAAAGGATGATACAGATTAAAAGAATTTAGAACCGGCTTGTGTTAAATATTTGAAGAATTGGGTAGTAAAACCTAGGGTACTGTACATGGAGCTTAGTGAGTAATTAGGATGGGGTTCAGAGGAAAATGTTGATAGGAATGCAAATAGTAAAGACTCTTCATGAGTTTTAGGGGATAAAGGACTCTGTGTTGTATTTCTGTAAATAACTAGTATATATGTTGTCCATGCCCTAAAAATTTGTAGGACACTGATTTTAATTGTAATAGAATAAAATATGGTGAAAGTTTTGAGTTATGCTAACATTCAATGTATTGTTTAGGTATTATTTCTGGATTTTGGAAATGCTTACAGTGAAGACTGATAAAATAGAGTAGAAAGCTTTGTATTAACTGAAAGTTCATCAGATAGATCAGCAATTAGGTCTCAAGACAAATTTATTTTTTTTAATTTATTGGATATTCTGTGGATTTATATTTCAAATGTTATACCAAACCCAGTTACTATTGCTAAGCCCAAGAAGTGCTTGTTGACAGCAGCTTGTATGGCTGTCCTCTGAGAGGCCCTCCCAGCACCTGCCCAATACAGATGCTGATGCTCACAGCCAACCAAAGGACTGAGCCCAGAGACCCAAATGGAAGAACTAGGCCAAGGAATGAAAGAGCTAAAGGGGACTGCAACCTCATAGGAATAACAACAGTATCAACTAACCCCTCAGAGCTCCCAGGGACTAAACCACTAAACAAAAAATATATATGTGGGCCAGTTCACAGCTCCTACCACATATAGCAGAGGACTGAATTATTGGGCATCAGTGCAGAGAGGGAGCATGTGGTCCTATGTAGGTTTGATGGACCAGAGAAGCATGATCCTAGGGGGTGAGGTAGGAGTGAGTATGAGGGTGCATGGGGGGAGCACACTCTTGGAAACAAAGGGGAGGCGGTGATGTGGAGGTTTGTGGAGGGGATACCAATATGAAAGACAACATTTGCAATGTAAATAAGTAAAATAATAAAAATGTTTTATAATAACAAAGTTCATACACTTTGACTGTACCTTAACAAAGATGCCTTGAAGTCATTGAAGATATCATCTAGTCCCAAATCACTACAGGTTGCTGTTAAAAATGTATAAACATATGGGAAAGACTTCCTCTTGGGGTAGGAAGCGCCAGCAACATATAAACAAACACCTAGGAAGATATTTCATCCTCCAAACTTATTTCAATTGGTTAAGCTGTCCAGATTCTTAGAAGGATCTACCACCTTGTCTACTACTCCTGCAACTGACAAACCTTAGCATTATTCATGTGTTACTAATTTTGCAGACAGGTAGGATGTTTAGTGGATATCAGTTAGTTTTAAGTAATGAAAACATGTTAATATTAGAAATAATAGCTTCTATATTTGAAAACACTAAGTGTCATAGAATCTCACATTCAGTACTGGATAATTTAATATTGCATAAATTCAATTTATTAAAGTTTCTCACTCAATGATAGAAAAATAACTTAGATTTGCTTACATTTATTTATTCTAATTTTTCCTTTTATTTTGAGATTATAATATATTGTATTTTTCTTTTCCTTTTCTTCTCCCAAACCCTCCTAGCTCTCTAGCAAATTCATGGACTCTTTTTTTATTTACTGTTTGTTATGTGAGTATACACATATGTTGGGAGCTATGCCCACCCTTCTCCCGCAATCAGCTAAGGGTTAGCTAAACTGCCCTCTTGCATGCCTTGACTTTGGGAATACAACAGGCCTTCCTTTGTAATACCAGTGTGCCCAGTAACAAGGCTACTCCATACCTGTTCCTGTTGCTGCTTTTGGCCACCACAGGATATAGACTCACCCCAGGTGCCACTTCCACCCAGCAGCTAGGGTATTTGCATACTACCTTTGTAACTGCCTTTGTGTATATCTGGAGTTGGAGTAGTTGGAAATGGAGTAAAGCATTTTCTGGCACCACAAATGGAGATGCTCACTGAGATGCAGGAAAGAAAAGATACATTAAAGTATCACCCTGAAGTCTGGCCAGGACTTAAAGAAATTGGGGTGTATTGGAAATGAGATCCACAGTTGGTAGATCAACTAGTGATTGTGCCTAAGCGAAAGTATAAAAAGAGGTAATGGTAAAATATTTTCGTGTATGTGCTATGCTAAAAATTTAGAGGAACAAAGATATTTCTCATAGGTGCTTTTAAGCCTTTTTAAACAGATTAGAGGTAGTTTAACTGGAGAAGAGAGAGAGAAATTGGTTCCCATTAAAACAGACCTCTCCTGTATCTGAGATTGGTATATTGAAAGAGAAGGAAAATAAATGTAAACTGTTCCAGTGCTCTTCTAGGGGGAGCAGAAGGTCAGAAGATGCCCTGACTCTCTGGCTCGCACTGGAAAAATGTCTAGTTCTGGTTCTGGGTCCCTCAGCCAAAATAACAGGGTCCCTTTGACACAACTAGTTCTCTTCTCTCTCCCGTGTTCTTTGTCCCTTGACGACAAGCTCTCCATGTGTATCAATTTGTGTCAGTGGGTGCTTTTGTTGCTTGAGTGTTGCTCTTGTTTCATGTTCAAAAGAAAAATGGTTAAACTTATATCTGTTGGATGCTCACCTCTTGATTTAGTTTTAACTAGTGTCTAAAGGGGTTTCTCTCCTTGTGTTGGGTTTTCCATTATCCTTTGTAGGGCAGGATTTGTGGTCAGATACTGTGTAAATTTGTTTTTGTCCTGGAATAACTTGTTTTCTCCAACTATGATAATTGAGTTTTGCTGGATATAGTAACCGGAGGTGACATTTGTGCTCTCTTAGGGTCTGTAGGATGTTTGTCCAGGCTCTTCTAGCTTTCATAGTCTCTGTTGAGAAATCGGGTGTGATTCTGATTAGTCTGCCTTTATATGTTACATGTCTTTTTTCCCTTACTACTTTTAGTATTCTTTCTTTGTTCTTGAATATTTAGTGTTTTGAGTATTATGCATTTGGAAGAATTTCTTTTCTGGTCCAATCTATTTGGAGTTCTGTAGGCTTCTTGTATGTTCATGGTCATGTCGAACTTAAGGGTAGAGAAGTTTTCTTCTATAATTTTGCTGAAAATATTTACTGTGCCTTATAATTGATATTCTTCACCCTCTTCTATACCTATTATCCTTAGGTTTGGTCTTCTCATTGTGTCTTGGATCTCCTAGACATTTTGTGTTAGGAACTTTTTGGTTTTTTGCATTTTCTGACTGTTTTGTCTATGTTGTCTTTGGCCTCTGAGATCCTCTCTTCAATCTCCTGTAGTCCGTTAGTGATGCTTGCATCTGTGACTGCTGATTTCTTTTTGAGGTTTTCTATCTCCAGGGTTGTTTCTTTTTGTGTTTTTTTTTCATTGTTTCTAATTTTGTTTTCAATCCCACTATCTGTTGGGTTGTGTTTTCATATAGTTCTGTGAGTGATTCCTCCTGGTTCTCCTGTAATTGTTTAATGCACTTCTCAAAGATTTCCATCATCATCATGAAGTATGATTTCAAGTCTAAGTCTTGTTTTTCTGGTGTGTTTGGCAATCCACTATTTGCTATGGTGGGAGAGCTGGATCCTAATGTTTGCAAGTTTTCTTGGTTTTTATTTCTTAAGTTACTTTGATTTTCCCTTTCTATCTTGTTATTTGTGATTATAAGTGATCTTCTTGTCCCTAACAGGTGCCTGTCTCTTCTGTAGATCTGAGGGCCCTTGGTTTCAGGAAGGAAATTGCTTCTGATTGTTTGGCTCTTTGTGGGTAAATCATTGAGTTCCGATGGCAGTGACTCAGTACTGTCTTCATGGGCTCAGGTGTGGGAGCTCTTGTGAGGCTGTTCTGGGAGCTCAGCTCTCTGCCCACAGGTCCTGAGTCCTACAGTTGGGAACCTGGGTCTTTTTCTAAACATCAAAACAATCATCCACCATGATCAAGTAGGCTTTATCTCAGAGATGCAGCAATGTTTCAACATATGGAAATACATCAAAGTATTCCGCCATATAAACAAATAAAAAGAAAAAGAAAAACATGTGATCCTTTCACTAGATGCTGAGAATGCATTTGACAAAATTCAATACCCCTTCATGATAAAAGTCTTGGAAATATCATGAATCTAAGGCCTATACCTTATCATAGTAAAAACAATATATAGCAAACATGTAGCCAACATCCAACTAAATGGAGCAAAACTTGAAGTAATCCCATTAAAATCAGCATCTAGACAAGGTTGCCCACTGTCCCACTATGTATTAAATAAAGTACTGAAATTACTGGCCAGAGGAATTAGACAACAAAATAAGTCAAAGGGATTCAAATTGGGAAGGAAGAAGTCAAAATATTACTATTTCCAGATGATATGATAGTATACTTAAGTGACCCCAAAAACTCACCACTGCACTTTTAAAACTAATAAGCAACTTCAGCAAAGTAGCTGGATATAAAATTAACTCAAAGAAATCAACCACCTTCCTCTACTCAAAGGATAATCAGGCTGAGAATGAAATTAGGGAATTGACACACTTCATAATAGTCACATAGATTATAAAATACTTTGGGGTGACCCTGACAAAGCAAATTTAAAACCTGTATGACAAAAACTTCAAGACTCTGAAAAACGAAATTTAAGAAAATCTCAGAAGATGGAAAGATCTGCCATGCTCATGTGTTGAACAGATCCACATGGTAAAAATGGCCATCTTGTCAATAGCAATCTATAGATTCAATACAATCCCAATCAAATTTCCAACTCTATTCATCATAGCATTGGAAAAAGCAATTTGCAAATTCATCTGGAATAACAAAAAAACCTAGAATACTAAAATATATTCTCAAGAATAAAAACGCTTCTGGGGGAAATCACCATTCCTGATCTTGAGCTATATTAAAAGCAGTTGTGATAAAAAAAATGCATGGTACTGGTACAGAGATAGGCAGATAGATCAATGGAATATAATTGAGGACCCAGAAATGAACCCATACCTATGGTCACTTGATCTTTGACAAAGGAGCTAAAAACATTAAATGGAAATTGGACAGTCTCTTCAACGAATGGTATTGGTTTAATTGGCGGTCAGCATGCAGAAGAAAGAAAATTGGCAGTTTTCTATCTCCTTGTACAAAGTTCAAGTCCAAGAGGATGAAAGACCTCCACATAAAACCAGGTACACTGAAACTATTAGAAAAAAAGTGGGGGGGAGCTTAGAACACATAGGCACAGGGGAAATTTTTCTCAACAGAATACCAATGGCTTATGCTCTAAGATCAAGAATCGATAAATGAGACCTTATGAAGTTGCAAAGCTTCTGTAATGCAAAAGACACTGTTAGGAACACAAAACTGCAGTCAACAGTTTGGAAAAAGACCTTTACTAATCCTACATCTGATAGAGGGTTCGTACCCAATAGTTACAAAGAAATCAGAAAGCTAGACTCTAAAGAATGAAGTAATCCTACTAAAAGTGTGGTACAGAGCTAAACAAAGAATTCTCAATTGAGAAATATTGAATGGCTTAGAGGTGCCTAAGAAAATGCTTGACATCCCCAGTCATCAGGGAAATGCAAATCAAAACAACACTGAGTTTCCACCTCACAGCAGTCAGAATGGCTAAGATCAAAAACTCAGATGACAGCAGATGCCTGTGAGGATGTGGAGAAAGAGAAACACTCTTCCACTGTTGGTGGGGTTGTAAGTTGGTACAACCACTCTGGAAATCAGTCTGGCAGTTCTTCAGAAAATTGAACATGATACTACCTGAAAACCTAGCTATTCCACTCCTGGGCATATACCCCAAGTATGCTCCAACATCTAACAAGGACACATGTCCCACCATGTTTATAACAGCCTTATTTATAATAGCCAGAAGCTGAAAAGAACCGAGATGTCCATCAACATCTGAATGTATACAGAAAGTGTGGTACATTTACACAATGGAGTACTACTCAGCTATTAGAAACAAAGACGTAATGAAATTCATAGGCAAATTGATGGACCTAGAGACTAACATCCTGAGTGAGGTAACCCAGTCACAAAAGAACACACATGGTATGAACTCACTGATAAGCAGATTCTAGCCCCAGAAAACAATGAATACCCAATACCCAAGAAATAATTCACAGACATTATGAAGCTCAAAAAGAAGGAAGGTCAAAATGGGGATTCCCCAGTCCTTCTTAAAAAAGAGAACAAATCTCTCATGGGAGGAAATGCAAGGTCAAATAGAGGAGCAGCATTTGAAGAAAAGATCACTCAGAAGTTGCCTCACCTGGGGATCCACCACATATGCAGTAACCAATTCCAAGCACTATAGCTGATCCCAAAAATACTTACTGGCAGGAACTAGATAGAGATGGCCCTCAGGGACTATGCTAGAGTCATATAGATACAGCTGAACATGCTTGCAGCTAACCATCAGGCTGAACTCAGGAATCCCAATGAGGTTGCTAAAGAAAGAACCTAAGGAGCTGAAAGGGTTGCAACCTCATGGGAAGAAAACATTATCAACCAAACAAACCCTCCAAAACTCCCATGGAGTAAAACACCAATATTTGTGCACACTTTGAGAGACCTATTGACCCAGTTGTGTATGTACCTGTGTAGTTGTGTAAGATAGCAGTGTTTGGCATCAATGTGAGAAGAGGCTTTTTTTCCAGAGAGGGCATGATTTCCCAATTTAGGGGAATGACAAGGTAATGGGGTGGAGAGGGGGATCAGAATGAAGTGCACCTTTGTGAAGGCAATTGGAGGGGAAGGGGCCATGGGAGCAGGGTGGGGAAAAGGGATAACATTTCAAATGTAAATACAGAGTATCTAATAAATTGGAGGAAAAAAACAAAAGAAAACATGAAAAAAATAGTACATGAAGATAACTTGATGTTCTTACAGATCTAAGAGAAGGAGCATTCAGCTATTTCCTAAAGAATATAAGGCTGTTAGGTTTATATATATGTGTGTGTGTGTGTGTGTGTGTGTGTGTGTGTGTGTGTGTGTGTGTATGTGTGAAAAGGTCTTCTATAAAAAATATACCATATTTAAAAAAATTTTCAGAACTATCAAAGTTACCAGAAATGTGTAAAGTCTATTGAGCGTATGCAAATAAGTCTTATACACCTAAGAGAAAAAAAGGGATAATAAAAGTTTATTGCCATCTTGGGTCACATGGACATCTTGGCTCAATAATTCAAAGTACATAAATTATTATATAGTAGAATCATGCATTAAAGTAGCCCTAAACAAATTAACTGTAGGAGGAACAATCTTCAAACAAGAAAGATCAAACATATCAAGTGTCTTACATTGGGCATAACATTCAGAAAATATTTTTTTAAATATGCTCTTTGTGAATTTAGAGTTAAGTTACAGGAGGCATATTTCGTCTTTCATATATGCGTTAAAGATAGGGTGAATAATGAAATAACCAGGAAACAGTCACATGACATGAGAACTACTCAGACAAAGAGAAAATGAGACAGAAAATGTCAGAGTATATGAAAGTGTGGCATCCTAGTTTCCAACCATGGCCCCTTGAAACACAATATACTAATTTCCACTATATTTATTTATCCATTTAAGTGTGTTTACATATTAATGTAAGCAAAATCAAACAAACAAAAACAAACACTACTGGTAAATACTATAACTCAATTGTGAGAATAAATGTTGAAAATTGTACATATTAAATCTAGGCATTTACCATATGTATTTTTTTCAGCAATATTCAGAAATGCACCTATAGAAAATACATATAATAAATGATACTTTTAGAACTGGTTGATTCAGCACATACTATACAAAAATCAATTCAAGTTTTTTGTGGTTGTGTATTTTAAGAAAATTTGTGTCTTTTTTTTATAGGAAGTCATAAAAACAATAAGTAATACAAAATTGAAAGTTTTCTTTTTAAACTAGTTTCATCTGATGTAAAGGAATAGGGGATATGAGAAGGTAGAAAAGTGGTTGGGAAAGTTTTTCATATTAAATAGTAAAGAAGTTAATACTGCATATGTAGCACAGGATAGCACTGTCTTGCACCTCTAGGAGGAGAGGCTCTTGGCCCTATTAAGGCTTGTTTCTCCAGTGTAGGGGAACGCCTTGATAGTGAGGTGAAAGTGGGTCGGTGGGAGGGTGAGCACCCTCATAGAAGCAGGGGGAGAGGGGCTGGGATAGGGAGTTTCTGGAGAGGAAACTTGGAAAGGGGAAAGCATTTAAAATGTAAATAAATAAAATATCCAATTTAAGAAAAAGAAGTTAAGAGAGGTGATGACTTCTAGTGATTTTCTTTTCTTTTTCTTTTTTTTTTTGTTTTTTTAATTTTTATTGGCTGGGAGCTCTGGGGAGCTCTGGTTGGTTGATATTGTTGTTTTTCCTGTGGGTTTCAAACTTCTTTGGCTTCCTCAGTCCTTTCTCTAATTCCTCCATTGGGGACCCCATGCTTTGTCCAGTGGTTGGCTGTGGGAATCTGTCTCTGTATTAGGCTCTGGCAGAGCCTTTCAGGAGACAGCTATATCAGGCTCCTGTCAGCAAGTACTTTGTGGCTTCCACAATAGTATCTGGGTTTGTGTCTATATATGAGATGGATCCCCAGGTGGGGCAGTCTCTGGATGGTCTTTCTTTTAGTCTCTGCTCCACACTTTGTCTCCATATTTCCACCTTTGAGTACTTTGTTTCCACTTCTAAGAAGTAATGAAGCATCCACACATTGGTCTTCCTTCTTCTTGAGCTTCATGTGGTCTGTGTATTGTATCTTGGATACTCCGTTTTTGGGCTAATATACAGTTATCAGTGAGTTCATACCTTTTTTTGTGTGTGTGCTTGGGTTACCTCACTCAGGATGATATTTTCTATTTCCATCCATTTGCCTAAGAAATTCATGAAATTAGGTTTTTAAGAGCTGGGTAGTACTCCATTGTGTAAATGTACCATATTTTCTATATCCATTCTTCCACTGAAAGACATCTAGATTCATTCCAGCTTCTGGCTATTATAAATAAGGCTGGTATGAACATGTTATGGCATGTGTTCTTATTATATGTCAGCGCATCTTTTGGGTATATGTCCAGGATTCTTCAGGTAGAACTACGTCCTATTTTTGAGCAACCACCAGACTGATGTTCAGAGTGGTTTTAGAAGCTTGCAGGCTTCCATGTGAAAGACCCAGCAGCAGCTGAAAGAGTTCAGACACAAATTCTTACACCATACCAATGGGCTGATATCCAGAATGCCTGTGATTAAATTAGGGAAAGGTTGAAAGAAGCTGAGGAGGAGGGTACTTCATAGGAAGACCAGCAGTCTGAACTAACCTGGACCCCTGAGAGCTCTCAGAAACTGAGCCACCAACCAGACAGCATACACTAGCTGTTAAGTGTCCGCCAACACATACTACTTAAGATTGCAGGATCTGGCCTCAGTGGGACAAGATGAACCTAACCCTCCTTGAGGCCCCAGGGAGTGGGGAGTTCTAGTGGGGGTTTGGCAGGGACATCTTGGAGACAGGCAGGAGGAGAAATGGGATGAGGAAACGTGCAAGGGAGGACTGGGGTGAACAACAGTTGGACTATAAAAAACTAAAAAAAAAATTAAAAATGACTAATATTAATCATGAAGAGGATAGATAGGATTCCAGAATCTGTTTCTGGCCTCCATGGGAGAAGATAGACCTAACCCTCTTTGATACCCCAGGGTGAGGGGAGGTCAATATTGGATACTGAACAAATATGATGAGATATATGTAAAAAATGGTAAGTGGGCAGTGTGTATATCCAAAGTCATTTTTTGCACCCAATATTTCTTAATTATGAGAGAATGAGGAAAAGCCAGGTAATCAAATCAATGTTTAAAAATAGCTAAGTTATAGTTAAGTGGAAAGAATAATAAGGTTAACTATTCCAGATAAATTTTAATAAAATAGGTGAGGGGATTATGGTCAACACATTCATTGTTTGAAGTAGTAGATGCACCTTGATTTACATTGTGCAATGTAATTTAGTTCCTAAATATGTTTGTATAATTTGTGAAGTACAAATTCATTAATGAATGCACACATAAATTATCAAGACAATATAGTAAATATTCTATTCTTTTTTTACAACCTTATTTAAAAAAGAGAGATCCATATACAGATTTTAAGGCATTTTGGCATAACACTATATGGGTATTTTTGTCAGTACTTAATTGTTTTACAGCATGCATTGAAATCCCACTAGTTACCATAAGCATAAAGTACATGTAGAACAGAATGTAACATAAAAACAGTCAGAGTTCTTCTAAAATTTTTAGAAAAATAATTGTTGAATTCAACACCCCCATATGTTTATTTTATGATATATTATAATATATCAATACATGCATACATGTATACACAATGTACTAATCAGTTGGAGCCAATTCATATTCATAATATCATCGCTCTTCTGCACATTCATCAAGGAGCATAGTGTATACATTTCATAAAACAAAGAGCATTTTTCTCAGATATATTTGCTAAAACTAAAGGTCACTATGTCATTCATGCAGTGATCTTGTATAAAATAATAAATTAAATTGGATACAGTTATTATCCAATTATCCCACAAGTATATTTGGGTATAAGAGCCTCATCTAATTCCATTAAAATTGATGGAGAGCACATGATTTCAACCTCACATGGCATCATAGATTACTAATTTCTATTAACCTTCTTCAATATATAGCATATAATTCAGCACCTGCGCCATTAGACATATTACAAATAACTTGTAAAACAGAAAATTTCATTGTTTCTTTAGAGAAAACAGCTTTCTGAAAAGTATGTCTACAGTTTGAGAAATCAATAAAATTAGTTTTCTCTTCACATTATATTTTATAGAACCTCATGTGGTATATTCACTTTATTATTTCATCTCAACTCTCATATTCCTCAAAAGTAGAGAATGTTATGTGTGAGGTTCAGCTGATATTCTTGGTTAAAACTACCTTGGTTCTTATCATTTAATTTATCTAAAACTTTTAAAAAATCATAAACAGAAATTTTATATTCTGTTTTATTGCAAGAAATTTTTACCACATATTTCACAGGAATTTTCTGTTAACTGATTTTAAAAGCATTTATATTTTTATTTGAAATAAATTATTGCTTCAATTACTCTTAGAGTTAAATTCATAGAGAAAAAGTGACTGTGATTTTGATTTGTGGAATTTTTGAGTGCTTGATAGCTATCATGTACATGCGACTTTTGTCAGGACATATTAAAATGAATTTTGTTGCACAATGAATACAATTCAACATTGAAACAAATGCATTTGATGCTATCAATATGGAAAAAGTCTTTCAGGAAATCAAACTATTATGATGATCTTTGTACTGACCTTTGTTAGTACCATCTGTACTATAAAAAATAATGAACTAATATTTAGTCTATATAAAATGTCCTTATATTTCCTGAAAAATTTTCACACTATTTTAAGCAATATTAATGTACATTTAATGAATTATCAAACCTTTAATTATCAAATTATTATTTTAAAATATTTCTTAAATTTATGTTAGCTATCAGGCAATATATTTAGTAAATAATAGAAGTAAATAAGATATAGAGATACAGTTAGCTTATGAGGTAGAGTTGTTGAATCTTTGTTACTGTAGCCATGCTGAGATGATTTCCTTTTTTTTTTTTTTTTTTTTTTTTTTCATTTTGTACTTTTGCAGATTTTCATGACTAACAAACCAAATATAATGGGCATATTAGGATAATCGCAATGTACTAGTAGTAATGTATGTGCCAACCTTTTTGCATATGAATTAACTAAAAGCTCACTAGATTTGTATAAATTTCCAATTTCTTGTGATGTTACATTGTTTTTCCTACTTCAGTTACATAGCATTTGGTAAAACTGTCAGTGTCATCTGAAGTATCTGAATTGCTATAGCTGCCAAATTCAAGAATGATTCTAAGCAGAAGCAATGCATTTTCTGTGTTTGACTCTGAAAATGTCACAGACCTATGAGCTTTGTACTATCCAATAATATAAACTTTATGATTCTTCCTAAATATCATATATCCTAAGAAAGAAAACAGCTCCAAGTAGGCTATAAAGATGGTTAATTCCAATTAAGTTTGCAGTTGAACATTTAGTTTCCTGTAAGATTATGTTTATATACCTCATTCTTTCAATAGCTGAGAACACAGATGATTGTCCTAAAGGGCACTTACTGTTGTATAATCACAGGTGGGGGAATGATTTATGTATCATTAAATGCGTCCTTTTTTGGCAAATGAAACACAAAAGTGGTGTTAATAATACAGTGATTTTTCTTAGCTTCCTAATTTCTATTCTTATTGCTTCATTTTATTCATATATATTGGGATCTTTGATAGAAATACTGGAGTTTCATTAGGACTAATAGAATGAAATTTGAATAAATAAGTAAGAAAATTATGGACAAGCAAAGCCAACTTAAGTATGTTTTTAAAGTCATAAATATTCGAAAAACCGTTCTTACCTGTTACAGATAATACCCTCCAGATTACACCAGCCAATTCAAATACAGAAGCAACAACAAAAAGAAACAAAGTCTGAAGTGGCTAGTGTTTTTTTCTCATAGTCAGTCTTACCTATGAAATATTAAAGTTACATTATTATTATTTTAATTATGAAATAAATCTGAATAATATGATTGCCAAAAAGAAAAGCACTTTAATTGCTGTGGTGTTTCACTTCCAAGTGTGCTTGTGAATTTCTGTGGTCCTATATGTTCATAAAAATGCTTACACACATACCTACCTCTTGTATCCATACATTGTGATGTACTTGAAATGGCAAAAATGCAGAAGTGAGTATAAAAAAGAAATAGTTACAGCTTGTAAAATTCTTCACATTTAAATAGACGTAAAACATCATGAATACTTAGAAATAGTGTTTTTCAAAACTATTGACAAACAATTTAGAGTCTGTCTCTTCAAGTTCATGAACATTTTAAATGAAATTTTTGGTTTCTTACACAAAAACAGAAACAGAATATCCAAAAGGGTTGTGTTTTGTAACTATGTGTTTTGATTTAGTCCCAGGTGTTAGATATAGGTGTTAGATATAGGGGTGCTTCTGATTGTGCACAGCCACTAATTCTGAATTTCTCATACCATAGGAGAGTGCGATTTTTGTCAACTGTAGTTTAATTTAGGAATTTGCAGAGTGTATACATTAGAAAACCCAAGAAGATCTGTGGTGGTGCTGCTACTCCTTCTGCTGCTGCTGCTGCTGCTGCTTCTGTTTCTGCTGTTGCTGCTGCTGCTGCTTATTTTGCTATAGCTGGATTGCTGGTTGAAGATATTTTGAAGATGAAGATTGGACTTGCCCCAGAAAACACAATGCCCTTAGTCAATAGAAAGGGTGTATTCTGAGAGGTTTAAGTACCCTTTTCCCTCCAACAGTTTTTTCTCTCCAACCTTCTTTATGGGGGTGGATGGGATTAGGGTGAAATAGGTTTGAAAGGGTGGTAGGTAAAAGAACCCAATAAAATAACCCAAAAAACTATGTCCACAGGCTCTGTCCAGTGAGAAGTCATAAATGGATGAAATAATTTATTAAAAATGAATAATGAATTCATCATGTCATCTGGGTACCTCATCCTTAGAGACAGCTGAAGTGCTACCATTGACAAATTACCTTATGTGCCCCTACTCTTTACTTAGATTACATTAGCAAGTAGCTTCAAAATGCTGAGCAACATTTGCTTTTTCAAACTATAGAGATTTAAAAAATCTGATTGTATTCTTTTTCTAGGAGCTGAAATACACTATGTATATATCATGGGACTTTACCAGCATCTCATCTTGATCAGTGAAGAAAATGTGTTATTTTTTTATTCCTTGAGAATACTTTTGTAAATATACATGTTGTACATATTTTAAGTATTGTCGACTGTGGGATCTTTAGTTAACCCTACTGATATTGCATAGGGCATAGGATTATATTTCTATAAAATTTTATTTACTGAAACAGTCATCTGATCAGGACTGATTTAGTTCAATATAATGGTAGTTTGAAAGCTTCTAATCTATGCTATACACAGTCAATGCTCTCAACAGTCTACTGTATCTGTAGGTCTCTTAATTTATTTCTGCATAGCCACTATGGCTTTCTCTCTCTCACTTTCCAAGTCTTTGAGAAGATTGGCTTTTAATATAAGTGTAGACATTTCACACCTTCCACAATTAAAAGCCCCTTGCTCATTAAACAACTCAGAACATCTGTCTTTTTATTGCCAATGATGCTAAATATAAAAGAATTAAGCAAGCTGAACTCAGTAATTCATGTCTCTAATAGAATCTCCTCTGGAGGCCGAGTTAGGGAATATCCCAACAGCAGGATGTGCCTGGGCTACAAAACAATTATAAAGTTGGCCTGGGTATCTAACTGAGAACGTGTCTCAATAAAAGCCACAAATACAAAAATCACAATAAAAAACTTATGGATAGCTGCTGGCATAACACATAGTAGGTTCAATCTTCAACTCTTCGAAAGTAATAAACAGCAGTAGTATAATGGCAGGTTTGAAAATAAAGATGTATGTGCCTTACTTGTATTAAGCTAAAGGCCTTAATTTTTTTAAAGAGCCAAACTATAGTCAATTTAAACTTCTTGTAAACATATTACATCATAGTATTATATTCAGACTACTGCTGTGCTTATTCAAAATTGTTACCCTAATCTTACATCATGAATACATATTTGTACAACTATCTTACTTAAACATGAATCTTAATGTGTTTCTTTGCTCACAATTAAGGCAGAGGTTTGTGAAGAAAGCCATGGTCACCTTTTCTTAGAGCACAACTTCAATAAAATATGACCTGGAAGAAGAAAAGTTTTATAGGATAGAAAAATCCAAGCATAAAGCATTGTTTGAGATAGCCTGGTAAAAACTGTGGGATACTTCTTTAGGCAGTGAAAGCACAGAATAAGAGCTCTAAATGCCTGGAGAAAGAATGTATGTCAACAGATAAGTCTCCATTACTACATTGCCTGAAGTAGGTTATGCACTGAGGTTTTAAATGTGAGAACTAAGGGAAGAGGTAGGATATACAACTTGAAAGTGAACACTGATAATAAATATTGTTTTTATCTCTAGCCTCCTTCAAGAAGTATACCAGTAGAATGTTAGGAGTAAGATTGCAATTTTCTTTCTATAAAAGCCCTGCTACAAATCAGTCCTTATTCCAGGCACAAAGGTAAGAATAATAAATTTGTGCATATATAATTTTGCTATTTACTTACTGTTTCTTCATGTCAAATATTAAAGTACACTGTGATAAATGATGTTTGACATATCCAGGCAGTGTGTCACATAAACATACATGGAGTATCTAACTCTCATTTACAGTCAACTAGTGCTTCCTTAAATATGTTATAAGCAGCACAACTCCAAAACTAATAATAATTTTCTGACTGAATAAATAGAGTGTCAACAGAAATCCAAAGTATGAAAAAGAATGAGAAATCCTGAAGGATCAGTAGTTGTGAAGGAGTATTAACTCTGATATAATTGCAAGAAAAACTGAGAATTGGTCTCTTCGCAGAAACCTCAAGAAATCCTGTCTACAATAGACAGAATAGTCAAGTGGAAGCAATGAGTTGGTCTAATTTGGGCACAAATGTCAATGTGATTTTATCTTCACCCTTATGCTCCCAAGCCCTGAGGACATTCAGTTTACATAAGATTGATTTCAGCTAGGGCAACAGGGCATTTGTGGGTCACAAATATTCGCTTACTGTCCTTTGCATTTGGGATTCATGTTACATTTAATCAGTGATAAAAGAAGATACCAATGCTATTTGACTACCAGATTTTTGTGTTTGGGCAGACGGTGAAAAGGCCAGTCTATTTCAGGGTTTTTATGTAGAATTTCCATTGACATATAACTTTATTGTGTCCAAGAATTCTTTTTGCAGTGTAACATTAACAGTTTATAGGAGTGTTCTATTATAATTATTCACATGCATATGTGGAATAAATAATTGGCTTCAATAATTCCAGATGTTCTGATTATAGAAATTACAGTTTGAATTATACTTTCAAAAATAAAGTATTTTTAGTACTAAAACTGTTATAACTATCACTCAATTGTCTATCACCATTCCTTGCTTCAATCACTACTATTCATATAAGTGGAAAACCTTTTATAAAACACTTAAGTGCATCAATGAAGTATTTTTGTCAAATGTCAGCCAGCTGTAATCTATTCTGTTCCAATTAATGTCCAATATGTAAAAACTACTAGAATATCTGTAAAATGCACATTGATTAGCATTTTAGCAGTAGCACACTACTCTGATGCCAGAGAATATAAAATTGTTAGGCCTGTACTAAAGAAAACTCAGAAGTTGGTGGCAACACTCCTCAATATTGTATCACTTCTGCTAACCAAGTCTGAAAGTTTTCTTCTTGATTTAAACCATCGTTATTGTTTTGTAGACATAAACTGTAGTCCGAAATGAATACAAGCATTAAAAATATTCATTTGATTAAAAAAAGTCCTTGAAATTTAGAGAAAATCAGTCTGTTTAGTTGTTTTTTTCACATTTGACTTCCCAAATGATAAATAAATAAATATTATCCTCTGGGAATGAAGATGCTTGATAAATAAATTAGATATGCATCCAGTATGACAGATGTTGAGTTCAGAAACCTTTTGTCACTTTTTATTGGGAGCACCGTCTTGCAATATACAGTATGCTAATATGTCCTCACATGATTAGAAGAATCACTCCCAGTTATTGATGTGAACAGACAGTAACTGCTAATCTCAAAGCCCAGTTGTTTAGATCATGAAATAAAAACCCCATAATTAAACCCCAATGCCAATTTATAATCATCTATGCACAGAGCATGGCTAAATATTTTTGCTCTGTGCATGCAAGTGATTTGTGGCACATGACTTTTTTGTGATTATTCAGCTTAGAAATTATCCTACCTTGAGGAAATGAGTATGTATACTGCTCTTTAGTACACACTAGAGGAAGCAGATAAAGTGAATGACTCTCAACATTTCTCCAACTGCTAATAATGAAGAGGCTTCAGTATCATATAAAACTGGTTCACATATTTTTCTAGGGAAGTTAATGAATTCAATTAATGTTTTTCTATTGTGTGCCTGTATGTGATTTCAAAGATTCAAATATTTTTGTTTGTTTGGTTTTTTGGGTTAAGTTAAACAAAGAAAAAGAGCACAAAATAACAGCAGTATGTAAGAAGATAAGTTTGACATTTTGTACTGGCCATGGATATGAATATGTTCTTTGGTAGCTGAATATACTCTCCACAATTCCTTTCTCTTGGAAGGATGCATGAACTTCATGATAAGTGACAATTTTTATAGAGTTTCACCTCAAAATCTTGTAGGTGTGTTAATTGAAACTGCCTACACAACTCTACATTTTGATTGACTGTGGGTCTCAGTAGTGATTTCTGTCTCTTATAGTGAATTTTCTTAACTATAAGTAGCATTATAAAGATGAAGAAGGCTGCATTTAGGGATATATAGAGATCGCATATATATCTATATATCTATATCTATCTATCTATCTATCTATGTATATATATATGTAGATAGATAATTGATGCAATTAACAGCAATTAATGAAAAGAGAACAAACTTGAAAAGAAATCAAGAGATACATGGGAAGATTTAGATGGAGGGAAAGGAAGGAGAAACAAGTGATTATTTTATAATCTCGGAATATTAAAGAAATAACAATTAAATATAAATGGCAATTTTAGTTCAGTAGTACAGCACTTGCCTAGCATATATAAAGCCTTCAGTACTCCAAATAAATAAATAAATAAAATAATAATAAGAAGAATGGTCCTGTCAGTTTTAATTTTGAAAGTTGATACTGAGAATATGCTTTTCTCTTAAGATAATGCTTATTTTCATAAGTCATTCATGAATTTTCATAATTAATTCATAAGTAATGAATCACACTGATACTTGTAAAGTTTTATGGTTATGATTGTGAAATTGAAATGGGTGTCATATAGAAATGGCTCATACCATATTGCTACTTGTCCTAATCAGCATTCCACCTGGAAGCTGAAATGTTTAGTTGATTGAGCAGCTCATGCTTGTTGCCAAACTGTACTGATTCCTTCAGATATTAACCAAAGATAATCATTATCTGTTTTCTAGTAATTTACTGTATCCAAGACAACTGATTAATATGCTTAATTTCTCACAATACATTTTAGATGAAGCCTGTGGTGATTCTGAGGATTCATCTACTTCTAAATCTGGTGAATACTGCTTCTAGAGGATGAGAGATGAGAATCCTGGTAACTGATGCCATGTAGGGACAGACACCTGAAATTTTGAAATAAGGTTTTAGTCCTGTACTCACAGTGTTCAACACAGCAACATCAATATTGCACAGGGGACATTTTATTCTCAATAACTTTAACCTAGTCTAGGGATTTTCATATGAAAGACAACTGCAGCTTTTAATCTCACAAACAGTTTAGCCATGGTCCCACTCACCTAGAATAAAGTATAGCACACTTTTTTTAATTGTGTATATATGTATGCAAATGTTTATGGTTTTTGCATATGAATAAATAAAGGTGTGAGAAGAGGCAACTGATTCCTTGGAGCTGTAACTTCAAGTACTTGTGAGTCACCAGACCAGGCTGCTGAGAGCCAAACAGAAATTCTCTGGAAGAATAGCAAGTGCTCATAACCTCATAACCATCTCTACAAACTCTACTTGGAAATTATAATTGTCGTTATTGGCTTGAGGATTCCACTGTTACTAGGTTAGTCATAATCCAATGATACCTTGAGTCAAAAACACTATGACCAAAAACCTCAATTATTCTTAAGAACTCACACATTAACAGAAATAAGCTATGTGTTGTCCTCGCTGAAGTTTTGAATCAAATTTTCTCTTCAATCTTCTTGTATTGGAAAGCACTTTAATAAATATTATTGCTTTAGGAAACTGTTGTTCAATAGAAATAATATCATTGCATACTTTAAGAATAGAAATATTTTCTCCTATCCTTATGAGTCATAACTTGGAGTGTTTATTATAACACCTCCAGAACTATGTCAGACATACTTTGATAACTGAGTGGAAACATTTTTACTCTGAATCATTCATATCATTGTACATTAAGTGAGCTTCTAGGTATTTGAAACTTCAAAAATACTTTTGTTAAACTCTTCTAAGCATCCTGAACCTCTAATTTATTTGAGGTTAATATCCATTTGTTGATGACTCAAGAACTAAATTCATTATTTTTAAAGACTTTTGTTATTTCCATTTGTTTCTTTTTTTTCCAATAATTTTTATTCACTTTACATCTAGATCCAACCTCCTTCCTTCCCAGTCCCAACCTTATAAATATCCCCATTGCCTCCCTTCTCTTCAGAAAGAAGAACTTGGGGTGAAACAAGGAAGTTAGGAGGATCATGAATAGAAGTGTCTTTCTCCCTGGTAGGAGAAAACACTGATGAATTACTTTACCCAGGAGAATAGCTTTTGCTATAGTGAACAGTCTGGTCATATTTTCTACTTATACCTCTGCATATTCTATGATGTCATAAAATGCACATACATTTAAATCTTTACCAGGAAAATAGGATTGTTTTCTTAGAGTCAAAGTGAAAGTGTGTGTGCACAAATGAGATTTGTACAAAGCAGTGGAATGCTAGTATACTGTCACTCTCTATTCGTTTGGAAAGATCACCATTAAATGGTTTTAATTAGATTATGGTTTCAGCCAACATTGCTGCAAAAATTATACAATTATCACCTTTCTCTTTGGAAGGATATTTTATAAAGATCAGAAGATACCAGATTATAGTGTCCTTTGATTCTGTTAGGAACTTAAGATAAGTAGTTTGTTCGCACCTTTTCAGCGTTTTCTTATTGTGGGAACATTAGTCATAACTTTTACCACTGAAATAATAACTCAAATATTCACTATAGTTATACTAACTATGAGTTTATATAACCCTCTATGAGTGTGGTTAAAGGAGAAGAGTGCACATTCATTTGACAAAAGATAACTTTGTTCCTACACCAAATATTTCCTTATATATCTCCAGAGATAATCAGTCAGTTGAATTACTCCTTGGAAGATCATGATTTTTGAATGGCAAATTCAACCTAATTATAAATCTACCATCATCCTTGATATTTGACTTTTTCATTTTAAATAATAAACCATCTGGGAGTTTGTTAAATTTATTAAATGACAGTGAAAAACAATGACTGTATATGCTTCCAAACTAGTATGAAATAGCTTAATCAAAATCATCATAAATGAGGTTTGTGCATTCATAGCCTCCAGCAATAAGAAAGCTCAGTATTCACTTTACTTCATAGACTATCTACACAACCTGGACATAAAGAAGCCAGGAAGTAGTTGGAGCCATCTCTATATATAGGAAAGGTGATTTGAGTGATTACTTAATATTTACCACAAATCTGGCTATCAAAATTTTCCCAATAGTTTTATAAAAGTCTTTTTTTTTTGTTTTTTTTTTTCTTTTTTTTAAACAACTTTATTTTACAAAACAAAGGTAAATGTAAAAATTTTAAACATTTTTTGCTTAAAATTATACATTTCTGTCAGTACCGTTTTTTCAGACATTAAAATAATTTTTACATAAAACCATGTGAATATATTTTTTAGTCAGTACTTGATATTTTTCAAGGGCTTGACAGTATGCATTGAAAACCTAATAGTTACAATAAGCGTAAAGTACATGCAAAACAAAATGCAACATGGAAATAGTAAAAGTCTTCTTGTTTTGTAAATATATATATATATATATATATATATATATATATATATATATATTTGTTTTCTTTATTTCTTGGACTTCATACAGTCTGTGAGTTGTTTCTGGGGAAGTACAAGCCTCTGGGGTTAGCATCCCAATATCAGTGACTGCATATTATGTCTGTTCTTTTGTGACTGGGTTATCTCACTCAGGATGATATTCTATAGATGCAGCCATTTTCTTAAGAATTTGGTTAAGTCATTGTTTCTGGTGGCTGAGTAGTATTCCATTGTGTATATGTACCACAATTTTTGTATCCATTCATCTTCTGAAGGACATCTGGGTTCCTTCCAGCTTCTGGCTATTATAAATAGAGCCGCTATGAACATTATGGTGCATATATCTTTGTTGTGTATTAAAGTGTCTCTGGGGTATATGCCCAGAAGTCGAATAGCTGGGTCTTCAGGTAGTACTATATCCAATTTTCTGAGGTATCACCAGAAAGATTTCCAGAGTGGTTGTATTAGCTTGCATCCCCACCAACAGTGGAGAAGTGTTCCTCTTTCTCCGCAGGCTCGCCAGCATCTGCTGTCATCTGATTTTTGGATCTTGGCCAATCTGACTGGTGTGAGGTGGAATCTCAGGATTGTTTTGATTTGCATTTCCCTGATGGCTAAAGATGTGGAGCACTTCCTCAGATGTTTCTCGGCCATTCGGTGTTCCTCAACTGAAAATGTTTTGTTTAGCTCTGTACCCGATTTTTTGATAGGGTTATTTAATTCTCTGGTGTCTAGCTTTTTGAGTTCCTTGTACACCTTCGATATTAGGCCTCTATCTGATGTGGTGTTGGTAAAGATCTTTTCCCATTCTGTTGGTTGCCGTTTTGTTTTCTTGACGATGTCCTTAGCCTTACAGAAACTTTGCAATCTCATTAAGTCCCATTTGTTAATCTTTGACCTTAGAGCTTGAGCCATTGGTGTTTTGTTCAAAAAATTTTCTCCTGTGCCTATGTGTTCTAAGGTTTTCCCTGCTTTCTCATCTCATAGTTTCAGTGTATCTGGTTTAATGTGGACATCTTTGATCCACTTACACTTGAGCTTTGTACAAGGAGATAAGAACGGGTCTATTTTCATTCTTTTGCATGCTGAGTGCCAGTTGGACCAGCACCATTTGTTGAATAGGCTGTTCTTTATCCATTGAATGTTTACTGCTCCTTTGTCAAAAATCAGGTGACCATATACATGAGGGCTCATTTCTGGATCTTCTATTCTATTGCATTGATCCACATGCCTATTTCTATACCAGTACCATGCAGTTTTCAGCACAATTGCCTTGTAATATAGCTTGAGGTCAGGGATAGTGATTCCCGCAGATGTTTTCTTGTGGTTGAGGATGGATTTCGCTATTCTAGGTCTTTTGTTATTTCATATGAAATTGCACATTGATCTTTCCAATTCCATGAAGAACTAGGTTGGAATTTTGATGGGGATTGGGTTGAATCTGTAGATTGCTTTTGGTAGGATGGCCATTTTTAATATGTTGATTTTTCCAATCCATGAGCATGGGAGATTTTTTCATTTTCTGAGATCCTCCTCAATTTCTTTTTATAGAGGTTTGAAGTTCTTGTCATACAGGTACTTCACTTGCTTAGTTAGAGTCACACCAAAGTATTTCATAGTTTTTGCAACGATTGTGAAGGGTACCTTTTCCCTAATTTCTTTCTCCACATGTTTGTCCTTTGAGTATAGGAAGGCTACTGATTTCTTTGAGTTAATTTTGTATCCAGCCACTTTGCTGAACTTGTTTATCAGCTGTAGGAGTTCTCTGGTGGAAATTTTGGGGTCACTCAAGTACACTATCATGTCATCGGCAAAGAGTGATGTTTTTATCTCTTCTTTTCCGATTTGTATCCCCTTGATCTCTTTTTGCTCTCTAATTGCTCCATCCAGGACTTCCAGTACTATGTTGAATAGGTAGGTGTAGAGTGGGCAGCCTTGTCAAGTCCCTGATTTTAGTGGGATTGCTTCAAGTTTCTTGCCATTAAGTTTGATGTTGGCTGTTGGTTTGCTGTATATTGCTTTTATTATGTTTAAGTATGGGTCTTGGGTTCCTGTTCTTTCCAGGACTTTTAATATGAAGGGGTGTTGGATTTTGTCGAATGCTTTCTCAGCGTCTAGTGAGATGACCATGTGATTTTGGTCTTTCAGTTTGTTTATATGGTGGATTACGTTGATGGATTTCCTTATGTTAAACCATCCCTGCATCCCAGGGATGAAGCCTACTTGTTCATAATGAATGATCGTTTTGATGTGTTCTTGGATTCTTTTTGCAAGGATTTTGTTGGGTATTTTTGCATCAATGTTCATAAGTGAGATTGGTCTGAAGTTCTCTTTCCTTGTAGGGTCTTTGTGTGGTTTAGGTATGAGGGTTATTTTAGCCTCAAAAAATGAGTTGGGTAATATTCCATCTGACTCTATCCTCTGGAATAGTTTGGCGAGTATTGGTGTTATATCCTCAGTAAATGTCTGATAAAATTCTGCACTGAACCTGTCTGGACCTGGGCTTTTTTTGGTTGGGAAGCTTTTGATGACTTCTTCTATTTCTTTAGGTGTTATAGGGTTATTTAGATGGTTTACTTGGTCCTGGTTTAACTTTGGGATCTTGTATCTGTCTAGGAATTTGTCCATTTCCTCCAGATTTTCCAATTTTGTGGAGTATAAGTTTTTGTAGTAGGATCTGATGATTTCTTGAATTTCCTCAGTTTCAGTTTTTATGTTGCCACTTTCCTTTCTGATTTTGTTAATTTGTATACTCTCTCTTTGCCCTCTAGTTAATCTGGCTAGGGGTTTATCAATCTTGTTGATTTTCTCAAAGAACCAACTCTTGGTTTTGTTGATTTTTTCAATGGTTCTTTTTTTTTTCTATTTGGTCTATTTCTGCCCTAATTTTGATTATTTCTTGCCATCTACTCTTTTTGGGTATATCTGCTTCCTTTTGTTCTAGGGCTTTTAGCTGTGCTGTCAGGTTGCTGATGTGAGTTCTCTCTAATTTCTTTTTGGAAGCACTTAGGGCTATGAGTTTTCCTCTCAGTACTGCTTTCATTTCATCCCATAGGTTTGGGTATGTTGTGTTTTCGTTTTCGTTGAATTCCAAAAAATCCTTAATTTCTTTCTCTATTTCTTCTTTGACCCTGCTATTATTTAACAGAGCATTGTTTAGTTTCCATGTGTATGTGGGCTTTTTGTTGTCTTTGTTGTTGTTAAAGACCAGCCATAGACCATGGTGATCTGAGAGGATGCATGGGAGTATTTCAGTCTTCTTATATCGATGGAGGCTTGTTCTGTGTCCAATTATGTGGTCAATTTTCGAGAAGGTGCCATGGGGTGGTGAGAAGAAGGTGTATTCTTTTAATCTGGGATAGTATGTTCTGTATATATCTATTAATTCTAGTTGGTTCAAAGTCTCTGCTAGTTTTTCAGTGTCCTTGTTCAGTTTCTTTTTCCATGATCTGTCCATTTGTGAGAGTGGGGTATTAAAGTCTCCCACTATTATTGTGTGGGGTGAAATGTATTTTTTGAGCTTTAGTAGGGTTTCTTTATGAATGTGGGTGATTTTTTATTTGGAGCATATATGTTAAGGATTGAGAGTCCTCCTGACAGATTTCCCAGGTAATGAGTAAATAGTGTCCTTCCTTTTTTTTTTTTTTTTTTTTTTTTTTTTTTTTTTTTTTTTTTTTGATAACTTTTGGTTGGAAATTTACTTTATTCGATATTAGAATAGCCACTCCAGCTTGCTTCTTAGAGCTGTTTGCTTGGAAGTTTTTTTCCCCACCCTTTTACTCTGAGATAGTGTCTGTCTCTGTCTCTGAGATGAGTTTCCTGTATGCAGCAAAAGGCTGGATTTTGTTTATGTATCCAGTCTGATAGTCTATGTCTCTTTATTGGGGAGTTGAGACCATTTATATTAATAGATGTCAAGGAATAGTTGTTTCTGTTTCCTGCCATTATTGCTTTTTTTGGGTTGAGTTGTGTCTGTGTTTTTTTCTTCTTTTAGTTTTCTTGTTTAGGAGTTTTCTTGTTTTTACTAGGCTGTATTTTCCCTCATTGTATTGGGTTTTCCACCTATAATTCGTTGTAGTGCTGGGTTTGTGGTGAGATATTGTGTGAATTTTGATTTGTCTTGAAATATCTTCGTCTCTCCATCGATGGTGATTGATAGTTTTGCTGAATATAGCAGCTTGGGCTTGCACTTGTGCTCTATAAAAGTCTTTTTAATCACTGACCTGAAATATGGCTTTGTGATATTTTTCATTTGTCAATTGATTTATATGTATATGTCAGTGAAACACAGCTATAGTGTTACATTACAGCATTTGTTAATATGTCCAGTGTCTGGCCACTACACATTAGTTCTTGTTTGTTAATGTAATGGGATGTAGGTTTATGTTAAGGTGATACATTATTGAACAGTAGAGAAGTAGTTGGAGAAATGTCAATAAAAGCAGAAGAGGGGGCAGTAGACATAGATTCCAGAGGCAAGATGGAAACCAATATATATGTTTTTCTCAGTACTTCTTTAGCTTTATGAGTTTCATAAGATTATTTCTAAGGGTTTCTATGTGTCTAATTTATCTCATCTAGATGGGACGTTTATATCATTCTCCATTGTTTCTAAGCTTATTGTGTAGAGGGTTTGTGAATTATGAATTTAGTATATAAACTTGTTTGATAAGTTAATCATTATGGAGTCATATTTCTACCTGGCTAAGGAGGAAAGTGATTAAAAACAACACACCATAGCAACAGGGACAGTAGAGTGAATCACTCCCGAGTTCTTAGAGACAGCGTAAAGCTGCTAAATTAGAGATCATCATAGTGCCAGATGCCCACACAGGAGCAGGAACTGGAGCAGGTTAAGAAGTTTCCACTTTTTAATATCTACCACAACAACAAGATATTTCAATGTATTTAACACTTACCTCATGAGTTTTTTAATGTCTCATTTTTCTTGAGAGAACACTGAGTACAATTAGGTGTCTATCTTCTATATTTGGTAAGTGTTTTCAAATGAATGCTAAAGTCCTCAGCTCTTTTTGGTTTATCTTAATTATTCTCAAATAATCAAATTAGTTCAAATTAGTGATTATTCCACCAATGGTAATCAAGGTATTTTTAAAATGTAGTTTTTCTTTTGTAAAATGCATCATAGATAGAAACTACCTTTGCTTCCTCTGCACATTTTCTCCTCCAGTTATAACTCCCAGAACTAATGAAGTGATATTGTATCCAGCCAAAAGTTGCAGCTAATATTTAAAATTCCAGAGAAGAAAGATGGGAAAATATTGAGACCTTGGGAACATTAGTATCAACTCTCTCTAACAGTGATCCCATTAAGTAGATTTCTGTATACTTATAAAATGTCATATTTATTTGGTCTGTTTTTCTATCTTGATCTTAATAAGATGGAAACCTCTTAAAGGATGCATTATTCTTTAGTAGCATTTAACTCAGTTTGTTACATTATTTCAAAGTTTCATTGACCTTTTAATTTTCTCTTTTTTTATAATGACTTACATGATAAAAATGTATGTGACCACATAAAATATTATCTTTAATAGGGGAAAACAGAAAAAGATTCACTTGATGTAGTCACAATGAAGAAAAAAAGAAATAGAGATAACCACTAAGTTCATTTTCAAACTCTCTATGTGAAAGCAAGGATTAAATAGAAAGCCTGTAATATGTATAACTTAGAAACTGATTAAGATATGGTCCCTTGCCCACCATTTTGTCACACTCAGGACTCTGCTGCAAGGTCTTCTGACAAGTTGTAAATCTTTATCCACAAGAAAAAAATTCTTCCTCTGGATTCTGCCAGATCTCAGCCAAATAAGAATATTCATAAAGCTTCTGATCTGGTATGGAAAGAATATCGAGAATCATACCAATATACACACTAAGACAAAATGAATGAAATAAATGTTCTCAATCTTTTTGTTCTAAAGCAAACTGAAGTCACTGGACAAGCTTCTGGCCTCAAATATGACAAGATAGGCAGGAAGATACAAAAAAATAACAAAATACCAAAATAAGTACTAATATCATTATAGGGACAGGGGGATAAAATTTGTAAGTTTGAAGTTTGCAAGTTGCAGAGTTAAACTCTAGAGTACCTAGTTTTATCTCTCTTCCAAATATTTTCCTGAGTTTTATTTTTGGAAACCCTTAGTGGTTCTCATAGGAAAAAAAATTTAAAAAAAAATTACCCTCATGATTTCATCCAGAATATGAGACAAGTAACTATTTTTCATATATTCCCAAAGTATTCTCTGTTCATAAGAGGATCTACTTTCAAAAAGAAAGTATTTTACACATAGGGTTGGCGACTTTTCCAGATACCAAATTATCTGGTAGAAAGCATTAAAGTACAAATTGTTCCTGGGGAGGTGGGGGCTTGAAAGTAAGAAGTGTTAGTGAAGTGGTTTTAAAGAACACAATCAATCCCCAGAATACTGCCTAATTTATAGATTGAGATCAGATTATGTTTTTATAGAATGTTACCTCTTCAACAAACACACACACACACACAACCTTACAGTAACATCAGATCAGAAAGGTTCATATAAAATAACAAAGAAAAGCATTACAAAGACTGCATATTTTAAGTCTTATTTAAGAAGTTTCTCAGATATTGATTGGATACCCCTACAAGTTTGTGCCACTATTGTACTAGCATATATTGCAGTGAGCATAGCATTGTTGAACAAAGATTTTGTAGAAGCATTGGTGTTTATTTTTATCCTTTGGCACTATGCAAAATACTTTCAATACCAGGAATATTAGCCCAGAAAAGTCAAGGATCTAAGTAGGCATCACTTCAAATTTGACATTTTTAATGAGTTATGTGGATGTTGTCTTAAGAAATCAGGCCTTAACATCAGTCTGTGCATTACAACCTATGGCCTTGCCTACATCCTAGGTGATTTGGCCGTTCCCATGGCACCATTTTGGACAACAACTCAATTCTATGTAACCCATTCCTAGTATTGGAAACTTGCTTTTATGAAGAAAGATGTTTTACTGGGGCTCTGTTTGCCTATTATTTGGTGATTCTATTTAGACTGCTATCACATATGTATATAACCTAGGAAACTTGTACTTTACTATGTTTCTATATATCCCTTCAAAAGGTCCTTAATTTTAGCTGTATCTTCCCATATTCTTTCTGTCTCCCCCAAATGATCTTGCTGTTACAGATCCAGCCCTTTGTCCATCCATAACTATCTATTCTACTTGTCCTTCCTAGAAAAATCTACTCCATCCCCTACTCCCTTTCTCCATCTTAAAATCTGTGGTTATCCACGTATATGTGAGCATATACCTTATTTATTTTTCTGGGTCTAAGCTACCCAACTTAAGATGACTTTTATAAATTCATCTATTAATATGAATTTTATGATTTTATTTTTCAAGTGTTGAGAGAATCTTTATATTTAGTTGCTTAATTTTTATTGATTATTTATGTGCTAGCCACAGTTTCCAATAGTCCCTCCTCTCATTCTAGTCTCTTCTTCCTGCCTCACTCTCCCATCAATCCCTTCTCACCTTCTCTTCAAAAAAGATGAGCTCTTCCATGAATATTAACCAGCAATATTATATCAAGTTACAGTATATTAGGCATATGCAAAGACACCCACATTTGTAGCAGAAATATTAATAAAGCTTAAATAACACATTGAATCCCAAACTTTAATTGTGGGAGATTTCAGCACCGCATTTCAACCAATGAACAGGTCATCAAGACAACTGAAGAGATGAACAATGGAACTAACAGACATTAAGACTCAAATGCATCCACCAAATATTTATAAAACATTTTACCTGTACACAAAAGAATATACCATCTTCTCAACACCTCAAGGAAACATCTCCAAAATTCACCATATACTGTCTCATAAAGCAAGTTTTCAAAGATACAATAAAATTTAAATAACATCCTATATCATATCAGATCACCATGGATTAAAGCTGGACTTCAACAACAAAAACAACCCAAAGACCAAATATTCATAGAAACTGAACAACTGTCTACTCAATAATCCCTGGGTCAGCAAGGAAATAAACCAAGAAATTAAAGACTTTCTACAATTAAATGAAAATGATGACACAGCATAACAAAATGATTGATTTTTTAAAGTCACATATATATAAATATATCATATCATATATATATATATATATATATATATATATATATATATATATATATATATATATATATACTCACTAAATATTATAAGTCTGTTTAATTGCTTATTGATCTTGTTTGGTCATTGTAAATTTAAAAAAAATTGTATTGCATATTTTCTTTATTTTTATTTCAAATGTTATCCACTTTCTCCCATACTCATCCTCACTTCACTTGTTTCCATGAAGGTGGTCCCTTCCCAACTTCCTTCTCCACCTCAGCACCTTGGTTTTCCCCCCACACTGGGAAAATGAGCCTTCATTGGACCAATGATGCCAGACAATAATATTAACTAATGAGCACTCACAGAGAGACCCATGGCTACAGTTGCACATCCTTATCTGGCACCTGCTAGTAAGCAGTTCTTGGCATCAGCAATTGTGCTTGTGTTTTGTGGCTGCATATAGGGTGGATACCCATGTGAGGCAGTCTCTGAATGGTCTTTTCGTTAATTCCCTATTTTTTCATTTGTCCCTGTATTTCCCCCTGTGAGTGATTTATTCTCACTTCTAAGAAGGATTGAAGCATAAACATTCTGATCTTTCTTTTTGAGCTTCATAAGGTCTGGGGAATATTTCTTGGTTAATCAGAATCTTTTGGGCTAGTATCTACTTATCAGTGACTGAATTTCATCTGTGTTATTTTGTGACTGTATAACCTCACTCAGGATGATTGCTTCAAGTTTCAACTACTTGCCTAGAAATTTCATAAAGTCAGTGTTTCTAATAGATGAGTAGTACTCCACTGCAAAATGTACCTCAATTTTTGTATCAATCCTTCTATTGAAGGACATATAAAATTATCTTATTTTTCAATTCCTGCTCCACTATTTGTGTCTGTATTTCCTCCCATGTGTGTTTTGTTCTCCCTTCTAAGGACTGAGGCCAAACCTTCTGGCCTTTCTTCTTTTTGAGCTTCATGAGGTTTCTGAATTGTTTCTTGGTTATTCAGAGGCCACCTAAGTATACTACCATGTGCAAATAGTGATATTTTGACATTTTCCTTTCCAATTTGTATCACTTTGGTTTCCTTTTGTTGTCTAATTGTTCTGGCCAGGATTTCCAGTATTATATTGAATAGGTAGGGGGAGAGTGGGCAGCCTGTTCTAGTTCCTGATTTTAGTGGGAGGGCTTCGTGTATCTCAGTATTTAGTTTGTTGTTGGCTACTGGTTTGCTGTATATTGTTTCTACTGTGTTCAGGTATGGGATTTGGATTCCTGATCTTTCCAAGACTTTTAACATGAAGGGGTATTGATTTTTGTCAAATGCTTTCTCAGCAACTAATGAGATTATCATGTGGTTTTTGTCTTTGAGTTTGTTTATATGGTGGATTACGTTGATGGATTTCCTTATGTTAAACCATCCCTGCATCCCAGGGATGAAGCCTACTTGGTCATGATGAATGATCGTTTTGATGTGTTCTTGGATTCTTTTTGCAAGGATTTTGTTGAGTATTTTTGCATCAATGTTCATAAGTGAGATTGGTCTGCAGTTCTCTTTCCTTGTAGGGTCTTTGTGTGTTTAAGAATGAGAGTAATTGTGGCTTCAAAGAGTGGTTTGGGTAATGTTACTTCTGTCTTTATTTGTGGAATATTTTAGAGTGTATTGGTATTAGGTCTTCTATGAAAGTCTGATAGAATACTGAACTGAATCCATCAGGTCTTGGTCTTCTTTTGTTGGGGAGGTTTTCGACTTTTGCTTCTAGTTCTTTAGGTGTTATGTATTTATTTAGGTGTTATGGGACTGTTTAGATGGTTTATCTGATCCTGATTTAACTTTCCTATCTGGTATCTGTCTAGGAATTCATCCATTTCCTCCATATTTTCCATCTTTGTTGAGTATAGGTTTTTGTAGTAGGATCTGATGATTTTTTGAATCTCCTCAGTTTCTGTTGATATCTCTCCCCTTTCATTTCTGATTTTGTTATTTGGATACTCTCTCTGTGCCCACTAGTTAGTCTGGGTAAGGGTTTATCAATCTTGTTGATTTTCTCAAAGAACCAGCTCTTGTTATTGTTGATTCTTTGTATAGTTCTTTTTGTTTCTGCTTGGTTTATTTCTGCTCTGAGTTTGATTATTTCCTGCTGTCTACTCCTCTTGGGTGTATCTGATTCTTTTTGTTCTAGAGCTCTCAACTGTGCTGTCAAGTTGCTAGTGTATGCTTTCTCCAGTTACTCTTTAGAAGCACTCACAGCTATGTTTTTTTTCTATCAGTCCTGCTTTCATTGCATCCCATAGTTTTGGGTATGTTGTGTTTTCATCTTCATTAAATTCTAGAAAATCCTGAATTTCTTTCTTTATTTCTTCTTTGACCATGCTATATTTTTAATAGAGTGTTGCTTAGTTTCTATGTGTATATGGGCTTTTTGTTGTCATTTTTGTTATTAAAGGCCAGCCTTAGAATATGGTGATCTGATAGAATGCATGGGAGTATTTCAAACTTTTTATGTTTATTGAAGATTGATTTTTGACTGATTATATGTGCAATTTTGGAAAAGGTCCTGTGAGGTGCTGAGAAGAAGGTGTATTATTTTGTTTTAGTATTAAATATTGTGTAGATTTTTATTAATTCCAAATGTTTCATAACCTCTGCTAGTTTATATGTGTCATTGTTCAGTTTCTGGTTCCATAATCTTTCCATTGATGAGAGTGAGATGTTGAGGTATCCCACTATTATTGTGTAAGGTACAATGTGTTTTTTGAACTTTAGTAGGGTTTCTTTTATGAATATGGGTGCTCTTTCATTTTGAGCATATATGTATATATAAGTGTTGAGAGTTCCTCGTGACAAATTTTCTTTGTAATGAGTAAAATGTGTCCTTCCTTATATTTTTTGATAACTTTTGGTTGCAAGTCTACTTTATTCAATATTAGAATGGCCACTCCAGCTTGTTCCTTGGGGCCATTTGCTTTGAAATTTTTTTTCCCAACCTTTTACTCTGAGATAGTGTCTGTCTTTGTCTCTGAGATGGGTTTCCTTTATGCAGCAAAATGCTGGATTCTGTTTATGTATCCAATCTGATATTCTATATATTTTAATTAAACAATTAGGCAATTGAGTCCATTTATGTTAACAGATATAGTTTCCCTCCTTTTATTGGGTTTTCCACTTATAAATCATTGTAGTCCTGTGTTTGTGGTCAGATATTGTGTAAATTTAGTTTTGTCCTAGAATATCTTGGTCTCTCCATCTATGGTGATTGAGAGTTTTGCTGAGTATAGCAGCTTGGGCTCACATTTGATTTCTCTTAGTGTCTGCATGATGTCTTTCAAGGATCTTCTAGCTTTCATAGTCTCTGTTGAGAAGTCAGATGTTATTCTGATTGGTCTGCCTTTAGAAGTTACATGACCTTTTATTCCCTTACTGCTTTTAGTATTCTTTCTTTGCTTTGGGCACTTGATATTTTGAATATTATGCGTCGGGAGGAATTTCTTTTCTGGCCCATTCTATTTGGAATTCTATAGGCTTCTTTTATGCTTATGGTCATCTCATTATTAAGGGTATAGATGTTTTCTTCTACAATTTTGTTGAAGATATTTACTGTGCCTATTAGTTGATATTCTTAGCCCTCTTCTATTCCTATTATCCTTGGTTTGGTCTTCACATTCTGTCTTGGATCTCCTGGACATTGTTGGTTAGGAGATTTTTGGCTTTTGCATCTTTTCTGACTGTTTTGTCTATGTTTTTCACATTGTCTTCAGCCCCTGAATTTCTTTCTTCCATCTCTTGTAGTCTGTTGGAGATGCTTGCATTTGTGACTCCTGACTTCGTTTTTTTTTGGTTTTCCACCCACATGGTTGTCTCTTTTAATGTTTTCTTTATTGTTTCCATTTCCATTTTCATTTCCTTCTTTTATTCCTTCATTTCTATGTTTTTGTTTCCTATAGTTCTTTGATTTCTTTGAGTGGTTTTCTTGTTTCTTCTTTAAAAACTTCTATTTCTTTGTGCTTTTCCTCCATTTAAGGATCTCTATCATCACCTTGACGCATGATTCTGGGTCTTAGTCTTCTTTCTCTGGATTGTTTGGCAGTCTGCTGTTTCCTGTGATGGCATAGCTTGGTTCTGTTGTTGCCAAGTTGTCTTGGTTTCCATCGGTTAATTTCTTTAGCTTTCCTCTTACCATCTTGTTTTCTGTGATCATATGTGGTCTTGTCAGTATTTAGTTACTGTCTCTCCCATATACCTGGCCTGTGTTCCTGGATCTCTGCTGTTCCCAGTGACAGCCTGAGCATTTGTTCTTCACACACTGGCCCTCTGGGTGGAAACCAAGTCCCTAAGGCAGATTTCCTGCTCTCCTGAACCAGTGGGGTAGGCAGGCTTTCTGTTTGCTGAGCCCAGACCTTTCTGTGCCCTGGCTATTTGCAGTGAAGTTTCACCAGGCCTGTGTCCCTGGATCTTCGCTGTTTCTGGTGGCAGATGTCCTGAGCATTTGTTCTGTATTCAATGCAATTTATTTCTTTATTTCTTCCTTGACCCTATTTTTGTTGAGTAGCACATTGTTCAGCTGCCATGAGTATGTGGGCTTTTTGTTATTTTGTTGTTATTAATGCTTAACCTTGTGGTTGAATTAGGGAAATACTGGAAGAAGCTGAGAAAGAAGGCAACCCTTTAAAAGTACAGCAGTCTCAATTAACCTGGAGCCCCAAGATCTTGCAGACACTGGATCACCAACCAGACAGCATACACCAGCTTAAATGAGGCACCCAAAATACATACAGTAGAGGAATACTGCATCTAGGTACAGTCAGAAAAGATTCACCTAACCCCTAAGAGATTGAAGGTCCCAGAGAGTTTAGAGGTCTGTTGGGGTGGATAGGGTAGAGATATCCTCTTGGAAATAGGGTATAGTGAGAGAGGAGTCATGAGAAGTGGAACAGTCAGAGAGAGAATGGGGAGTGAAATAAAATCTGGAGTGAAACAAAATAAATAATAATAATAATGATAATAAATGTAAAAACAGCTTAATATTGAACCTGTCATGTGGTTACGAATTATAACTTGTTTGTATGTTTACAATGAAAAAGAAAAAATAAAAATTCAATGTATGTGGTTTGAAATGGAAAATGACACTGGCAAGCTAAATATTTCACCCAATTTTTGTGCTGAAAGACAGGCTGCAACAAGAAAGTTTAAATTTGTATTATAACAAGTGGGGCATTCTAAATGAAGAACCCACTGAGATAAGCTTCAAATAATAAAAATAAAATAAAAAGAAGTGACTAATTTTCTGCTGCTAATAAAAAACAAAAGAAAAAAAATAAAAGGCCATGCAAATATTATTTACTTCACGTGATAGAAAACTTGGGAAATTTTTAGATATCATGCTGGCTTTATAGTCATGAATTATATAAGAACAAAAGAGCCATGAAATTTTCCATAACTTAAGAGAGGGTCTGAATCCAGGCAGAGGACAGAGGAGTCCCTGTACAGAGACTATTATTAGCCATTGCAGAAAGCTTTGAAAGTAAAGTTTGAGTTAAGTTGGAGACCTCGATATATTGCAGGTGTTAGAGCCATTGGTTCCATACCAATGAGAGCTACGTACAAATGGTAGAATGAGCCTAAGAGATAGAAGCTGTAATGTAATAGGCAGTAATGATGTAATGATGAAAAGATAGAGACATCAAAACTCTGTGACATGAGACAGGGATCTATAGGATTTGGGGTTTTCACTGCTTGGTTTTAGTCTTATATTAGTACATTCAGGTCAAAAACTGCAGTGGGTAACATTCTACTATTATTCTTCTAAATGAATGTAGTTTTAAATGGATTTCTAACTATTGATGTACCTATAAATTTATGCATATCACAATCTTCTCTTTAAATTAAGTAGTGATTCATATGACTTCACAACTGCTCAAGATGCAGAAATAAGATAATATGGAGTGTTTAGCTCTAAATGGAATATTTATACCTCATATTCTTCTCCCAATACTTCAACTCTTTAGATATATGTGTTTTATTGGAAGTGGCAAGGCTTTATAGAAGAGGAAAATGTATAGAACAGAATGAACTATGTCATCTTTTTATTAATCTCAAGATAATAAGAAAACACATGTTTGGTCACACCTAAGAAATAACATATTCCGTAGAAATAAAATTCCTCAAATCCAATAAGAATGACTTACTTTTATGTAATTTCAGGTCTAAAAGTTGCAATGAGTCTTTTGCTTTATTGCATTTCACCTGCTTTAAAATAGTAACTTATGCTTATTAATTTATTAAAGAAATTTAATTATGACTGTAGTAAAATATGGAAGGTTATATACCATATATTTTGTGTCTCACAGACGACCCTTATGTACTCAGTGGACTCAAGTATCTTACAGAGTACACGGACAATAATGAGATCATAACACTAACTTAATAATAACCTACTTTTACAGGTTTTCCTTTTTAAAGTCCTCTACTTTCATCAAACATAATTCATCAAAATTAAATATACTATAATTTTGATATAAAAATGATATTTATTCTGTCATTTGCAGGATCCTGTCTCCTAAGACATATCCTGATCTACATTAATTCTCACCATTCTATCTCTTCATTTAATTCTTTCAACAGAATTTTTAAAATACCTAGGAAATAGTTAAGCACAGAAGAAGCCTTATTCAAATTTAAACCCATCATTTGAATCTCACTTACAAGGATTAATGAGCAGGAGGTGGAAGCTTTTGTTCTAAGAATAGAGTTAAACTTAGAGCCTTTATAACAACTATTTGTTGATTTAGGAGAAATTGTGTTTCAATAGAAGGGTCATTCATCAGCATGAAGCACAAGCAGCAATGTGCACAGAAAAATCAATTTTCTAGAAGACTCGGAGCTTACCAGAAGTCCTATGCTCTGGAGGCAACAGAGTCAGTTTGGTTGCTGACTAGTAAGAATATAAAATAAAAGTGAGAAATTTCAACCAAAGCACACATCATCATTGCAGTATGTCAAATCTTATCAGTCAAAGCAATTTAATAGAATTTCATGGATTTATTAACCTTTTTATAGTGGAAATAAATCAGTTGTATTATGGAAAATGTGAGGCACCTTGTGAATCTAATGGATATTATGAGTGTGAATCATCCTCCTCTTCCTCAGAATTATTCAGCATTTTAACCAATTAATAAGTTTAAACACACAGTATTTAATTATTTTCAAGATGTTGACACAGATACATACTACATAAATATTCATTAGCATTTTATGCTTTTTTCTAAATTCAACAGTTTTTGCTTCACATTTAGAATTATAGAGCATATTACATTTGGGTATTTCAATTCCTTACTATCCCTAGTAGAGTAGGTTCTTTTTCTTTTGCCCAGATTTTTAAAAATGTCTTCTATTTTTTGAAATTAAAATATAATTCCATCATTTTCATTTTCCTTGACTCCTTCCTCTAACCCCCCATGTGCCTCTATACACTGGTAACTGAAGGAAATGAACACTGAGTATAGCTGGACCTGACATGAGTAGTAGAGATAAGTGACTGCCATGACAATTTTATACAGGCTCCTGTGAAATAATGGGTGACTTGGAAGGGCATCTGGATGAAGAAGGTCAATTTATTTTTATTCGGGTATTTAGAGTATGAAAACCACAATATCTAGAAATAACTCATTCCTCAGTTTTACTGAGGGCTGGTACTATACTACATTATCTTACTTGGATATTGACTGGGTAATATTTATTATGTAGAAGTATTGAAAACAGTTTAGCTTCAAAAGAGGAATTAGACTACAGAATATTTTGCAGTCACAAGCCATACCCTGAATAATAAACCACACTCTTTGAAGTACAGTTTTTCTCCTCATTTTAATATCAACAAAACTGAGTCTCAAAAAGGCAAAAATGTCTACTATGGCTAGTCATGTAGGAGAAAGAGAGGAAGGACTACATGTGAGTCCTAGTAATATCAGCCAGGAGTATTTTCTAACATTTTGGTGGTTACTATGGATAATAGAATATAAGATCATGTGCCAAAGTTTAATATTTCCAATTAAATGTTTTAACAGTCCTTTTCTTCCTCAACCATAGAGAAAATGGAAGTTACAATTTATATTTGCAGTGTAATTATCTATGGAACCAGTGGGTGTCTTTCAGGAAGACCTAAAGTTGAACTCAATTTTGCTGACAATACTTTTACTAGCAAAACTACTGTGGACTCTGCTTGGTTGCATTGGAATCATTGTACTTACAAAATAGTTCACTCCCTTTGCCTCTTTGATATTCAAGTTACTAGTTCATCCCATTTCACCCTAAAAATTTAGTTATCTTCCCCAAGATCAGTGCCAATAAATTGCAGGACAGAAAGTGATTTTCCCTTCCTACTCCCGCATTGATTTGCATTCTTTGTTCTTACCTTTAAATACTTTTCTGACATGAACTACATGGAGACAAAGATAAGCTTTTATGAAAATAAAATAAAGCAAATCCTCCATGAGATAGAAATTTTCTTCAAAGTTACAGTACATTGAGGAGGCAACAATACAATTTGAGCCTAGCCTCAAAGAACTACACAATTAAATTAAATGACAACAAAGTTCTGTACTTAGAACAGAACAAAATATTCCCTGATGGCTAATTCTCCCAAATCCTTTGGAAAACTCAATTTACTGATGAAATAAACATTCTTTTTATGGAATTATGAGATGTTTATGGCTCAAAATTTATTGGAAACAAAGTACTTATTACCACAATAGGCAGTGCATGCTCATTTATGAAAATGAATCTTCAGGGGCCAATGAGTATTGCACTTAATTCTTTCAATATACATGTATTCTGTAAAAGGGTACTGTGGTTTATTGAGAGAAATTGACATTTTACTCAACAGTCAATGGGAGATGTAGTATGCATATTTTGAGAAGGGTAGAATGCCAACTTCATTTATTAATGAAGTAAAATATTTTTTGTTGTAACATTTTCTCTTATGAAAGACCAATGATTTTAGAGAAAACAGTTTCTGATAAAGTTTCTGATAAGTTTCAGCCTGATAAAACAATAAGAAAAAGTAATTTTGTGTATGAAAATAATAAGATGTTTTATGTTATAGACAAGAAAATTAGCTAAACAAATTGTACTAAGAATTTGGGTTCTATAAAACTTCAGAAAATGATTACCTATGTTCCTGGATTCTATCCAATATGTGTATGTCTCACCTTAGCCACAAAGGACATATGTGCTTCAGTGTCATATTAATCTATTCTCACTAAAAGGTGAAACCATTTTTGTAAAAAGTGATTTCATCTTGCTACCATGATGGCCTCGTAGTCACTGTTAACTAATACCATTGCTGAATCACCAGAAAAAATTCTTAATACACTAAACATAACAGCATTTTAAGCATAATTCAACTCTACTCGCTACTTTTTAAAAGTATTTAAAGGAACAGGTTGTCTAAGAAACAGCTACAGTTTTTCTAAATAAATAAAATCTAAGGAAGTGCTCTACATCCTTAGACATTAGGGAAATGCAAATCAAAACAACCCTGAGATTCCACCTCACATCTGTCAGCTTGGCCAAGATCCATAACTCAGATGACAGCGGATGCTGGCAAGGTTGTGGAAAAAGAGGAACACTTCTCCACTGTTGGTAGGGTTGTAAACTGATACAACCACTCTGGAAATCAGTCTGGCGATTTCTCAGAAAATTGGACATAGTACTACCTGAAGATCCAGCTATTCTACTTCTGGGCATATACCCCAGAGACACTCCAATAAACAACAGAGATGCATGCACCACAATGTTCATAGCAGCTCTATTTATAATAGCCAGAAGCTGGAAAGAACCCAGATGTCCTTCAGTAGATGAATGGATACAAAAATTATGGTATATTTACGTAGTGAAGTACTACTCAGCTATCAGAAACAGTGACTTAACAAAATTCTTAAGACAATAGTTGCATCTAGAAAATATCATACTGAGTGAGATAACCCAGTCAAAAAAGAACAGACATAATATGCAGACACTGATAATTGGATACTAACCTCAGAAAGGTCTGAACACCCCAGAAACAACTCACAGACTCCATGAAGTTCAAGGAAAAAAAAATGAAAAAAAAAAAGTCATGCTCAATCTTTACACACCAACAACACGTTGACAAATTCCGGGTTACATCCTGTTTTACATGTACTTTTTGCTCATTGTAACTAGTAAGACCTTAATGCACAATATCAAACTTTTGGGAAAAAAAGCCAAACACTGACAAAAATGTATTCGTATACATTTATGCAAAAATACTTAAAATTTGTTCTTTTATCTTTGTTTTTTTTAAATAAAATTGTTCAAAAATTTTTATATATACTTCAATTACTATTCTGATTGAGAATAATACTTAAAATTACTTAGATATATATTTCAATTTTTCACCTTTTATTAGTCATTTAAAATCTCAATATATCTTTATCCTACTCTTTAGGTCTCCCACAACTCTTCCAATATCTACTTCCATTCAACTTTGTAAACTTTTCCTTTTATTTACATATTTGTTTGTAATTTAATAAAGCCATTAGGCCCATTTTGTCCTGCACAAACACTATTGCATATATGACCTTCCACTTAAATATGATTTTCCTGAAAGTGGCCATACTTTTAAGGAAAACTGACAAAGGCTCAGGGAACACAAAAAGGAATAGGGGGCAGGAAGATTGTAAAATCTCTAGCATCAGTATCTTTGATGTGAGACTCTGTCTCTTAGGTACATCATAAAACATGTCCATAATTTCACTAGTATGATCACCCCAATATAAATTAAACAAGGAAGAATGATATCGGCAAACATGTCAGAGAAGAAAATGGATGGAGAAAAGCCCATGAGTACTCAAGTCAACACAAAGAACTGCAGGCAACTAAATAAAGCAGAAAAAAATGTCTTTTCCAGAAATAAAATAGAAGGATTGGTTGTTCAGTGCCAAACATCCCTGAAAAGATACATACAAGTAATATTAAATTAAATAAAGAGATTGTGTATAGGAATATATATTTATATATATGTATGTATGTATGTATGTATGTATGTATGTATGTACGTACAAGTAAGTCTATCCAGGCAATTCCAGCTGAGACTCAAAGAGGCCATGAATCTGTCAGTAAGAATTGAGGACATGTGGGAAGATTTAAAGTTGGTAAAGGGAAAAGAGACATAAGAAAATTATAATCTCAATAATACTCAAAAAAAGGAAAAGAAAACTTTATTCATTCCCTCAGCAAATATCAGTTAGAAATAATTCTTCCCTTGGGGTGGGACTTTGTTTTCACTGTATTTCCACACTTTAATTTATTCTCCCTTGAGATTATACTGGTCAAGTGAATAGTGCTACCAATGCTGTGAGCTAATGTGTACAACTTCCTTGATGTATCTGGAAAGTGCTGCTTCCTTGTAGTCATCATCCCCCTGTTTTGAAATCATACCTGAAATTAAACAGAGAGTTTCAAAAGAAGAAATAGCAATTTTTGAGCAACCATTTATTTTATTTTTTTAATTGAACAACTTTATTTTAAAAAACAGAGACAAATGGATAGATTTTAAAAGCATATTTGCATAAAAGTATATGAATACATTTTTGTCAGTACTTGATTTTTTAAAGGTTGGATAGTATGCATTAAAATCTTACTAGTTACAATGAACATAAAGTACATGTAAAACAAGATGTAAACTGGAAAGAGGCAGTTTTTCTGGTGTGTAAAGATTAAGAATAATGATTTTTCATTTTCTTTAGCCTTAGTTTTTTTTGAACTTATTATAGTCTGTAAGTTGTTTCTGGGGTGTTCATAGCTTTCTGGGGTTAGTATAGAATTATGAGGGACTGCATGTTATGTCTGTTCATTTGTGACTTGGTTACTTCACTCAGGATGATAGTCTCTAGGTGCATCCATTTTCTTAAGAGTCTCATAAAGCCATTGTTTTTATTAGCTGAGTAGAAATCCATTGTGCAAATATACCACAATTTTTGTTTCCATTCATCCACTGAAGGACATCTGGGTTCTTTCTAGCTTCTGGCTATTATAAATAGGGCTACTATGAACAAGTGGGTGCATGTATCATTGTTGTATGTTGGACCATCTCTGTGGTATATGCCCAGAAGTGGAATAACTGGGTCTTCTTTCTGAAGAACTGCCCGACTGATTTCCAGAGTGGTTGTACCAGTTAACAACCTCACCAACAGTGGAGAAGTGTCCCTCTTTCTCCAAATCCTCACTAGCATTTGCTGTCATCTGAATTTTTGATCTTAGTCATTCTGGTTAGTGTAAAGTAGAATCTCAGAGTTTTGTTGAATTGCATATCCCTGATGGCTGAGGATGTGCAACACTTCACCATTTGATATTCCTCAACTGGGAACTTTTTGTTTAGCATTGTACCCCATTTTTAATAGGGTTGTTTGATTCTCTGGTGTCTATCTTCTTGAGTTCTTTGTATACTTTGGATATTAGGCCTCTATCAGATGTGGGGTTGGTAAAGATCTTTTCCCAATCTGTTGGCTGCCATTTTGTTTTCTTGACAGTGTCCTTAGCCTTACAGAAACTTTACAATCTCATTAAGTCCCATTTTGTAGATATTTGACCTTAGAGCACAAGCCATTTGTGTTCTGTTCAGGAACGTTTCTCCCCTGCCTATGTGTTATAATATTTTCCCTACTTTCTCTTCTAATAGTTTCAGTTTCACTCTACTTTTCTACTCATGCAAATCAGTGCTCTCACCTTCACAAACCAAAATCACGGAGTTTACTTCATGTTGTCCAAATATTGTTGGTATGGAAACTTCCCCTGAATGCAGTCAAACTACCAAGGGTTAGGACATGAAAAATGAATTAGTTATTAGTGTATAATATCTACCTAAATATTAGTAATTAGTTCAACTGAAGGACTGAAAATAGTTTATTTTTTTAAATAATTTCTATGTTGCATTATTAATTTTATTATTTTTTCTATGTAGTATCCATAGGAAAAAAATTAGTTAGATACCCATGAGAAAAGAAGTGCATGACTATGAATATATAGCAGTTTTAAAGAAAACTAACTTTTCCTTTCTTAGCAGCTACCAAATGCCAGTAGCTCCTTATAGGTAGCACCAAAGTAGAAAACATGAAGCACTTAATCACTGCTGGTATAAACTGAAACTGGTGCAGCCCCTGCAGAAATCAGGGATGTTTCCTTAAAAGGCTGGAAATAAATCTTCCATGTAATCCTGGAGCATTCTTGGACATATACCCAAATTGTTTATCCTGTTACAGAAATACTTGCTCATCCATGTTTGTTGCTTATTTATTCACAATACCCAAGAATATTGTAAATTATTCAAAGGGATGACAATGGCTCATTTCTTTCAGCAATGAGACTTTGCATTTCTATCAAAATATATGGTTGCTTTTTTGATTCTTTATTTGAAATTTATCTTTTTACTAAATTGCAGTCAATTGAACTTTAGTAATTAGTTCAACAATAAAATAGAACATAATTTACCCATTTTATACCGTCTACACTTTTCTTAATGTTATTGCTATTAATCTAACCACCAAAGGAAAAAGACGGCCTGAGGAATCTATGAGAAGAGAAATGCATGGCTCACTAATTTCTATTGTTGTGTGATAAAATTTGACTTTCAGAAACTGTGTAAAAACGTCTGAATAAATCTAATCAGAATTATCCATGTGAGTCTAGCCTAAATTCCCAACTAGACATATTTTGAATTATATTCACTTCTTAGTTTGTCAACAATCAACTATTAGGTAGATGTTATATATTAATATCTAATAAAACAAAGCAGTCTATTAATTAGATATACTATTTTCTGGTTTATCTGATTTTTCCAAGTTTAATTATTTTATTTACCTATAGAAACCATATCTTCAAATTAACATCTTTTTCTTTTTTTCTTTTTTTACTTTATTTTAAAAAAACAAGATTAAAGAAAAAAAATTAAACATTTTTGCATAAATGTATACAAATACAATTAGGTCAGTGCTTGACATCTTTTTTTCTTTTTTTTTTTTTAAGGTGTGATACTCTGAATTAAGGTCTTACTATTTACAATGAGCAAAAAGAACATGAACAACAGTGTGTAAACCAAAATTTGTCAATGTGTTGTTGGTGTGTAAAGATTGAGCATGACATTTTTTGTTTGTTTGTTTTTTGTTTTGTTTTTTGTTTTGTTTTGTTCTGTTTTTTTTTTTTTTTTTTTTTCTTGAACGTCACACAGTCTGTGAGTTGGTTCTGGGGCAGCCCGAGCCTCTGGGTTTACTATCCCACTATCAGTTACAGCATAATATGTCTGTTCTTTTGTTATTGGGTTATCTCACTCAGGATGATATTCTCTAGATGCAGCCATATTCTTAAGAATTTGGTTAAGTCATTGTTTCTGATGGCTGAGTAGTATTCCATTGTGTAAATGTACCACAATTTTTGTATCCTTTCATCTTCTGAAGGACATCTGGGTTTTTTCCAGCTTCTGGCTATTATAAATAGAGCTGCTATAAACAATGTGGTACATGTATCTTTGTTGGATATTTAAGTGTCTCTGGGGTATATGCCCAGAAGTGTAATAGCTGGGTCTTCAGGTGGTACTATGTCCAATTTTCTGAGGAATCGACAGACTTATTTCCAGAGAGGTTGTATCAGTTTGCAACCCCACCAACAGGGGAGAAGTGTTCCTCTTTCACCACAACCTCGCCAGCATCTGCTGTCATCTGAGTTTTGCATCTTGGCCTATCTGACAGATGTGAGGTGGAATCTTAGGGTTGTTTTTATTTGCATTTCCCTGATGGCTAAGGATGTCAAGCACTTCCTTAGATATTTCTTAGCCATTCAACTGAGAACGTTTGTTTAGCTCTGTACCCCATTTTTTTAATAGGGTTATTTGATTCTCTGGTGTCTAGCTTTTTGAATTCTTTGTATCCCTTGGATATTAGCCCTCTATCTGATGAGGAGTTGGTAAAGATCTTTTTTCCATTCTGTTGGCTGTCATTTTGTTTTCTTGACAATGTCCTTAGCCTTAAAGAAACTTTGCAATCTCATTAAGTCCCATTTGTTAATCTTTGACCTTAGAGCTTGAGCCACTGGTGTTTTGGTCAGAAAATTTTTTCCTGTGCCTATATGTTCTAAGGTTTTCCCTACTTTCTCATTTAATTGTTTCATTTTATCTGGTTTAATGTGGAGATCTTTGATCCACTTACACTTCAGCTTTGTACACAGAGAGAAGAAAGGGTCTAATTTCATTCTTTTGCATGCTGAGTCAAGTTTGACCAGCACCATTTGTTGAATAGGATGTCCTTTTTTCCACTGAAGGTTTATGGCTCCTTTGTCAAAAATCAGGTGACCATATAGAAAAGGGCTCATTTCTGGACCTTCTATTCTATTCCATTGATCCACATGCCTATGTCTGTACCAGTACCATGCAGTTTTCAGCACAATTGCCTTCTAATATAGCTTGAGGTCAGGGATAGTGATTCCCGCAGATGTTTTCTTGTTGTTGAGGATGGATTTCGCTATTCTAGGTCTTTTGTTATTCCATATAAACTTGCAAATTGATCTTTCCAACTCAATGAAGAACTGGGTTGGAATTTTGATGGAGATTGCATTGAAACTGTAGATTGCTTTTGGTAGGATGGCCATTTTTAAAATGTTGATCCTTCCAATCCATGAGCATGGGAGATCTTTCCATTTAATGAGACCTTCCTGGATTTCCTTATTTAGAGGTTTGAAGTTCTTGTCATACAGGTCCTTCCCTTGCTTAGTTAGAGTCACATCAAGGTATTTTATAGTTTTTGTGATGATTGTGAAGGGTATCTTTTCCCTAATTTCTTTCTCCACATGTTTGTCCTTTGAGTATAGGAATGGTACTGATTTGTTTGAGTTAATTTTGTATCCAGCCACTTTGCTGAACTTGTTTATCAGCTGTATGAGTTTTCTGGTGGAATTTTTGGGGTCACTTAAGTACACTATCATGTCATTTGCAAAGAGTGATGTTTTCACCTCTTCTTTTATGATTTGTATCCCTTTGATCTCCTTTGCTGTCTAATTGCTCCAGCCAGGACTTCCAGTACTATGTTGAAGAGGTAGGGGGAGAGTGGGCAGCCTTGTCGAGTCCCTGATTTTAGTGGGATTGCTTCAAGTCTCCCACCATTAACTTTGATGTTGGCTGTTGGTTTGATGTATATTGCTTTTATTATGTTTAGGTATGGACCTTGACTTCCTGTTCTTTCCAGGACTTTTAACAGGAAGGGGTGTCGAATTTTGTCAAATGCTTTCTCAGCATCTAGTTATATAGCCATGTGATTTTGTTCTTTGAGTTTGTTTATATGGTGGAGTACATTGATGGATTTCCTTATATTAAACCATGCCTGCATCCCAGGGATAAAGCCTACTTGGTCATGGTGAATTATCATTTTGATGTGTTCTTGGATTCAGTTTCTAAGGATTTTTTTAACAACTTTATTTTACAAAACAAAGATAAATGTACAGATTTTAATCATTTTTGCATAAAATTATACAATACATATTTTTCAGTACTTTTTTCTGATTTTAAAATAATTTTTACATAAAACTATATGAATATATATTTTTTTAGTAAGTACTTGATTTTTTTAAATGTTTGATAGTATGCATTGAAAAGTTAATAGTTACAATGAGCATAAATTTCATGTAAAACAAAATGTAACATGTAAATAGACAAAGTTTTCTTGTTGTATAAATATTTTTTGTTATGTTTTGTTTTGTTTTCTTTATTTCTTGGACTTCATACAGTCTGTGAGTTGTTTTTGGGGCAGTGCGAGCCTCTGGGGTTAGCATCCCACTATCAGTGACTGCATATTATGTCTGTTCTTTTGTGACTGGGTTATATCTCTCAGAATGATATTCTCTAGATGCAGCCTTTTTCTTAAGAATTTGGTCAAGTCATTGTTTCTGGTGGCTGATTAGTATACCATTGTGTAAATGTACAACAATTTTTGTATCCATTCATCTTCTGAAGAACATCTGGGTTCCTTCCAGCTTCTGGCTATTATAAATAGAGCTGCTATGAACATTATGGTGCATATATCTTTGTTGTGTACTAAGGTGTCTCTGGGGTATATGCCCAGAAGTGGAATAGCTGGGTCTTCAGGTAGTATTATGTCCAATTTTCTGAGGTAATGCCAGACTGATTTCCAGAGTGGTTGTCTTAGTTTGCAACCCCACCAACAGTGGAGAAGTGTTCCTCTTTCCCTGCAACCTCGCCAGCATATGTTGTCATCTGAGTTTTGGATCTTGGCCAATCTGACTGGTGTGAGGTGGAATATCAGGGTTGTTTTGATTTGCATTTCCCTCATAGCTAAGGATGTTGAGCACTTCCTTAAATATTTCTTAGCAATTCGAAATTCCTCAACTGAGAACGTTTTGTTTAGCTCTGTACCCCATTTTTAATAGGGTTATTTGATTCTATGGTGTCTAGCTTTTTGAGTTCTTTGTATACCTTAGATATTAGTCCTCTATCTGATGTGGAGTTGGTAAAGATCTTTTCCCATTCTGTTGGCTGCCATTTTGTTTTTTTGACAATGTACTTACTTAGCCTTACAGAAACTTTGCAACTTCATTAAGTCCCATTTGTTATTTTTTGACCTTAGAGCTTGAGCCATTGGTGTTTTGTTCAGAATATTTTCTCCTGTGCCTATATGTTCTAAAGTTTTTCCTACTTTCTCATCTTGCTTCAAGTTTCCCACCATTAAGTTTGATGTTGGCTGTTTGTTTTCTGTATATTGCTTTTATTATGTTTAGGTGTGGACTTTGGATTCCTGTTCTTTCCAGGACTTTTAACATGAAGGGGTGTTGAATTTTGTCAAATGCTTCCTCAGCATCTAGTGAGATGACCATGTGATTTTGTTCTTTGAGTTTGTTTATATGGAGGATTATATTGATGGATTTCCTTATATTAAATCATCCCTGCTTACCAGAATGTAGCCTACTTGGTCATGGTGAATGATCGTTTTGATGTGTTCTTGGATTCTGTTTGCAAGGATTTTGTTGAGTATTTTTGCCTCAATGTTCATAGGTGAGATTGGTCTAAAGTTCTCTTTCCTTGTAGGGTCTCTGTGTGGTTTAGGTAAGAGGGTTACAGTAGCCTCAAAAAATGAGTTAGGTAGTATTTCATCTGATTCTATCTTTTGGAATATTTTGGAGAGTATTGGTGTTATATCCGCAATAAATGTCTGATAAAATTCTGCACTGAACCTGTCTGGACCTGGGATTCTTTTTGGATGGGAGGCTTTTGATGACTTCTTCTATGTCTTTAGGTGTTATAGCATTATTTAGTTGGTTTACTTGGTCCTGATTTGACTTTAGGATCTTGTACCTGTTTAGGAATTCGTCCATTTCCTCCAGATTTTTCAATTTTGTGGAGTATAGGTTTTTGTAGTAGCAATTGAATATTTCTTGAATTTCCTCAGTTTCAGTTGTTATGTCTCCACTTTCCTTTCTGATTTTGTTAATTTGTATAACCTCTCTTTTCTCTCTGGTTAGTCTGGCTAGGGGTATCTCAATCTTATTGATTTTCTCAAAGTACCAGCTCTTGGTTTTGTTGATTTTTTTCAATGGTTCTTTTTGTTTCTATTTGGTCTATTTCTGCCCTAATTTTGATTATATCTTGACGTCTACTCTTCTTGGGTGTATCTGCTTCCTTTTGTTCTAGAGCTTTTAGCTGTGCTGTCAAGTTGCTAATGTATGGTCTCTCTCCAGTTTCTTTTTGGAAGTGCTTAGGACTATGAGTTTTCCTCTCAGTACTGCTTTCATTGCATCCCATACGTTTGGGTATGTTGTGTTTTTGTTTTATTGAATTCTATAAAATCCTTAATTTCTTTCTTTATTCCTTTTTGACCCTGCTATTTTTTCACAGAGGATTGTTTAGTTTCCATGTGTATGTGGGCTTTTTGTTGTCTTTTTTGTTGTTAAAGCCCAGCCTTAGACCATGGCGATCTGAGAGGATGCATGGGATTATTTCAATCTTCTTATATCGATTGAGACTTTTTCTGTGTCCAATTATGTGGGTAATTTTCGAGAAGGTGAATGGGGTGCTGAGAAGAAGGTGTATTCTTTTACTTTTGTATGATATGTTCTGTATATATATATATTAATTCTAGTTGGTTCAAAGTCTCTGCTAGTTTGTGGTCAGATATTGTGTAAATTTTGATTTGTCTTGAAATATCTTCATCTCTCCATCTATGGTGATTGATAGCTTTGCTGGGTATAGTAGCTTGGGCTGGCACTTGTGCTCTCTTAGAATATGCATGATGTCTTTCCATGCTCTTCTAGCTTTCATAGTCACTGCTGAGAAATCGGGTGTGATTCTGATTGGTCTGGCTTTATATATTACCTGACGTTTTTCCCTTACTGTTTTTAGTATTCTTTCTTTGCTTTGGACACTTGATGTTTTTGCTATTATGTGTCGGGAGGTATTTCCTTACTTGTCCAACCTATTTGGAGTTCTGAAGGCTTTTTTTATGCTCGTGGTCATCTCCTTGAGGGTAGGGAAATTTTCTTCTACGATTTTGTTGAAGATATTTACTGTGCCTCTTAGTTGATACTCTTCTCCCTCTTCTATTCCTATTATCCTTAGGTTCGGTCTTCTCATTGTGTCTTGGATTTCCTGGACATTTTGGGTTAGGAGCTTTTGTTTTTTTGCATCTTCTCTGGCTGTTTTTTCTATGTTTGCAATGTTGTCTTCTGCCCCTGAGATTCTCTCTTCGATCTCTTGTAATCTATTGGAAATGCTTCCTTCTGTGACTCCTGATTTCTTTTTTTGGTGTTCTGCCTCTAGGTTATCTCTTTTAGTGTTTGCTTTATTGTGTCATTTTCCGTTTTAATTTCTCTCTTCCATTCCTTCATCTCTTTGGTTCTGTTTTCCTTTAGTTCTTTGAGTTCTTTGCGTTTTTTTCTTGTTTCCTCCTTAAAAGCTTCTGATTCTTTTTGCTTTTCCTCTTGTTCTTGTTTAAGTATCTCTATCAGCGTCTTTATGTATGATTTCAGGTCTGCGTCTTCTTTTTCTGGAGTGTTTGGCATTCCAATGTTTGCTGTTATGTGAGAGCTGGGTACTGTTTTTGCCAGGTTGTCTTGGTTTCTTTGGGATGTACTCTTTTGCTTTCCTCTTGCTATCTTGTTGTCAGTGAAACGTTCTTGCCTTTCCCTTGTATTTGGTCTGTGTTCCTGGATCTTCATTGGTCCAGGTGGCAGATGGTTTGAGCCCTGTTCTGTGCCCCAAAGCTGACAGGTGGGAACAAAGTTTTCAGTGCTAGTTTCCTGGTCCCTGGGTCAGGCAGATCAGGGGCGTGCTTTCTGTGCACACTCGGCAGAGATCTCTCTGCTCCATGGCTGCCCAGATCCCCTCCTCACCAGTGTTTACAACTTTGGGAACCGCTGCTCCAGGTGGCAGATGGGCCGAGCCCTGTTCTGTGCCCCAATGTCGCCGGGTGAGAACAGAGGTTCCAATGCTGTGTTCCTGGTCCCTGGATCAGGCAGGGCAGGGGCACACTTTCCGTTTGCACTCTGCAGAGATCTCTCTGCTCCTTGGCTGCCCAGATCTCCTTTTCACCAGTCTTTAATCCTTTGGGACCTCAACATCTCTTTCTCAACTCTTAATATCTACCAGAATAAAACCCATCCTAGCACAAATTTGTAAGTTCTAACACTTCAACATTATTTATTATTTAGCTAAAATACTCAATCACTGCTTTGTTTTCTTTATTATATATTATTTAAAAATGCATAACATGTCATTTTAGTTATTTAAAGCTGCTTTTCATAGCTACATAAATAAATATTAATTCCTCAAATAAATACTTATTAAAACAATTATCTAGACACAAGGGAATCTAATACAATGTAAGACAAGAAAAATGAGTAAATTGTAGTCTTTTCCTTAAAGTTTTATACATAAATGTAGAAATCACAGATAAATGATAATAACTTAACTTGCACTGCACTACACAAGGAGCATGCACGGTAATCCTACAACAGATTTAGATGCAGCCTTGCATCTTTCTTATAAATTTAACATTTTCTTATAAATAAAATAGTTAACAAATAAAGGTTATTATTGTTTGAAATATAGAATTGTTACTTTTCTTCACATATTTACAAATAAATAAATTGAGGTTATAAAATTTCTTTACACTATAAGATATACATTTCAGGGAAAGAGACCACACTATCAAACTTTCTTTCCTTAGACATTAGTTACCCTTTACAAACAATAATAATTAAAATATATAAATGATCTGGATATAAAAGTTTACTCTCTTGAGTTTAGGAATAACTCAGTGGTTTTATATTTGCAAGCCAGAACACAGCATAAGACCCCTTGGAAGATGGACAATATCATCTTGAAATATTGTGAGTGTGGAAGCATGGCCTTTACTTTGTCAAAACCAGGAAACCTACTTGTTAGAATTATTAGGATATTTTTTTGAAATTTTCATCATGATAACACCAGATTCTACTTGAGAGAAAAATACTTAATCATAAATAACATTCTCTATTACTTCTAAATACTATTCAAATCAAGCACCTTTTTATTTTTAAAGCTATTTGCATCCTTTATTTTACTGAAGACAGGTAACTGTATTTAAGATAATTTATTTATAGAATCTCAGATATTGAGTAACGATAATCAGTATTAATTTGGAGGCATAATGTTACATTTCATTAACAGAGTTTCACATGTTAAAACTCTTGTTATAATTTTAAAGCAATGAAAAAGGATAATATAATAGTCCCTCATACACATGTCAAACAAGGCATCCTAGAAATAGGGGGAGTAGGTGTGGGATTTGGAACAGGCAGAAGGTAAACAAGGGGGGGGGATAAAATGTGCACAGTAAAAAAAAAAGTTTATATAAAAATAAATACATAAAATGAAAAATAATTTGTGTGTATTTTTTCATATGAAACTAAATATACTTGATGTTTGTTTTTAACATTGAAGCTTTAAAAATTTAATTGGTTCGAACATGGTCCTTTAGTAGGACATGACAGGCAGAGCACTGCTATAAAGGAGTATAATGCTCATTTCAATTTTACCAACACATTTTCTCTAGTCACAGGAATGCAAGAAAGTCATCACATTGAAGTACCTCTTTAGCAAGACATGCACAAATTTTTATCGCCTTTTCACTATTAAGCTTTACAGGAATATCTGTATAATCCATAATTTTATGTGATTTTTTTTTCAATGTAGAAACACTATATTCTACTCTATGGAAATTTTGAACCAGAATTTTTCATGAGTATATATGGAAGTTAATAAAAATTAAGAGATGCATAGAGAAACATAATTTAGTAGATATAATATAATGTAAACTCTATTGTCAGTTGTATAATTATTGTAAGCTCAATAAAAATTAATACTTTTCTAGCTCCTTCATTGGAGTCCATGTGTTCAGTCTGATGGTTAGCTGCGAACATCTTCATCTCTATCAATATGACTCTGGCAGATCCTCTGGGAAGGCGTCCATTTCAGGTTCTTGCCAGTGAGCACTATTTGATATCAGCAACAGTGCTTAGGTTTATTGGATTCATATTGGGTATATCTTAAGGTGAGGAAGTCTCTGAATGATCTTTTTTGCAACCCACTTCATGGCGGAAATGGGAGGGGTAGGGGTTGGAATTGTGGGAAAAGTATAACATCTGAAATGTAAATGCAGTGAATATCCAATAAAAATTTGGGGAATAAAAATTAAAAAACAATACTTTTGTTAATAATCCAGTATATTCAAATACAGTAATTTCATTTTTTAAATATACCATGTATTTTCAATGCAATTTAGAAATGAAATATTTTGTGTTTTTTCTTAGCAACGTTTGAAATTTGGCATTTTACATTTATAACACATATTAACTTTGACTGGATTCATTTTATATGACAACAGACTCTATAACTTAAATATTTTAAAGAGTGTTTTAAATAGAACCATGGAAATACCTATGTACTGGTTAAAAAAGGACACAGTCACACTTTAGATTCCTGTAGATATAAAAATTAATATCAATTTTGTTTAAAGCAATCTAAAATATCATTTTGTAACTTCAATAATATTTATGTACTGTGAATTTTTGTGCTGTTGCTTTTTCTTTTGCATTATAGAATGGTAAAATTATCCCTAGCTCTTGTTCACAAAGTGTGTGTTCGATTTCCTCTCACCTATGGCAACCAAAATCTCTACAGAAGATGTCAAGTATCTGCCAAGAATGGAAGCAATGTCAGCAGTTGTTAGAAAATGTGATGTAAAGAATGGCTCCAAGAAAAGATTTTTGGCTCAAGAGTAATAGTATTTGTTCTCCTTTTCTCAGTATTTTCTTGGACAATGATTTGGAGTTTAAATTAAATTTACTATCTTTCCTTTCTTCAAAGGTTAGAGATGCTAGCCTTAAAACTCCCTATGCAATTCTGAAACCTATTGGTAGTTTTTAATGCCATAAGAATTTTTCTGTCTACATTTCTCCGTCTATTAAAAATATTAACTTTCAAAACATGCAGTTGAAGCCTATAATAGCCAGAGAGAATATAATTACAGTCTGCTGACTATACATAATCTATACAAAGTAATACATTTATTCATGTTGTTCTTCTCAAATAATGTGCTCATCCTATTTTCTTTTAGTAATTTAAATTTAGTACATATTTAATATTCCACTGAAGTTCTAGGTCATCTGTAAAGGTATCATCACTTAAATCAACTCAGTGATCAAGTGTTTGTTTTGTGCTTAATTTAATTAATTGTTAAGGTGTTATGGCTATTTTTTAGTTAGTTATTTATTCATAGTAAGAAACAAATCTTGAGGGAGATGACTATATTTTTCCTCACAAACACTAAATACATAGTCCTCTAGACAGTACCCAGCAGTATGTTAGAGGATGAATTCTTTGAGAAGCAGATTGTTAGTTGAAATTTAGTGAGAAGGCTGGAGTGTATTGCAGATGCAAGAACCTCAAACAACCCTATAGGGAACCCTAGAGCCAGAATAGCCCTTGCTGGGCTCAAAGTTCTAGACTTTTACAACCTGACACAATGTTATTGAATGTGGGATTCTCCCAACAGTGTAACCTTCGACTGTTCTTAAAGGGGCTAAATGTGCATTCAGCTGCTAGAGTATCAAACATTCCCTTGAAAAGGTGTAGAAATGACACATTTATACAGATTTTGAAGAGTGAGCTACATAAAAGATGTTCATTGAATATTAAATTCAAGAAAATACTTCAGTGATACTAAGAAAGTTTTGAGGTTTTATTTATTTCATTTTTATTTTATTTATTTATTTTTTTTTTTGGCAATCCAGTTCATTGGACTCCCTAATAGATAATTAGATGGATTCTTTAAAAAATATCCCATACATGATAAATTGGTGATAAAGGTAATGACTTACTGCAAATTATTCTGTCAAAGAAGAGCCTTGACAGAAGACTTAAAGGTCTACACGGTATTGATATTGTCTCAAGACTAAGATCACATACAAGTTGTTACCTACAATTACAGATTGTACTCTCATTAGATTGCAGTTTCTTCATGGCCTTTAGGATAAATGCCCGTTTCATCATGAAGACTATCTTCGAAAATTATGGAATTTCTTCAATAAACAGCTGGGGATCCAATTTTGCAAGTTATAATTTCTCAAAAGTTCATTATATTTTACTTTCTAATTAGTATAACCATCAAAGACTCCTAACACTTAATAATGCATTGCCTCGAAGCTGTTGGCAAGTTTAATAGACCAAAGTGACAAAAGAAAAATAAAATGCCCCCAATAAGAGTCAAGAAAAGAGAGTTTATGATTAAGATACTTTCCCAATCAGTTGGCTGCTGTTTTGTCTTCTTGACAGTGTCCTTAACATTACAGAAACTGTGCAATTTTATGAGGTCCCATCTGTTGATTCTTCATCTTAGAGCATAAGCCATTGGTGTTATGTTCAGGAAATTTCCCCCCGTGTCTATGTGTTATAAGCTCTTCCCCACTTTTGGTTCTATTAGTTTCAGTGTAAGTGGATTTATGTGAAGGTCTTTGATACACTTGCACTTGAGCTTTGTACAAGGAGGTAAGAAAGGATCAATACACATTATATCCCTTGCTGGCTGACAGTTGAAACAACACTATTTGTTGAAGAGGCCGTCATTTTATCATTGAATATTTTTAGGTCATTTGTCAAAGACCAAGTGACCATAGAAGTGTGGGTTCATTCCTGAGTCTTCAATTATATTCCACTGATCTACTTGCCTATCTCTGTACCAATACCACGCAGTTTTTATGACAACTGTTTTGTAATATAGCTTGAAGTCAGGGATGGTGATTCCCGCAGGAGTTCTTTTATTGTTGAGAATAGATTTTCTTATCTACTATCCTAGTTTTTTTTTTTTTTTTTTTTTTTTTTTTTTTTTTTTTTTTTTTTTTTCAGATGAATTTGCAAATTGGTCTTTCCAACTCCATGAAGAATTGAGTTGAAATTTTGATGGGATTGCATTGAATCTGCAGATTGCCTCTGTCAAGATAGCCATTTTTACAATATTGATCCTTCCAATCTGTGAGCATGGGAGATCTTTTCATCTCCTGAATTTTCCTTCAGTTTCCTTCTTCGGAAATTTGAAGTTCTTGTCATACAGATCTTTCAATTGCCTAGTTAGGGTCACACCATGGTATTTTATATTATTTGTCACTATTGTGAAGGTTATATTTTCCCTTATTTTTCACTCAGCATGTTTATCATTTGAGTAGTGGAATCCTACTGATTTTTTCGTCTCTTACATCTTTATTTTTTAAAAAGAGGAATACATATAAAGGCATTTTGGCATAACACTATATGAATATTTTTGTAAGTACTTAATTCTTTTGGAGGTTTGACAGGATGCATTAAAATCCCACTAGTTACCATATGCATAAAGTACATGTAGGACAGAGCATAACATGGAAACAGTCAGTTTTCTTGGTGAGTATAGAATAAGCATAATGATCCTTGAATAATAAAAATTGTAACATGGCTATATTCTTACCTCTTGGGTTATTAATGATTTAAGGTCCAGGTGTACCACACTCTGAGAGGGTGATACATATTTATTTTGTTCATAAGAAGGACTGAGGCTTTCATTTACTATCCTCTGTTTTGGTTGAGCTTCATATGTCCTGTAAGTTGTTTCTGGGGTGTTCAGAGATTTCTGGGGTTAGTATCCAATTATCAGTGACTGCATATTACATCTCTTCTTTTGTGACTGGGTTACCTCACTCAGGATGATAGTCTCTAGATGCATCCATTTTCTTAGGAATTTTTTTTTAAACGACTTTATTTTGCAAAACAAAGATAAATGTACAGATTTTAAACATTTTTTGCTTAAAATTATACATTTTTGTCAGTACTGTTTTTTCAGACATTAAAATAAATTTTACATAAAACCATGTGAATATATTTTTTAGTCAGTACTTGATTTCTTTCAAGGGCTTGACAGTATGCATTGAAAACCTACTAGTTGCAATAAGCGTAAAGTACATGCAAAACAAAACGCAACATGGAAATAGTCAAAGTCTTTTTGTTTTGTGAATATATGTATATTTTTTGTTTTCTTTATTTCTTGGACTTCATACAGTCTGTGAGTTGTTTCTGGGGGAGTGCAAGCCTCTGGGGTTAGCATCCCACTATCAGTGACTGCATATTATGTCTGTTCTTTTGTGACTGGGTTATCTCACTCAGGATGATCTTCTCTAGATGCAGCCATTTTCTTATGAATTTGGTTAAGTCATTGTTTCTGGTGGCTGGGTAGTATTCCATTGTGTATATGTACCACAATTTTTGTATCCATTCGTCTTCTGGAGGACATCTGGGTTCCTTCCAGCTTCTGGCTATTAAAAATAGAGCCACTATGAACATTGCGGTGCATATATCTTTGTTGTGTATTAAAGTGTCTCTGGGGTATATGCCCAGAAGTGGAATAGCTGGTTCTTCAGGTAGTACTATATCCAATTTTCTGAGGTATCGCCAGACAGATTTCCAGAGTGGTTGTATTAGCTTGCAACCCCACCAGCAGTGGAGGAGTGTTCCTCTTTCTCCGCAGCCTCGCCAGCATCTGCTGTCATCTGAGTTTTGGATCTTGGCCAATATGACTGGTGTGAGGTGGAATCTTAGGGTTGTTTTGATTTGCATTTCCCTGATGGCTAAGGATGTCGAGCACTTCCTCAGAGGTTTCTCAGCCATTCGGTGTTCCTCAACTGAAAATGATTTGTTTAGCTCTGTACCCCATTTTTAATAGGGTTATTTGATTCTCTGGTGGCTAGCTTTTTGAGTTCCTTGTACACCTTGGATATTAGGCCTCTATCTGATGTGGTGTTGGTAAAGATCTTTTCCCATTCTGTTGGTTGCCGTTTTGTTTTCTTGACGATGTCCTTAGCCTTACAGAAACTTTGCAATCTCATTAAGTCCCATTTGTTAATTTTTGACCTTAGAGTTTGAGCCATTGGTGTTTTGTTCAGGAAATTTTCTCCTGTGCCTATGTGTTCTAAGGTTTTCCCTACTTTCTCATCTAATAGTTTCAGTGTATCTGGTTTAATGTGGAGATCTTTTATCCATTTACACTTGAGCTTTGTACAAGGAGATAAGAACGAGTCTATTTTCATTCTTTTGCATGTTGAGTGCCAGTTGGACCAGCACCATTTGTTGAATAGGCTGTCCTTTTTCCATTGAATGTTTACTGCTCCTTTGTCAAAAATCTGGTGACCATATACATGAGGGCTCATTTCTGGATCCTCTATTCTATTCCATTGATCCACCTGCCTATATCTGTACCAGTACCATGCAGTTTTCAGCACAATTGCCTTGTAATATAGCTTGAGGTCAGGGATAGTGATTCCAGCAGATGTTTTTTTGTTGTTGAGGATGGATTTCGCTATTCTAGGTCTTTTGTTATTCCATATGAAATTGCACATTGATCTTTCCAATTCCATGAAGAACTGGGTTGGAATTTATGGGGATTGCATTGAAACTGTAGATTGCTTTTGGTAGGATGGCCATTTTTAAGATGTTGATCTTTCCAATCCATGAGCATGGAAGATCTTTCCATTTTCTGAGATCCTCCTCAATTTCTTTCTTTAGAGGTTTGAAGTTCTTGTCATACAGGTCCTTTACTTCCTTAGAGTCACACCAAGGTATTTCATAGTTTTTGTAACTATTGTGAAGGGTACCTTTTCCCTAATTTCTTTCTCCACATGTTTGTCCTTTGAGTATAGGAAGGCTACTGATTTGTTTGAGTTAATTTTGTATCCAGCCACATTGCTGAACTTGTTTATCAGTTGTAGGAGTACTCTGGTGGAATTTTTGGGGTCACTCAAGTACACTATCATGTCATCGGCTAAGAGTGATGTTTTTATCTCTTCCTTTCCGATTTGTATCCCCTTGATCTCCTTTTGCTGTCTAATTGCTCCAGCCAGGACTTCCAGTACTATGTTGAATAGGTAGGGTGAGAGTGCGCAGCCTTGTTGAGTCCCTGATTTTAGTGGGATTGCTTCAAGTTTCTCGCCATTAAGTTTGATGTTGGCTGTTGGTTTGCTGTATATTGCTTTTATTATGTTTAAATATGGGCCTTGGATTCCTGTTCTTTCCAGGACTTTTAACATGAAGGGGTGTTGGATTTTGTCGAATGCTTTCTCAGCGTCTAGTGAGATGACCATGTGATTTTGGTCTTTAAGTTTGTTTATATGGTGGATTACATTGATGGATTTCCTTATGTTAAACCATCCCTGCATCCCAGGGATGAAGCCTACTTGGTCATGATGAATGATGGTTTTGATGTGTTCTTGGATTCGGTTAGCAAGGATTTTGTTGAGTATTTTTGCATCAATGTTCATAAGTGAGATTCGTCTGAAGTTCTCTTTCCTTATATGGTCTTTGTGTGGCTTAGGTACAAGGGTTATTGTAGCCTCAAAAAATGAGTTGGGTAATATTCCATCTGATTCTATCTTTTTAAATAGTTTTCTGGGGTTAGTATCCATTTATCAGTGACTGCATATTACATCTCTTCTTTTGTGACTGGGTTACCTCACTCAGGATGATAGTCTCTAAATGCATCCATTTTCTTAGGAATTTTATAAAACCATTTTTTCTAATAGCTGAGTAGTTTTCCATTTTGTAAATATATCACAATTTTTGTATCAATTCATCTACTGAAGGACATCTGGGTTCTTTCCAGCTTCTGCTTATTATAAATAGGACAGCTATGAACATCCTGGTGCATGTGGCCTTATTATATGTTGAAGCATCTCTGGGATATATGCCCAGAAGTGGAATACCTGGGTCTTCAGGTATAAATATGTACAATTTTCTGAGGAACTGCCAGACTCATTTCCACAGTGGTTGTACCAGTTTGCAACCCCACCAACAGTGGAGAAGTGCTCTTCATTTTCCATATCCTCCCCAGCATCTACTGTCACCTGAGATTTAGATCTTAGCCATTTTGACTGGTGTGAGGTGGAATTTCAGTGTTGTTTTGATATGCATATCCTTGATGAATAGGGATGTTGAACATTTCTTTAGGTGCTTCGCTGCCATTTGATATTCCTCTGTTGAGAATTATTTGTTTAGCTCTGTACCCCATTTTAATATTATTATCTGATTCTCTAGAGTCTAACTTATTTTTGTGTTTTTTGTATATACTGGATACTAGCCCTCTATCAGATATAGGATTGGTAAATATTCTTTCCCAATCTGTTGTTTGCCCTTTTTTCCTGTTGACAGTGTCCTTTGCCTTACAGATGTTTTGCAATTTCATGAGGTCCCATTTTCACATTCTTGATCTTAGAGCATAAGCCACTGGTGTTATATTCAGGACAATTTTTTCCTCTGTCTATGTGTTCTAAGTTCTTCCCCACTTTCTGTTCTCATACTTTCAGTGTACCTGGTATTATGTGGAGATCTTTGATCCACTTGGACTTTCACTTTCTACGAGGAGATAAGAAAGGATCTATTTGCATTGTGCTTCTTGCAGACTGCCAGTTAAACCAACACCATTTGTCAATAATCTATGTATGTTTAGTCTCTTCCTACAAGACTGTGATTTATATAACCATGCTAATGTGAAATCAGTTTATGTGATTTTGGGAGACACTGGGCTTTTTACTCTTACCTGTGTGTTAATATCAATGAGTATTGTCTAAGGAACAAAACACAAGGAAAGAGAGACAATTCTGAAATTTTGCTTTGAAGAATCAACCATTGAAATGAATACAATTTCTTCCCATTTGAGAATCTTTCCATTAAAATTATATTAGTTACATAAATGCAGTGACACAACACTGCCCATGAATAAAACAAAAATTCTTTCTGTGAGTAGTTACACCTCTGCAGTCTGTCATCTTAGGAATTTAATTTTCTCCAGAGAAATGTAAATCTTTTTAGCCAACTTCTTCCACTCTGCATTCTTTCCTATAAAATTAAATTAGCAGGGTCAGAATTTTAAAAATGGATATAATCAAACTTTAGAGCTTGTTTCTTTAAAAAATGTTTATTTTTTCTTTGAAAATTTTATTTATTTTACAATATATTTGTATTTTACCCAACTTTTAACAGCTTTTCTCATTCCTATCCCAAGACACAACAAACTATATTCCTCCAATTTCATATACTCTTTTATTATTGTTTGTCTTGTTATTTGCTTTACTGGGGCACATTTATCTACAGAGCAAGATGAACATAAACAAATTATAGTACTGTTAAATATATGTAGAATACCTGTTCATTAAAAACATGTTGAGTCAAAAGGTTTATTTTTCATTGGTTGTCTGCCTTAAGTGCATGCCCGTGCATATTCTCTGAGGATAAATGCATTCCAAATTTATCCATCGAAAGTACAATATAGGGATGTGAAATGAATAAATTAATAAAAGTTCTTGAGTCATTGATCATCTTTTCTGCCAAGAAGGATAAGAATAGGGTATTCTATATATTTTCTAAGGTAACTGGGAGATACCATTGAGGTGAAAGTGCCCTAAATTTTCATTCTTCCAATTCCCAAGCAAATCTGTCTAAGTTCTAAAAAAGGACTTAATTTGTCTTACTTGTAGAGTTGAGAGATTTTTTTAATTAAAAATACTCATTGGAGATATAAAAACATAAGACAATGGAAATTCCCAGGAAATTATCAGGGTAACCCTCACTAATTCTCGTAGCAATGGGGCATATGGAAATTTTACCGGCCATCTCCTGCAATCTGGGAATACTGTTTTCCAGTGGAGAGTTTGGGACACCAACCCAGACACAAAACCTTAGATGCATTTTGTTCTGTGTAAAAGATATACGGGGGTAAATGATAAACCAGAAATTGAGGGACAAACCAGCCAATACCTATCCTAGTTTGAGATCAATGCCATGAGAGAGAACCCACCCCTGACACTATTAGTGATATTTTGGTAAACTTGCTGGCAAGATCCTTGTGTAACTGCCATCAGAAAGGCTTCTCACAGAAACTCCTGAAAACTGTTGCAGAGACTCATGGCTAAACATTAAGCGAAGCTTAAGGAATCCTTTTGAAAAGGAAAAAGAAAGATCGGAGGATCCAGAGGAGTCAAAAATACATGAAAACCTACAGAATCAAATGACCTTGTCTCATAGGAGCTCATAGAGAGTGAACTGCTAAGCAGAGAGCATGCATGGGATGGGCCTAGGTCCTTTGCACATATATAACTGTTGTGCAGCTGGGTCTTCATATGGGATTCCTGAAGCATCAGCAAGAGTTGTCTCTGACTAAATTGACTACCTTTGGATCTACTTACCCTAACTGGGCTGTCTTGATAGCCTCAAAAGAAAAAGATGTATCTAGTTTTAATTCAACTGGACATCCCAAGGCTGATTGATATCCATGGGAATTCTCCATTTTTTCTGAACAGAAGGGGAGAAAGACTCGATGAGGGAGGTGAGAAAAAGAGGGACTGGGAGGACAAAGATAAAGCTGCAATTGGAATCTAAATTAAATAAATAACCAAATAAAAACATACTCAGTGGAGATGAAAATGTAGAGAAATAGTACATGACAGATAAATGATAAGGTTGTATATTACCAAAATACAACTAAAAAAACTCACCACATCTCCCAGGGGCTAAAACACCAACCAATGAGTCTGCATCCAAATACCCACAGTTGACTTTGCAACAAAGAGTAGCATTCTCTGGCATCAACAAAAGGAGAGACCTTTGATTCTGGGAAAGCTTATTTTCCCAGGGGTGTGGAATGCCAAAGTAATGAGGTTGGAAAAAGTGGTTGGGAGAGGGAGCACCTTCATGGAGGCAATGTGAAGGGGAGAGGGGATTGTATTGGGGTAGGTAGGATGGGATTGAGGAAAGGGGATACCATTTGAAATGTAAATACAGAGAATATCCAATTTTAAAAATAGTTTAAATTGTATGCATTCTTCAACACAGATAATCTATAGAGTTCTACAGGGATTGGACTCTCCAGATATCACTATTTATTATATTATGTTTATAAAAAAACCAAACCAGAAACAATGTTTGTTAGGTAGTTCATTAAATTATAGGTCTAAATGAAGGCCATGAGGTAACTAAAATTTCTAATATCTATATATATATATTAATAAGAAGTTGCCCAAAGCATCATGTAAAAGATTTATTTCAAATTACATTTTATATACTATGATCCATTTGTTAATACTTAAAAATCCTTTAACATATAATTATATTTACCATGAAGAAAAATAGCTTTTATGTATAATAGATGATGAAATTAAATAGTTTATTTTTCTTTTCTAATATTCCTATTCTGAGATTCATTTTGTCCTTACCTTTAATCACACATGGCCCATTAAAACATTCTTAGTTGAAGACTGGATGAGTAAATTTCTTACCTGAAGAATAAACAATACGTTTAATGTATCATATGGGGCATTTTAAGATATTTGTCTCACAATGCTCATTCTGAGAAGAAATTCAAAAATTTCAGTAGCATTGAATAGACTAGTTGCTTTGTACTGCACCAAAAAGAGAAAAAAATAGATCTGAGAAAGTTTTCTGATACATTCCCAGAACATTTCCCTAGACAATATGTGACAGCTTTAAAGAACTGTATTTCATGCTTGAAGTTAACTTTTCAGTAAGGATTATTGCTTGCCTAGAATTTAATTATGTCTTTGAGGTAGAAACATATTTTAGTAAGCTCAAGAGTAGCTTACAAATGCATGTTAATTCCTATGAATTGGTGATGTAAGAAAACAAATAATGAAGCCAAAAACATATTTATACTCTTGTAGCGAGAAATAAAGCAACAAATTCATATTATCTCTTTATGGATATGTTCAAGGATGTAAAGAAAAATGCCAATTATACATTTGAAAATAAAAAGTAGAACTTTGTGATATTCTCTTCAAATATATATATATATATATATATATATATATATATATATATGTGTGTGTGTGTGTGTGTGTGTGTGTGTGTGTGTGTGTGTGTGTGTGTGTATGTGTGCATATGAAAGCAGGCATACTTTTATGGTAAGAATAAATTAAATGGTGACTTTAAAAGTTATGAACTAACAGTGGAATTAGGTCAATGACTGCAACCTTAGGCTTTGTGGTAAAATATATTAGCATTCATTCTCAGCTCAGATTATCTCCCTATTTCTATACCAAATTGAATCAATCATAAACACTATAATTTTTCCAGAGCAGTTAGTAGTTATATTTGTATGTTAAATTGTGTATTCTTCAAAAATATTTTAAGCATTTATATCTTATTGAGAATGAGCATGGTTTGCAAACTAATCTATTAGTCAATTCTATTATCATTTCCTTCTTATTTCTCTAATTCAACTGTCTCATCTTTTTGACATCAGTTTTTGTCACAAGCACTAGTTTTGCCTGTCCTGTCTACAAGATATCATTCATAAATCATTCTTATATTTTTCTCTACTCAACCCCTTAATAACCTCATGATTTTAATTTTCTCTGGCACCCATGATCATCATCCTGAAGTAGTTATATTTACAGTTTTAATTTTGGAGCAACAGTGTTAGAATATTGGTGATAATGGGCCTAATATAGTTTCTATGTTGATTAGAAATCACATACAAAGACTGGCAGGATTGACTTGATTAGAGTCATGTATTCTTGAGAAGTAGTTCAAGAAATGTGAAATACTGAAAGCAACCTGACTTGGGAATTTTTTTTCAAATGTTAAATCAATAAACTTTATATTGATATGTAATATAAAACAATTGAATAAATTGTTTAAAACAAATTGTATCAAGGAGCCCTCTGGGCCAGGCCAAACTAACCTGAGCAGTCTGACATCTCAGAGAGACCTCCATTCTCTGACCACCTTTCCTCCACATTCATCAGACTTCTAAACCCTACAGAGGGACCTCCATTCTCCAACTGCCTCTCCCACACCTCCATCACACTTCTGAATTATACAGATAAGCTTTGCTTCCCCCACTCATCTTTTCTGTTCTCTGACCCTCTATGTCACAGGAAGCTGACTTGTGCAGTCTGCTATTACAGGGGGAATCTCCATTCTCCTGCTACCTCTCCACCCACCCTCATTGACCTGAGGATTGTGAATCATACAGACCACCAGATACAGAACTACACATTCCATGGTTACTCACCAAAGGCCTGCCACAGCAGGACCATTGAGGTTCATTACCCATCTCAGTACCTACCACAACAAGAACAAACAAGGATCCAAATCTTCCATGTGTCTAAATGCTGTAAAGAGAACATAGTTAGACAAAGCCCAGGGAAAAAAAAACATTCCCAAAGCACAGCTACCCCCTACCGCAGGACCTGAATATTCTAATGTACTGAAACACAAGAAAATGGCCTTAAAATTCAATCTTATACAGATGACAGAGGCCTTTAAAGAGAAAATGAATAAATCCCATGAAGAAATATAGGAAAATGCAATCAAAGAGAAGTCTTTAAAGAAGAAACAAATAAATGTCTTAAATACATATAGGAAAATACAATTAACAGGTAAATGGAATAATTAAAATGGTGCAACACATGAAAGTGTAAATAGAAGCAATAAAGAAAACACAAACTGAGAAAATCTTGGAGATGTAAAACCTTAAGAATAGAACAGGAATAAGAAATGCAAGCATCACCAACAGAATACAAGAAATGGAAGAGAAAATCTCATGTATAGAAGATCCAGTAGAAGAAATTCATACATCAGTCAAAGAAAAGTTTAAATAGAAAATAAAATCCTGGGGAACAGCAGAGATCCAGGGACACAGGCCTGGTGAGACTGCACTGTGGCTAGCTGTGGATAGAGAAGTCTGGGCCGAGCATGCAGAAAGCGTGGACCCCAGATTGGTTCAGGGGAGCAGAAACTCTGCCATAGGGACTCGGTTTCCACCCGCAAGTCCCTTGCATGCGGACCAAACGCTCAGGCAATTTGCAACAGGGAACAGCAGAGATCCAGGGACAAAGGCCTGACTAGAAAGCAATGCAAGTAGCCAGGATGCAGGAGGCCTAGGCCTAGTACATAGTAGGTGTGGCCCCCCGGTTGGTCCAGGGGAGCAGGAACTCTGCCATAGAGACTTGGGTCAAAACTGAAGGCCCTTGCGTGGGGACCAAATGCTCAAGTCATTTGCTACCCAAAACAGCTGAGATGCAGGGACAGCGGCCAGGTACATGGGAAAGACAAGAAACAATCACTGAGAACAAGATAGCATATGATCACAGACAATAAGATGGCAAGAGGAAAGCAAAAGTACTAACCCAATGGAAAACAAGACAATCTGGCAACATCAGAACCCAGCTCTTCCATCACAGCAAACAGTGGAATGCCAAACACTCCAGAAAAAGAAGATTCAGACCTGAAATCATACCTCAATATGATGGATATCTTTAAACAATAATGGGAGAAAAAGCATAAAGAAATAGAAGCGTTTAAAGAGAAAAAAAACACTCAAAAAATCAAAGAACTGAGAAAAACAAAACAAAAGAGATGAAAGAATTGAAGAAGGAATTTAAAATGGAAATGGAAACAATAAAGAAAACACTAAAAGGGAAAAACCCTTTAGGTAGAAAGCCTAAAAAAAATTCAGTAGTCAGAGATGCAAACATATCCAAGAGACTAAAAGAGATGGAAGAGAGAATCTCAGGGGCTGAAGACAACATGGAAAACATAGACAAAACAGTCAGAGAAGATGCAAAACACAAGAAAGTTCCTAACCAAAAATGTCCAGGAGATCCAGGACACAATGAAAAGACCAAACCTAAGGATAATAGGAATAGAAAAGGGCAAAGAATATCAACTAAGAGTCACAGTAAATATCCTCAACAAAATCGTAGAAGAAAACTTACCTATCCTTATGAATGAGATGACCATGACCATAAAAGAAGCCTACAGAACTCCAAATAGAGTGTATCAGAAAAGAAATTCTTTTCTATACATAATAGTCAAAATGCCAAGTGCCCAAAGCAAAGAAAGAATACTAAAAGCAATAAGGGAAATAAGTCATGTAATATATAAAGGCATAACAATCAGAATCACACTCAACTTTTCAAAAGAGACTATGAAACCCAGAAGATACAGGACAGATATCATGCAGACCATAAGAGAACACAACTGTCAGCCCAAGGTGCTATAACCTGCAAAAATCTCAATCAACATAGATGGAGAGACCAAGATATTCCAGGACAAAACTAAATTTACACAATAACTTACCACAAGCCCAGCACTACAAGAAATTATAGTTGGAACACCCAATACAAGGAGGGAAACTACATCCTAATTAAAAACAAGAAAACTCATAAGCAAGAAAACCAAAAGATGAAAGACACACAGGTGCAATTCTACCTCTAAAAGCAAAAATAGCAGGAAAGACCATCCACTATTCCCTAATATCTGTTAACATAAATGGACTCAATTCCCCAATAAAAAGATAGAGGATATCAGAATGGATACATAAACAGAACCAGCATTTTGACGCATACAAGAAACTCATCTCAGAGACAAAGACAAACACTATGTCAGAAAAAAAGGTTGGGGAAAAAACTTCAAAGAAAACAGCCCCAAGAAAAAAGCTGGAGTAGCCATTCTAATATTGAATAAAGTAGATTTTCTACCAAAAGTTATCAAAAAAGGTAAGGAAAAACACTTTTAACTCATAAAAGGGAAAATTTGTCAGGAGGAACTCTGAATTCTTAACATACATGCTCCAAATACAAGAGCACCCATATTCATAAAAGAAACCATACTAAAGTTCAAAAAATACATTGCACCCTACACAATAATAGTGGTAGACCTCAACATCACATTCTCATCAATGGATAGATCATGGAAACAGAAACTGAACAAAGACACAGTAAAACTAAGAGAGGTGAAGAACCAATTGGAATTAATAGACATCTATAGAACATTTCATCCAAAAACAAAAGAATACACCTGCTCCTCACAACCTCATGGCACCTTCTCCAAAACTGATCACATAATTGGTCACAAAACAAGTCTAAATAGATATAAGAAGATTGAAATACTCCCATGCAACCTATCAGCTCAGCAGGGTCTAAGACTGGACTGTAATATCAACAAAGACAAGAAAATTCCCATAAACACCTGGAAACTAAACAATGCTCTATTAAATAATAGCATGGTCAAAGATGAAAGAAAGAAAGAAATTAAGGTTTTCTATAATTTAATGAAAATACAACATACCCAAATCTATGGGATGTCATGAAAGCAGTACTGAGAGGAAAACTCATAGCTCTGAGTGTTTCCAAAAAGAAACTGGAGAGAGCATACACTAGCAACTTGACAGCCCAGTTGAAAGCCCTAGAACAAAAAGAAGCAGATACACCCAAGAGGAGTATACAGCAAGAAATAATCAAACTCATAGCACAAATTGACCAAATAGAGACAAAAAAAAAACTATACAAAAAATCGACAAAACCAAGAGCTGGTTCTTTGATAAAATCAACAAGATTGATAAACCCTTGGCCAGACTACATAGAGGGCAAAGAGACAGTATCCAAATTAACAAAATCAGAAAGAAAGTAGAGATATAACAACTGAAACTGAGGAAATTCAAGGAATCATCAGATCCTACCACAAAAGCCTATATTCAACAAAGCTGGAAAATGTGGAGGAAATGGATGAATTTATAAACAGATACCAGACACTAAAGTTAAACCAGGACCATGTAAACCATCTAAATACTCCCATAACACCTAAAGAAATAGACACAGTCATCAAAAGCCTCCCAAACAAAAAAAAAAGCCCAGGTCCAGATGGGTCCAGTGCAGAATTCTAGCAGACATTTACTGATGACCTAATACCAATACTCTCCAAATTATTCAACAAAATAGAGTCAGATGGAAAACTCCCTAACTCAGTTTTCAAGGCCAACATAACCCTTATTCCTAAACCACACAAAGATCCTACAAGAAAAGAGAACTTCAGACCAATCTCACTTATGAACATTGATACAAAAATACTCAACAAAATACTTGCAAACCTAATACAAGCACAAATCAAAATGATGATTCACCATGATCAAGTAGGATGCAAAAAAAGAGGAAAACTTCTCCACTTTTGGTGCGGTTGTAAACTGGCATAACCTCTCTGGAAATCAGTCTGGTGGTTCATTGGAAAATTGGATATAGTACTAGCTGAAGACCCAGTTATTCCACTTCTGGGCATATACCCCAGAGAAGCTCCAACATACAACAAGGACACATACACCACAATGTTCATAACAGCTCTATTTATCATAGCCGGAAGCTGGAAAGAACCCAGATGTCCTTCTGTAGATGAATTGATATAAAAATTGTAGTGTATTTACACAGTGAAGTAGTACATAGCAATCAGAAACAATGACTTTATGAAATTCTTAAGACAATGGATACATCTTGAGAATATTATCCTGAGTGAGGTAAACCAGTCACAAAAGAACAGACACAATATGCAGTCACTTATAATTGGATACTAACCCCATAATGCTCTGAATCCCCCAGAATCAACTCACAGACTATATGAAGTTCTAGAAAAGCAAAGGCCAAAAAAAAAAAAAAAAAAGAAAAAGAAAAACCATTATGCTTAATCTTTGCACACCAAGAAAACGTTGACTATTTCCAGGTTACATCTTGTTTTACATGTACTTTATGCTCATTGTATCTAGTAAGATGTTAATGCACACTATCAAACCTTTAAAAATATCAGGTACTGACAAAAATATATTCATATACTTTTATGCAAAAATGCTTTTAAGATCTGTATATTTATCTCTGTTATTTTAAAATAAAGTTCTTCAATTAAAAAGTGAATTATTTTATATTGTAAAACTTCATATTTTAAATTGTGAATTTAAATTGTAATTGGCAATCTTTTCTTTCTCTTTTTTGGGCTGTCTTCTGTATTTATTATTTGTCCCTTAAAGAACAAAAGCATATTTATATAATTTTAAAATGAATAAATAAATAAGGAAATTTATTGGAGCAACATAATAAAGTAAAATAAAATAAAATAAAATTCCTAACACATAGACCTAATCTAATAATAGTAAGAATAGAAGAATGTGATGAATCCCACCTTCAAGGCCCTGAAAATATCGTCACCAAAATCATAGAAGAAACCATTACCATACTAAAGAAAGAGGAGATGTCTATAAACATATAATAAACTTATTTTTTTAAACAACTTTATTTTATGAAACAAAGATAAATGTACAGATTTTAAACATTTTTTGCTTAAAATTATACATTTTTTGTCAGTACTTTTTTTCAGATTTTAACATAATTTTTATATAAAACTATATGAATATATTTTTTAGTCAGTACTTGATCTTTTTCAAGGTTTGATTGTATGCCTTGAAAACTTAATACTTACAATGAGCTAAAGTACATGTAAAACAAAATGTAATATGGAAATAGTAAAAGTTTTCTTGTTTTGTAAATATTTTTTGTTTTGTTTTGTTTTCTTTACTTCTTGGACTTCATGCAGTCTGTGAGTTGTTTCTGGGGGAGTGCAAGCCTCTGGGGTTAGCATCCCACTATCAGTGACTGCATATTATGTCTGTTCTTTTGTGACTGGGTTATCTCACTCAGGATGATATTCTCTAGATGCAGCAATTTTCTTAAGAATTTGGTTAAGTCATTGTTTCTGGTGGCTGAGTAGTATTCCATTGTGTATATATACCACAATTTTTGTATCCATTCATCTTCTGAAGGACATCTGGGTTCCTTCCAGCTTCTGGCTATTATAAATAGAGCCGCTATAAACATTGTGGTGCATATATCTTTGTTGTGTATTAAAGTGTCTCTGGGGTATGTGCCCAAAAGTGGAATAGCTGGGTCTTCAGGTAGTACTATATCCAATTTTCTGAGGTATCGCCAGACAGATTTCCAGAGTGGTTGTATTAGCTTGCAACCCCACCAACAGTGGAGAAGTGTTCCTCTTTCTCCGCAGCCTCGCCAGCATCTGCTGTCATCTGAGTTTTGGATCTTGGCCAATCTGACTGGTGTGAGGTGGAATCTTAGGGTTGTTTTGATTTGCATTTCCCTGATGGCTAAGGATGTGGAGCACTTCCTCAGATGTTTCTCAGCCATTCAGTGTTCCTCAACTGAAAAAATTTTTTTTTTGGCTCTGTACCCCATTTTTAATAGGGTTATTTGATTCTCTGGTGACCAACTTTTTGAGTTCCTTGTACACCTCGGATATTAGGCCTCTATCTGATGTGGTGTTGGTAAAGATCTTTTTCCATTCTGTTGGTTGCCATTTGTTTTCTTGACGATGTCCTTAGTCTTATAGAAACTTTGCGATCTCATTAAGTCGCATTTGTTAATCTTTGACCTTATAGCTTGAACCATTGGTGTTTTGTTCAGGAAATTTTCTCCTGTGCCTCTGTGTTCTAAGGTTTTCTCTAATTTCTCATCTAATAGTTTCAGTGTATCTGGTTTAATGTGGAGATCTTTTATCCACTTACACTTGAGCTTTATACAAGAAGATAAGAAAGGGTCTATTTTCATTCTTTTGCATGCTGAGTGCCAGTTGGACCAGCATCATTTGTTGAATAGGCTGTCCTTTTTCCATTGAATGTTTACTGCGCCTTTGTCAAAAATCAGGTGACCATATGCATGAGGGCTCATTTCTGGATCTTCTATTCTATTCCATTGATCCACATGCCTATTTCTGTACCAGTACCATGCAGTTTTCAGCACAATTGCCTTGTTATATAGCTTGAGGTCAGGGATAGTGATTCCCACAGATGTTTTTTTGTTGTTGAGGATGGATTTAGCTATTCTAGGTCTTTTGTTATTCCATATGAAATTGCACATTGATCTTTCCAATTCCATGAAGAACTGGGTTGGAATTTTGATGGGGATTGCATTGAATCTGTAGATTGCTTTTGGTAGAATGGCCATTTTTAAGATGTTGATTTTTCCAATCCATGAGCATGGGAGATCTTTCCATTTTCTGAGATCCTCCTCAATTTCTTTCTTTAGAGGTTTGAAGTTCTTGTCATACAGGTCCTTCCCTTGCTTAGTTAGAGTCACACCAAAGTATTTCATAGTTTTTGTGACGATTGTGAAGGGTACATTTCCCTAATTTCTTTCTCCACATGTTTGTCCTTTGAGTATAGGAAGGCTACTGATTTGTTCGAGTTAATTTTGTATCCAGCCACATTGCTGAACTTGTTTATCAGGTGTAGGAGGACTCTCGTGGAATTTTTGGGGTCACTCAAGTACACTATCATGTCATCGGCAAAGAGTAATGTTTTTATCTCTTCCTTTCTGATTTGTATCCCCTTGATCTCCTTTTGCTGTCTAATTGCTCCAGCCATGACATCCAGTACTATGTTGAATAGGTAGGGGGAGAGTGGGCAGCCTTGTTGAGTCCCTGATTTTAGGGGGATTGCTTCAAGTTTCTCGCCATTAAGTTTGATGTTGGCTGTTGGTTTGCGGTATATTGCTTTTATTATGTTTAAGTATGTGCCTTGGATTCCTGTTCTTTCCAGTACTTTTAACATGAAAGGGTGTTGGATTTTGTCGAATGCTTTCTCAGCGTCTAGTGAGATGACCATGTGATTTTGGTGTTTGAGTGTGTTTATATGGTGGATTACATTGATGGATTTCCTTATGTTAAACTATCCCTGAATCCCAGGGATGAAGCCTACTTGGTCATGATGAATGATCGTTTAGATATGTTCTTGGATTCGGTGTGCAAGGATTTTGTTGAGTATTTTTGCATCAATGTTCATAAGTGAGATTGGTCTGAAGTTCTCTTTCCTTGTAGGGTCTTTGTTTTAGGTACGAGGGTTTTTGTAGCCTCAAAAACTGAGTTGGGTAATATTCCATCTGATTCTATCTTTTGTAATATTTTGGCGAGTATTGGTGTTATATCCTCAACAAATGTCTGATAAAATTCTGCACTGAACCCGTCTGGACCTGGGCTTTTTTTGGTTTGGAGGCTTTTGATGACTTATTCTATTTCTTTAAGTGTTATAGGCTTATATAGATGGTTTACTTGGTCCTGATTTAACTTTGGGACCTTGTATCTGTCTAGGAAAAAATCCATTTTCTCCAGATTTTCCAATTTTGTGGAGTATAAGTTTTTGTAGTAGGATCTGATGATTTCTTGAATTTCCTCAGTTTCATTTGTTATGTTGCCACTTTCCATTCTGATTTTGTTAATTTGGATACTCTCTCTTTGCCCTCTAGTTAGTCTGGCTAGGGGTTTATCAATCTTGTTGATTTTCTCAAAGAACCAACTCTTGGTTTTGTTGATTTTTTCAATTGTCTTTTTGTTTCTATTTGGTCTATTTCTGCCCTAATTTTGATTATTTCTTGCCGTCTATTCTTTTTGGGTATATCTGCTTCCTTTTGTTCTAGGGCTTTTAGCTGTGCTGTCAGGTTGCTGATATGAGTTCTCTAGTTTCTTTTTGGAAGCACTTAGGGCTATGAGTTTTCCTCTTAATACTGATTTCCTTGCACCCCGTAGGTTTGGATATGTAGTGTTTTCGTTTTCGTTGAATTCTAGATAATCCTTAATTTCTTTCTTTATTTCTTCTTTGACCCTGTTATCTTTTAACAGAGCTTTGTTTAGCTTCCATGTATATTGGGCTTTTTGTTGTCTTTGTTGTTGTTAAAGACCTGCCGTAGACAATTGTGATCTGAGAGCATGCATGGGAGTATTTCAATCTTCTTATATCGATGGAGGCTCGTTCTGCGTACAATTATGTGGTCAATTTTCGAGAAGGTGCCATGGGGTGGTGAGAAGAAGGTGCATTCTTTTACTTTAGGATATTATGTTCTGTATATATCTATTAATTCTAGTTGGTTCAAAGTCTCTGCTAGTTTTTCAGTGTCCTTGTTCAGTTTCTGTTTCCCTGATTTGTCCATTGGAGAGAGTGGGGTATTAAAGTCTCCCACTATTATTGTGCGGGGTGTAATGTATATTTTGAGGTTTAGTAGGGTTTCTTTTATGAATGTGGGTTAATTTTTTATTTGGAGCATATATGTTAAGGATTGAGAGTTCCTCCTAACTGATTTCCCTGGTAATGAGTAAAAAGTGTCCTTCCTTATCTTTTTTGAAAACTTTTGGTTGGAAATTTACTTTATTTGATATTAGAATAGCCACTCCAGGTTGCTTCTTGGAGCTGTTTGCTTGGAAGTTTATTTCCCACCCTTTTACTCTGAGATAATGTCTGTCTCTGTCTCTGAGATGAGTTTCCTGTATGCAGCAAAAGGCTGGATTTTGTTTATGTTTACAGTCCGATAGTCTATGTCTCTTTATTGGGGAGTTGAGACCATTTATGTTAATAGATATCGAGGAATAATTGCTTCTGTTTCCTGCCATTATTGCTTTTTTGGTTGAGTTGTGTCTGTGTGTGTTTTTTTTTTTTTTTTTTTTCTTCTTTTAGTTTTCTTGTTAGGAGTTTTCTTGTTTTTCTAGGCTGTATTTTCCCTCAATGTATTGAGTTTTCCACCTATAATTCGTTGTAGTGGTGTGTTTGCGGTCAGATATTGTGTGAATTTTAATTTGTCTTAAAATATCTTCATCTCTCCATCGATGGTGATTGATAGTTTTGCTGGGTATAGTAGCTTGGGCTGGCACTTGTGCTCTCTTAAGGAGTGCATGATGTCTTTCCAGGCTCTTCTAGCTTTCATTGTCTCTGTTGAGTAATCGGGTGTGAGTCTGATCGGTCTGCCTTTATATGTTGCCTGACCTTTTTCTCTTACTGCTTATAGTATTCTTTCTATACTTTGGGCACTTGATGTTTTTACTATTACGTGTCGGGAGGTATTTCTTTTCTGGTCCAACCTATTTGGAGTTCTAAAGACTTCTTTTATGCTCGTGGTCATCTCATTCTTGAGGGTAGGGAAGTTTTCTTCTATGATTTTGTTGAAGATATTTACTGTGCCTCTTAGTTGATACTCTTCTCCCTCTTCTATTTCTATTATCCTTAGGTTCAGTCTTCTCATTGTGTCTTGGATTTCCTGGACATTTTGGGTTAGGAGCTTTTTGTTGTTTGCATCTTCTCTGGCTGTTTTTTCTATGTTTGCAATGTTGCCTTCGGCCCCCGAGATTCTCTCTTGTAATCTCTTGTAATCTATTGGAAATGCTTGCTTCTGTGACTCCTGATTTCTTTTTTTTTTTTTTTTTTTTTTTTTGGTGTTCTGACTCTAAGGTTATCTCTTTTAGCATTTTCTTTATTGTGTCAATTTCTGTTTTAATTTCCCTCTTCCATTCCTTTATTTCTTTGGTTCTTTTTTTCTCTAGTTCTTTGAGTTCTTTGAGTTTTTTTCTTGTTTCTTCTTTAAAAGCTTCTAATTCTTTTTTGCTTTTCCTCCCTTTCTTGTTTAAGTATCTCTATCAGCATCTTGCGGTATGATTTCAGGTCTGTGTTTTCTTTTTCTGGAGTGTTTGGAATTCCGATGTTTGCTGTTATGGGAGAGCTGGGCTCTGGTGTTGCTAGATTGTCTTGGTTTCCTTGGGATATACTTTTTCTCTTTCCTCTTGCCATTTTGTTGTCAGTGATATGTTCTTGCCTTTCCCTTGTATCTGGTCTGTGTCCCTGGTTCTCCACTGGTCCAGGTGTCAGATGGGCTGAGCCCTGTTTTATGCCTCAGAGTCGATGGGTGTGAGCAGAAGTTCCAATGTTCTGTTTCTGGTTGTTGGATCAGGCAAGGCATGGCAGTGCAAGTTAGGGTGTGCACTTTCCGTGTGCACTTCGCAGAGATCTCTTTGCTTCCCGGCAGCCCAGGTCTCCCACCCACCAGTTGCTCAGCCTCTATGAGCCGCCTTTCCAGTTAGCAGGTGGGCCAGGCTCTGCTCTGCATCCTGAAGTCACCTCCGGGTGGAATCAGAAGTTCTAATTTTTTGTTCCCAATCACTGGATCGGGCAAGGCAGGGCAGTGCAAGTTAGGGTGTGCACTTTCTGTGTGCACTCTGCAGAGATCTCTCTGCTCCCCGGCAGCCCAGTTCTCCCACCCACCAGTTGCTCAGCCTCTATGAGCCGCCGTTTCGGGTGGCAGATGGGCCAGGCTTAGCTCTGCGTCCTCAAGTCGCCACCGGGTGGAAACAGAAGTTCTAATTTTCTGTTCCCAATCGCTGGATTGGGCAAGGCAAGGCAGCACAAGGTAGGGTGTCTACTTTCCGTGTGCACTCCACAGAGATCTCTCTGCTGCCCGGCAGCCCAGGTCTCCCACCCACCAGTTGCTCCTAAACATACAATAAACTTATAGAACACTAATTATACTGGACCAGAAAGGAAAATACTCCTACTATCTAATAATCAAAAATCAAAAAATGTAGAACAAAGAAATAATATTTAAAGCAGCAAGGGGATAATCCAAGGTAACATGCAAAAGCAGACCTATAATAATTTCACCAAACTTCTCAGTTCAGACTCCACAAACTAGAAAGGTCTGGTCAGATGTCTTTCAAACTCTAATAAAAACACAGGTACTAACCTAGAGTACGTATACCTGGCAAAAATCCTAATCTCCATGTATGGAGAAAATAAGATATTTCAATACATACCAAATTAAAAAAAATATCTACCCACAAATACAGCACTACAGAAAACAATAGAAAGAAAACCCAAACCCAAGGATAGCTATATTCAAGGAAACACAGAAAATAAGTAATTTCCTACCATCAAAAACAACAAAACCAAGCACAAATACCCAGAAACACACACACATAGTAGGCACTAATTGCCACACCATCAAAATAACAGGAAACATTATTCACTGGTCATTAGTACCTCTCAACATTGGTGAACTCAATTCCTCAATAAAAGATCACAGTCTAACATAATGGATGTGAAAACCGAAGTTTTCATTTTGCTACATACAAGAAACACATCATAGCCATAAACATATACATTACATCAGAGTAAAGGGATGGAAAATGGTTTTCCAAGAAAGCGGACTCAAGAAACAAGGTGGAGTATCCTTTCTAATATTTACTAAAATAGACTTTCAAACTTATTCAAAAGAGACAGGAAAGGATATTTCATACACATAAAAGAAAAAACTCTACCAATATGACATCTCAATTTTGAACATCTATGCTCCAAACACAGGGTTATCTACATTTGTAAAAGGAACATTGCTAAATCTTAAATTGTACATCACATATTAATTTAGGAAGACTTCAACATCCAACTCTCCCCAACTGATAGGACATCCTCCAAAAAAACTCAAGAGACAAATAATAAAACTTACAGAAATTATGAATCAAATGGATTTGCAAAAATATCTATAGAATAAATTACCCAGGCACAAAAAGATACCTTCTTCTCAGCATGTCATGCTCTGTCTTCAAAATTGAGCATATAGTTGGTCACAAAGCAAGCTTCAACAGGTACAAGAGAATTGAAATAATGACTTATATCTTATCAGACCACTATGCATTAAAGCTAGACTTCAAAAAATAAAGAATGAAGAAAGAAAGGAAGGAAGAAAGGAAGGAAGGAAGGAAGGAAAAAAGGAAATTAAAGACATTCTATAATTCAATTAAAATCAAGGCACAGCATACTTAAGTTCATGGAACACAATGAAAGCCATGCTTAGAGAAAAGTTCATAGTACTAAGAACTTCCTTAAAGAAATTAGAAAGTTTAATATCAGCAAATTAACAGTGCACATGAAAACTCTAGTATTAAAGAACACACATCAAAGAGGATAAGGCCAGAAATAATCAAACTCATGGCTGAAAGCAAACAGAAACAATGAAAACAATACAAAGAATCAGCAAAAATATCTGTTTTTTTCTTTTTTTTTCTTTTTTTGAGAAAATCAGCAAGATAGACAAACCCTTAGCCAAACAAACCAAGAAACAGAGAGAAAGTATCTAAGTAAACCAAGTTAATATTGGAAAGGGATGAGCCATGGGTCCCTCCATGTGTTTTCTTTGGTTGGTGGATGGGAATGCCAGGACATAGAGGAAAGACTGAGTGGGTGGATACAAGAGTACCCTCATATAAGCAGGGGCAGGTAGAACAGGCTAGGGGGTTTGTATGGGGGCAGCCAGGAAAGGATATAACATTTGAAATGTAAATAAATAAAATATACAATAAAAAGGAAAAAATGAAAAGGAAGAGATACCAGACACGGAAGAAATTCAAAGAATTATTACATTTTACTTCAAACGTCTGTACTCTACAAAATTCGGAAAATCATAATGGAATGGATGATTTTCTAGAAACATACAAGTTACCAAAGTTAAACCAAGATCAGGTAAACTATTTTAAAAGCCCCAGAACCCTAAATAGAAATAGAAATAGAAATAGAAGCAGTCATTAATAGACTGCCAACAAAAAATACCAGGGCCAGATTGTTTTAATGCAGATTTCTACCAGATTATCAAAGAAGTGATAATATCAACACCCCTCAAAATCTTCCACAAAAATTCAAACTGGAGGAACACTGCAAAATTCATTCTATAAGGCCACAGACACCCTGATACCTAAACCACACAAAACTCAATAAACCAACAGACAGATTTCTCTTATAAACATTGATGTAAAAATATTCAATAAAATACTGGCACACAGAATCTATGAACACATCATCTACCAAGATCAAGTAGGATTGATTTAGGAGATGCAGAGATAGTTCAAGATATGAAATGCCATTAGTGTAATTCACCATAAGAACAAAATGAAGGAAATCACATATTTATTTCATTAGATGCTGAAAAAAAATGTGACTGAGGCAGATGCAGATACTAATAGCCAACCTTCAGACTGAGCCTGGGGAACTCTCATGGAAGAGTCAGGGGAAAGGCAGAAGGAGCTGAAGGAGCCAATGGAGCCGGAAGAGCCGAAGGAAAGAGCCAGAGGAGCTGAAGGAGCCGAAGGAGCTGAAGGAGCCGAAGGAGCTGAAGGAGCCTAATGGGATTGCAACCCCATAGGAAGATTAACACTCTTCCCTGAAACCTCAGAACTAACTAATAGAAAGTTCAGAACTCCCAGGAACTGTCACCAATCAAAGATAATACATGGACTGGTCCATGGCACACACTACATATGTAGCAGATATCTGTTTTGTTTGGCATCAGTGGAGAGGATGTGCTTGGTCCTGTAAAGACTTGATGGGTCAAAGAAGGAGGGGGGCTAGAGAGGTGAGGTAGGAGTAGGTGGAGAAGCACCCTCTTATAGGAAAAGAGGAGGGGGTTGGCTGGGGAGCTCCGGGGGGGAGACTGGGAAGGAGAAAATATTTGAAATATAAATAAATAAAATAATTAAATAAATAAAAAAATCCAACACATTTCAAGTTAAAGTTATTAAAGAATTAAAAATATGGCATACATATCTAAGTATAATAACAGCCATATAAAGCAAGTAAATAGCCAACATCAAACTTAATGGAGAGAAACTTAAAGCAATTCACTAAAACCAGGGTCTAGACAAGGCTGCCCACTCTTTCAGATCTATTAAATATAGCACTTGAAGTTATAGCTACAGCATTAAGACAACTAAAGGAGATCAAAGAGATGCAAATTGTAAAGAAGTCAAAGTCTCCTAATTTGTGGATTATATATATGTATAAGCAACCACAAATATTCTACCCTATAATTCCTACAGTTGATAAACAACTTTAGAAAAGTGGGGCAGGGTACAAAATTAATTCAATTATATCAGGAGTCCTCATGGATTCAAATGATATACTAGCTGAGAAAGATATTAAGGAAACAACACCAGGATTAATATGAAATATCTTTGTGTAACTAACCATGCAAGTGAACAGTCCATATAAGAACCTAAAGTATCTAAAGAAAGAAGTTAATGAAGGCCTCACAAGATGGAAAGATATCTCATGCTCATGGATTGCTAGGCTTAACATAGTAAAAATGGCCATCTTACCAAAAGCAATCCTCAGATTCAACACAATCCCCATTAAAATTCCAACTCAATTCTTTAGAGATAGAAAATGTAATTCTCAACATCATAGAGGAAAACAAAAAGCACAGGATAGGCAAAAGAAGCCTAAACAATAAAAGACCATCAGAAGGAATCACCATCCTTGAACTCAAGATGCACTACAGGGTAATAATGATAAAACTGCAAGGAATTGGCACAGTTAAAAAAAAAAAGAAAGATTCATGGAACTGACTTGAAGACAGAAAAGTAAACCTATATACCTATGAACACTTGGTTTTTTGATACTGAAATCAAAGGAATAAAGGGAAAAATTAAAGCATCTTCAACAAATGGTGCTGCACTTACTGTATTTCTATATTATAAGAATTAAAATAAATTCATGTTTATCACCCTGTAACAAAACACAAGTCAAAGGGGATTAAGGACCTCAACATAAAAGTGGATATACTAAACATCATAGAAGAGACAGTGGGAAATAATCTTGAACTCATTGGTACAGCAGTTAGGTTCTTGAACAGAACACAAATGGCTCAGGTGCATTGATAAATGGGACCTGATAAAACTGAAAAGCTTCTGTAATGCATAAGACAAATCTGCAGCCTACACTATTGGAAAGGATATTCATCAACTATACATCTCACAGAGGGTTAATATCTAAAATTTACTAAGAACTAAAGAAATTAGATATCTATAACCCAAATAACCCAATTTAAAATGTGTTACAGTACTAAAAAGAGAATTTTCAGCCGAGATGAGAAATACTTAAAGAAATCTTCAAAGTCCTTAGTCACCAGGGAAAAGCAAATCAAAACAACTCTGATGTTTCATCTTTCACCAACCAGAATGTCTAATCACAAACTCAAGAGATAGCATATGTTTGCAAGGATGTGGAGCATGGGGAATACTTCTTCATTGCTGGTGGGAGTGCAAACATGTGCAACCACTTTGGAAATCAATTTAGCTGTTTCTTAGAAAACTGGGGATAATTCTACCTCAAGACCCAGCTATAACAATCCTGGGTACATACACAAAACATATTTCAACATCCCATTGTGACCAAAAGACACTTGCTCAATTAAATTTATAGCAACTTCATCCATAATAACCAAAACATGTAAAAAACCTAGATGTATCTCAAATGAAGAATGGATAAAGAAAATGTGGTCTATCTACACAATGGAATATCATTCGGGTATTAAAAACAAAGACATTGTGAATTTTGCAGGCAAATGGATTGAACATGAAAATAGCATCTTAAGTGAGGTAATGTAGTCCCCAAAAGATATGCATAGTATGTACTCATTCATAAGTGGGTATTAGCCATAAAATACAAGTACCATGCTACATTTCACAGACCCAAAGTAGCTAACCAAGAAGGAAAACCCAAGTGAAGAAGTTTGAATCTTATGTAAAAAGGGGAAGAAAATAGTCATAAAGTGTAGATGGAAGGGGTGAACTGGGATGGAGGGAGATGGGCATGGGAATGGTATGTTCATCATCAGGTGTGGGAAAAGACAGACGAGATGGCTATCTACCCATAAAAATGAATAGAAATCTGCAACTGACGTTGTAAGTAGGTGGGGGACTTATCCAGGACAAGACAGAGACCTAGTATAAGGGAAATACTCTAATATCAAGAGGGGTGACTCACACCATTGAGGATTTAGAATCACCTGTAGACAGACAGAAACCTCAGTGGAGCAATAAAGTCACCCACGTACTCACAAAATTTTTAACCCCAAATTTCTTATGTCTATAAGAAATACAAGCAGAGGGGATGGAGCAGGGTGTGAAGAAATTGCCAACCAATAACTGACCCAACTTGAGACCCATCCCACGTACAAGCACCAATCCCTAACACTAATAATACTCTGTTATGCTTTCATAACAGATCAAAGTATGTTGTCCTCAGAGAGGCTCCACCCATCAGTGACTATGACAAATACAGACATCCACAGCCAAACAGTGGATGGACCTTGGGGACTCTTTTTATTATTATAAATTTTAATTGTTACAGTCTAGTCATTATCACCTACTCGGTTAGCCCTCCCACATTTCCTCATCAAATTTTCCCCAACTTTGTCTCCAAGAGGATGTCCCAACACCCTCCTATGGAAAAACAGGAGGAAGGATCCTGTGGCTATAGGAACTTCACAGGAAGAACAACTGAGTCATCTAACCTAGACCATTGGAGTCCCCAGAATCTGAATCTCCAACCAATGAACCCAATACTCTGTGTCTAGTCCTCTGCACATATATAGCAGATGTACAAGTTGATCTCTCTGTGGGTCCTGAACAAGGAAAATATAGGTTATTCCAAAATATATTAACTGTATGTAGGATATGTTCTTCTAGCTGGGCTACCTTATCTGGCAACAGTGAGAGAGGAAGCACCTCTCTAGCCAAGACTAGGGTTGATAAAGAGGGTGGCCCCACCCCTGAGAGGAAAAGAGAAGGAGTATGGGAGAAGCATTATGGGGAGTGACTTTCAGAGAACAATGAGTGGGATGTAATGTGAATAAGTAAAAAAAAAAAATAAGTAAAACGTATCAAGATGACAAGATCAGTTAACAAATACAATAAAGTTATATATATATAATTAGTTATATATATATATATATATATATATATATATATATATATATATATATATATCCCACTTTTAAAAAGACTTTACTTGAAGATTCATTCTGTCAAATAACCATGGATCTTAGCAATTACCATTTTTATCATCTGAGATGATATCATTACTGACATTTTTTTAAAAAAAGTGTGATATGAAATGAAATGTAAAGGATTTTAATTTAGAATGGCCTTTCGATTTAATTAATCTTCATGGCATTAGACATTTATCTCTGATATTCAGCATATAAGGTTAAAATTTTGTTCAGTTTCCAACTCAAAAGTTTTAAGAATAAGATAATTGTGTTTTGTTCCAAACTATGGTTGCTATGATTTACTTCAGATGATTTCCTTGCTATTAGTCTTTAGAAAAGTATGTGCAAACTTCTAGAAAAATGCATGATTTTAGCTATGTATTAATTACTTGGCTTTTTGCCTAGATTGATTCTTTGGAGCTAAAACATAAAAACAAACATCTTTAGATGAAGTAATTTGAAGAGACTAATTTTTGGAACCTGAAATTGGAAAGAATTATAATTTTCATTTTGTGAAAGTCATAATCTATTTGTTTCCAATCTGCGTTTTTTCAACATTGTTATTATTTATAATGTAATATATTCTGTGCTAATATCTTCTCAGTTGAGGTATTCTGTTACCCGTTGTTGATGACAAGGAGCAAAGGACAGCATTTTTTACTAGTGATCCTTGAGGACAAAATGTCATGCTAGAGATTATTTTTGAAAATTTGTGCACCTAATTTAAGTAAAGATAATTGTTGGGAATTAAATTTGCTGTCATTTAGTAATAAAGATTAGTGAAGTTTATGCAAAGGAACATTAGCATATGATCCTATGTTTTATATAAGTTTTGAATATCTTTTTAGATATCCATTTAACTCCTGGTTTCTGAGAGGAATAAATATTTGAAACTCAATATCATTTTCAGCAGGGATATTGTCACCCTGTTACAAAAATTTCAATTTGATTCATTTTAATGTATAGCATATTATTTTACATAAAATAAAATTTGAAAATATAATGTGTATAACTTTATAAACTGGTTAGTTTTAGTTTTCAATTTGGCACAAACTACAATTACCTGGGAATTGTATCTTAGTAAGGTATGGTCTAGATTAAGTTGGCTTGCAGAAATGCCTGTGGGTGATTATCATGATTATTGATTTATGTAAAAGACTCAGTGTTCTCTTGGCAGCATCATTTCCTATAAAACTATGTAGCATTAGAGAAATCTTGCCTGTAGAAATGGGTCAGTGTTTACTACTTTTAAATGACCTCATATTGGTTTTAAACCACATCAGTTGGCTCAAGGGATTTTGAGCCTCTAGATTCCATGAGCAACTGCACTGATGTACACATACCCCCACACAGACAACCTTCTATACATATTAAGATAATGAAATAAACCTTATAGTGAAAAGTGGATTTTGTGCCTCTCTATCCTCCATTGGTACCTGAACCAATGTGTGTGTGTGTATAATGAAATATTAAACATATTATATATATATTAAATATATTAATATAATATATAACTATATTAATAAAATACAATAAATCTCTTTTTTTCATTTTTTTCATTTTTTTTATTTCATTTTTTTAAACTTTATTTTAAAAAACAAAGATAAAAGAAAAATTTAAGGACTTCAGGACCCAGAGCGGAGCCTGGCCCACCTGCCAGCCGGAAAGGCGGCTCTTACAGGCTGAGCAACTGTGACCGGGAACAGATCTTAGGAACTTCTGTTCCTACCCGGAGACGACTTCAGGACACAGAGCAGAGCCTGGCCCAACTGCCAGCCGGAAAGGCGGCTCGTACAGGCTGAGCAACTGGTGAGTAGGAGACCTAGGCTGCTGGGGAGCAGAGGGATCTCTGCTGAGTGCACATGGAAAGGGCACCCCCTGCCCTGACCTGCCCTGTCCTCCCCGATCCAGTGACCAGGAACAGATCTTAGGAACTTCTGTTCCCACCCAGAGACGACTTCAGGACACAGAGCGGAGCTTGGCCCACCTGCCAGCCGGAAAGGCGGCTCGTAGAGGCTGAGCATCTGTGCCCAGGAACAGATCTTAGGAACGTCTGTTTCCACCCGGAGGCGACTTCAGGACGCAGAGCAGAGCCTGGCCCAGCTGCCACCCAGAACCTGGGCTGCCGGGGAGTAGAGAGATCTCTGCGGAGTGCACACGGAAAGTGTACCAGGGAAACAGACCAGATACAAGAGAAAGGCAAAAACATATCACTGACAACAAAATGGTAAGAGGAAAGAGAAAGGGTATATCCCAAGGAAACCTAGACAATCTAGCAACACCAGAACCCAGCTCTCACATAGTAGCAAACATCGGAATTCCAAACACTCCAGAAAAAGAAGACACAGACCTGAAATCATGCCTCAAGACGCTGATAGAGTTACTTAAAAAAGAAAGGGAGGAAAAGCAAAAAGATTCAGAAGCTTTTAAAGAAGAAATAAGAAAAACACTCAAAGAACTAAAAGAACGAGAGGAAAACAGAACCAAAGAAATAAAGGAATGGAAGAGGGAAATTAAAACAGAAATTGACACAATAAAGAAAACGCTAAAAGAGATAACCCTAGAGTCAGAACACCTAAAAAAGAAATCAGGAGTCACAGAAGCAAGCATTTCCAACAGATTACAAGAGATCGAGGAGAGAATCTCGGGGGCAGAAGACAACATTGCAAACATAGACAAAACAGCCAGAGAAGATGCAAAAAACAAAAAGCTCCTAAACCAAAATATCCAGGAAATACAAGACACAATGAGAAGACAGAACCTAAGAATAATAGGAATAGAAGAGGGAGAAGAGTATCAACTAAGAGGCACAGTAAATATCTTCAACAAAATCATAAAAGAAAACTTCCCTACCCTCAAGAATGAGATGACCACAAGCATAAAAGAAGTCTTCAGAACTCCAAATAGGTTGGACCAGAAAAGAAATACCTCCCGACACATAATAGTAAAAACATCAAGTGCCCAAAGTAAAGAAAGAATACTAAAAGCAGTAAGGGAAAAAGGTCAGGTAACATATAAAGGCAGACCAATCAGACTCACACCCGATTTCTCAACAGAGACTATGAAAGCTAGAAGAGCCTGGACAGACATCATGCACTCCTTAAGAGAGCACAAGTGCCAGCCCAAGCTGCTATACCCAGCAAAACTATCAATCACCATCGATGGAGAGACAAAGATATTTCAAGAAAATCAAAATTCACACAATATCTGACCACAAACCCAGCACTACAACGAATTATAGGTGGAAAACCCAATAGACTGAAGGAAAATACAGCCTAGTAAAAACAAGAAAACTCCTAAACAAGAAAACTAAAAGAAGAAAAAAACACAGACACAACTCAACCCAAAAAAGCAAAAATAGCAGGAAACAGAAACAATTATTCCTTGATATCTATTAACATAAATGATCTCAACTCCCCAATAAAGAGACATAGACTATCAGACTGGATACATAAACAAAATCCAGCCTTTTGCTGCATACAGGAAACTCATCTCAGAGACAGAGACAGACACTATCTCAGTGTAAAAGGGTGGGAAAAAACTTCCAAGCAAACAGCTCCAAGAAGCCAGCTGGAGTGGCTATTCTAATATCGAATAAAGTAAATTTCGAACCAAAAGTTATCAAAAAAGATAAAGAAGGACACTTTTTACCCATTGCCGGGGAAATCTGTCAGGAAGAACTCTCAATCCTTAACATATATGCTCCAAATAAAAAATCACCCTCATTCATAAAAGAAACTCTACTGAGGCTCAAAAAATACATTTCACCCCACACAATAATAGTGGGAGACTTTAATACCCCACTCTAACCAATGGACAGATCAGGGAAACAGAAACTGAAGAAGGACACTGCAAAACTAGCAGAGACTTTGAACCAACTAGAATTAATAGATATATACAGAACATACTATCCTAAAGTAAAAGAATACACCTTCTTCTCACCACCCCATGGCACCTTCTCGAAAATTGACCACATAATTGGACACAGAAGGAGCCTTAATCGATATAAGAAAATTGAAATACTCTCATGCATCCTCTCAGTTCACCATTGTTTACGGCTGGTCTTTAACAACAACAAAGACAACAAAAAGCCCACATACACATGGAAACTAAACAACGCCCTGTTAAAGGATAGCAGGGTCAAAGAAGAAATAAAGAAAGAAATTAAGGACTTTATAGAATTCAAGGAAAATGATAAAAAAACATACCCAAACCTATGGGATGCAATGAAAGCAGTATTGAGAGGAAAATTCATAGCCCTAAGTGCTTCCAAAAAGAAACTGGAGAGAGCTCACATCAGCAACCTGACAGCACAGCTAAAAGCCCTAGAACAAAAGGAAGCAGATATACCCAAAAAGAGTAGACGGCAAGAAATAATCAAAATTAGGGCAGAAATAGACCAAATAGAAAAAAAAAAAAACCATTGAAAAAATCAACAAAACAAAGAGTTGGTTCTTTGAGAAAATCAACAAGATTGATAAACCCCTAGCCAGACTAACTAAAGGGCAAAGAGAGAGTATCCAAATTAACAAAATCAGAAAGGAAAGTGGTGACATAACAACTGAAACTAAGGAAATTCAAGAAATCATCAGATCCTACTACAAAAACTTATACTCCACAAAATTGGAAAATCTGAAGGAAATGGACGAATTCCTAGACAGATACAAGGTCCCAAAGTTTAATCAGGACCAAGTAAACCATCTAAATAACCCTATAACACCTAAAGAAATAGAAGAAGTCATCAAAAGCCTCCCAACCAAAAAAAGCCCAGGACCAGACGGGTTCAGTGCAGAATTTTATCAGACATTTATTGGGGATATAACACCAATATTCGCCAAACTATTCCAAAAGATAGAATCAGATGGAATATTACCTAACTGATTTTTTGAGGCTACAATAACCCTCATACCTAAACCACACAAAGACCCTACAAGGAAAGAGAACTTCAGACCAATCTCACTTATGAACATTGATGCAAAAATACTCAACAAAATCTTTGCTAACCGAATCGAAGAACACATCAAAACCATCATTCATCATGACCAAGTAGGCTTCATCCCTGGGATGCAGGGATGGTTTAACATATGGAAATCCATCAATGTAATCCACCATATAAACAAACTTAAAGACGAAAATCACATGGTCATCTCACTAGACGCTGAGAAAGCATTCGACAAAATCCAACACCCCTTCATGTTAAAAGTCCTGGAAAGAACAGGAATCCAAGGCCCATATTTAAACATAATAAAAGCAATATACAGCAAACCAACAGCCAACATCAAACTTAATGGCGATAAACTTGAAGCAATCCCACTTAAACCAGGGGCTCGACAAGGCTGCCCACTCTCCCCTACCTATTCAACATAGTACTGGAAGTCCTGGCTGGAGCAATTAGAGAGCAAAAGGAGATCAAGGGGATACAAATCGGAAAGGAAGAGATAAAAACATCAAACATCACTCTTAGCCGATGACATGATAGTGTACTTGAGTGACCCCAAAAATTCCACCAGCGAACTCCTACAGCTGATAAACAAGTTCAGCAAAGTGGCCGGATACAAAATTAACTCAAACAAATCAGTAGCCTTCCTATACTTAAATGACAAACATGTGGAGAAAGAAATTAGGGAAAAGGTACCCTTCACAATCATTACAAAAACTATGAAATACCTTGGTGTGACTCTAACTAAGCAAGTAAAGGACCTGTATGACAAGAACTTCAAACCTCTAAGGAAAGAAATTGAGGAGGATCTAAGAAAATGGAAAGATCTCCCATGCTCATGGATTGGAAAAATCAACATCTTAAAAATGGCCATCCTACCAAAAGCATTCTACAGATTCAATGCAATCCCCATCAAAATTCTAACCCAGTTCTTCATGGATTTGGAAAGATCAATGTGCAATTTCATATGGAATAACAAAGACCTAGAATAGCGAAATCCATCCTCAACAACAAAAAAAATCTGCAGGAATCACTATCCCTGACCTCAAGCTATATTACAAAGCAATTGTACTGAAAACTGCATGGTACTGGTACAGAAATAGGCAGGTGGATCAATGGAATAGAATAGAAGATCCAGAAATGAGCCCTCATGTATTTGGTCACCTGATTTTTGACAAAGGAGCAGTAAACATTCAATGGAAAAAGGACAGCCTATTCAACAAATGGTGCTGGTCCAACTGGCACTCAACATGCCAAAGAATGAAAATAGACCCGTTCTTATGTCCTTGTACAAAGCTCTAGTGTAAGTGGATTAAAGATCACCACATTAAACCAGATACACTGAAACTATTAGATGAGAAAGTAGGGAAAACCTTAGAACACATAGGCACAGGAGAAAATTTCCTGAACAAAACACCAATGGCTCAAGCTCTAAGGTCAAAGATTAACAAATGATACTTAATGAGATTGCAAAGTTTCTGTAAGGCTAAGGACATCGTCAAGAAAACAAAACGGCAACCAACAGAATGGGAAAAGATCTTTACCAACACCACATCAGATAGAGGCCTAATATCCAAGGTATACAAGGAACTCAAAAAGCTAGACACCAGAGAATCAAATAACCCTATTAAAAAATGGGGTACGGAGCTAAACAAAATGTTCTCAGTTGAGGAACACCGAATGACCGAGAAACATCTGAGGACTTGCTTGACATCCTTAGCCATCAGGGAAATGCAAATCAAAACAAACCTGAGATTCCACCTCACACCAGTCAGATTGGCCAAGATCCAAATCTCAGCTGACAGCAGATGCTGGCAAGGCTTAGGAGAAAGAGGAACACTTCTCCACTGTTGGTGGGGTTGCAAACTAATACAACCACTCTGGAAATCAGTCTGGCGATATCTCAGAAAATTGGATATAGTACTACCTGAAGACCCAGTTATTCTACTTCTGAGCATATACCACAGAGACACTTTAATACACAACAAAGATATATGCACCACAATGTTCATAGCGGCTCTATTTATAATAGCCAGAAGCTTGAAAGAACCCAGATGTCCTTCAGAAGATGAATGGATACAAAAATTGTGGTACATTTACACAATGGAATACTACGCAGCCACCAGAAACAATGACCTAACCAAATTCATAAGAAAATGGCTGCATCTAGAGAAGATCATCCTGAGTGAGATAACCCAGTCACAAAAGAACAGACATAATATGCAGTCACTGATAGTGGCATGCTAACCCCAGAGGCTTTCACTCCCCAAGAAACAACTCACAGACTGTATGAAGTCCAAGAAATAAAGAAAACAAAAATATACATATATTCACAAAACAAGAAGACTTTGACTATTTCCATGTTGCATTTTGTTTTACATGTACTTTATGCTTATTGTACCTAGTAGGTTTTCAATGCATACTCTGAATCCCTTGAAAAAATCAAGTACTGACTAAAAAATATATTCACATGGTTTTATGTAAAATTTATTTTAATGTCTGAAAAAACAGTACTGACCAAAATGTGTAATTTAAGCAAAAAATGTTTAAAATCTGTACATTTATCTTTGTTTTGCAAAATAAAGTCCTTAAAAAAATTAAAAAAAAAAAATAGAAGTAAGAGGTTGGGTAAGCCAAGGGGGGGGGGGAAGAGTCAAAGGGATATATTTTCATTTTAATATACTAGATTGATAATCTATTTAAAGTTTTATAAAATACAAAATTAGGGAAGTTTGGGATTGTTTGCTTTGCTGTGACGTGCCCAGTAATTTTAGTACTGTTTACTGTAAAGACTCATTTTTGTTTTCCAAGTTTTAATTGACTTGTAATAAATTAGTAATCAGAAATGCAAAAAAAAGAAAAATTTAAACATTTTTGCATAAATGTATACAAATAAATTTTGTCAGTGCTTGGCTTTTTTTTAAAAATAAATTTCTTAATGAAAAATATAAAAAGCAAACTAGACATGAGTAAGTAAGAATGTGAATATGTCCTCCCGGTTTGAACTTTCACCTGAAACAAACCTGACATGCTGGCTCTGCAAAACCCAGAGTAAACCCGACTCCCAGATGCTCTGAAATACCCAAAATCACAGGTTTTCTGATAGGCCCAGGATCACAGGATTACAAAGGAAGCTTGACTTCCTAAAGACTGGACACACCCAGGATCACAGGAACTCTGACACACTCAAGATTACAGCTGAGGCCACAACATCTTTCCCAACACTCAAAATAACTGAGACCCTCACTGGAACCAGACAAACATGAACTTACACCAAGCCTGAGGTACAGTTTCCTTCAGGGGCACTAACTCTGCATCCACTCCTACAACAGCCAGAGAAACCTCAACCTACAGGTGCTCTAACATACCCAGAATCACAGGTAAGGCTACAACATCTGCCCTACCACCAAGGACAGCAGGGAACCCCCAGTACAGGAAGACACAGAAACCCCTGCACAGCCTGAGGCATTGGATCCTGCCAGTTTGAACCTGTGGCTAAGCAGACTTAGGGTGTTGGTTCTGAACCCACACTTACAACACCCTGAGGGAGCCTGATTCTCAGGTACTCTGAAATGTTCAGGATCACAGGATCACAGAGGAAGCTTGACTACCAGGAGATAAGAAAGACCCAGAATAACAGGAGCTCTGATACACTAAGATTGCAGTTGAGGCCACAACATCTTTCCCAATGCCTGGGTTAACTGGGACCCCAATAGGAACCTCAGAAACATGAACCCTACTCAGCCAGAAGCATGTGTACCATCGGGCTTGAACCTCTTTCTGTTGCAAATTCATCACTCTGGCTCCCCTGTAACACCCAGAGAAAGCTTGTGTCCCAGGACCTCTGACAGAATAGGAGCTTGGTCACACCAGGATTTTAAGAATCTAGAGGCAGTTTGACTCCAAGAAGCTCTGATATAAGCAGGATCTCAGGATCACAGGATCAGAAAACCACAGAATCACAGGATCACAAAGACAGCTGTACTCAGGAGTACTCATACAACCAGGGTCACAGGAAGAAAAATCTCCAGACAGCAAGAACAGTTAACACTGGAGATAACCAGATAGTGAGAGACAAGTGTGAGTACATAAGCAACAGAAACCACGGCTATTTGACATTAACAGAACCCAGTTCCCCTACCACACCAAGCCCTGGATAAATTAACACACCTAAAAAGCAAGATTCATCCCGAAAATCATATTTCATAAATATAATGGAGGAATTTAAAAAAGACATAAATAACTTCATTAAAGAAATACAGGAGAACAAAGGTAAACAAGTAGAAGCCCTTAATAAAGGAAACAAAACCATTAAAAAATACAAGAAAATACAATCAAAAGGCAAAAGAACTGAACAAAACTGTCCAGGATCTAAATATGAAAATAGAAAAATTAAAGAAAACACAAAGAGGGACAAGCCTGAAGATTGAAATCCTAGGAAAGATATTAGGCATCACAAAGAAAACCATTACCAACAGACTACAAGACATAGACAAGAGAATCTGGGGCATAGAAAATAACCTAGAAGACATTGACAAAACAGTCAAAGAAAATACATAACCAAAGAGCTCCAAATTCAAACATTCAAGAAATCCAGGACAAAATGAAAAGACAGAACCTAATAATAATTTGTATAGAAGGGAGTGACAATTCTCAAGTCAAAGGGCCAGCTAATATGTTCAACAAAATTATAGAAGAATATTTTCCTAACCTAAAGAAAGAGATGCTCATAAACATAAAATAAGCCTACAAAAACACCAAACAGATGTAACCAGAAAAATATTTCTGCTGTGACATAACAATTAAAACACAAAATGCACAGAACAAAATAAATTGAAAGCAGTAAGAGAAAAAGGTCAAGTAACATATAAAAGGAGACCCATCAGAATTACACCATATTTCTCAATAGAGACTATAAAAGCCAGAAGATCTTGGGAAGATGTCATACAGACCCCAATAGAACAAAAATGCCACCTGTGGGTATTATACTCAGCAAAACTCTTAATTACCATATAGGAAGAAACAAAGATATTTCCCTAACAAATCTGTATTTAGAAACCATTTTTCCACTTACCCAGCCCTACAGAGTATAATAGAAGTGAAACTTTAATACAAGGAGGGAAATTACACCCAAGAAAAGTAAGAACCTAAATTCAAAAACAAAAACTAAAGAAGAGAACCACACATGCATAATTCAAATTCTAACAACAGAAACAACAATCATTGGTTCTTAATATCTCTTAATATCAATGAACTTAGTTCGCCATAAATAGGCAGGCTGGTTACAAAAGCAGAACCCAGCATTTTGGTGCTTAAAAGAAACACACCTCTGTGACAAAGACAGAATTACCTCAAAGTAAAAGGCTGGGAATTATTTTTCAGGTAAATGGTTCCAAGAAACAAGCTAGAGTAGCACTTTCATATCCAATGGATGAGATTTTCATCCAAAACTTATAAAAAAAAAGATAAGAAAGGTCACTATATATTCATCAGAGGAGAAATCCATCAAGAGAAACTCAATTCTGAACATCTATGCCACAAATGGAAGGGAACCCACATATGCAAAAGAAATATTACTGAAGCTCAAACATACATTGTCCTCATATAATAATAGGAGAAGATTTCAACACCATACTCTCATCAATGGACAGATCTTAGAAACAGAAACTTAGCAGAGACACAGTAAAACTAACAGATGTTATGAACAAAATGAATTTAACAAATATCTAGAGATTATTTCATTATAAAACAAGCAAATAAAGAAGCAAACAAACAAAAGACATAACTTCTTCTCAGTACCTCATGGAGCCTTTTAAAAAACTGATCATTTAATCAGATGCAATACAAGCCTCAACAGACACAAGAAGATTGAAAAATATTTCAAGCATGCTATCAGATCACCATGGACTAAGGTTGTTCTTCAACAACAACAAAAACAACAGAAAGCCAACATACATGTGGAAGCTGAACAATGTTCTACTCAATGATAACTTGGTCAAGAAATAAATAATAAAAGAAATTAAAGAATTGGAAAGACAGCTCATATCCAATGTATACAAAGAACTCAAGAAGGTGACTCCAGAGAATCAAGTAATCCTATTAAAAATAAAGTATAGAGCTCTTGAGTTATTAATGATTTGAGGTATAGGTGTACCCCACTCTGAGAGTGTGCCATACACTTATTGCTCCTTTCTAAAAGAAATATAGGGATAAAAATGCAACAGAGCCTGGTAGAATGGATGACTAGTGACAGAAACAATTTGGGATCCATTTTATTGCAGGTGTTAATTTCTAACTAGTACTAATGCCATGTTTTGCTTGCAGAAAGCAACCTAGCATGGGTGTCCTCTGAAAGGTTCTACCCAGGATCTGACTGAGACAAATACAAATACCCACAGTCAAGCATTAGAAGGAGATCTGGGCCTACTATGGAAGCATTAGGAGAAGGATTGAAGGGGCTGAAAGGGTTGGTAGCCCCACAGGAAGACCAACAGTGTCAACTAACCTGGAACTGAGCTACTAGTCATAGAACATACACAGGCTAGTCTGAGGTCCTGGCTCTTATGTAGGATAGAACTGCCATATTTTCCCTTACTGAGAGATCATGTGTCTAATCCTGTAATGTTGCTGTGCCACGATAGGAGAATACCTAGGAATGGGGTCACACTCTTAGTGATGAAGAGAAAGAGTGATGGTTGGGAGGAACTCAGTGAAGGGGGGAGAACCAGGAGGGGATTAGGGTTTGAAATATAAATATATAAAATAATTAATTAAATGAAAGTTCTTTGCATGTGAAAGTTCATTGAGATTGTTTTTGGATCAAAATATTTTTGTTTTCAGAAATAATTTTGACACTAATGAGTAAAACAATAATCAGCTGTTGTGGAACTGTTACTTGTGACTGAATTAAAATGTGTATGTATGTATAATCCTTTTAACAGTGAAATTATAAGGCACATAGATAATCCCTAATTACCTACATTATCCATAATAATCAATGTCATTCATCTATAAATTTCATATACATGTACATATAATGAGTATCTCACTAGACATTGTTAAACAACTATTGGCTGCAAATATTTTCTTTCTACTCATTGGTCAAAATGTCTCATGAATTATCTTCTGTACTGTAAGTAAATTCTTTTAAATCTCCTTTTCTTAATATGCATCATCTTCATGAACTCTGCACTTTGGAGACTGGTAAGGACCATGCCTTGATATCTGGTGTATCCTGACACCAATTACATAATAATGGACAAGATTTTTGTTAGGTATGTACTCATAATATAAACTAATGGGTGTTCAGTGCACAATTTCAACAGATGAATTTAATATACAGTAATCAATGCATGGCCCCATTGCACTCACCCAGATTCAAGCTTTTCTGGCCTCTATTAACCAGGATTCTACATTTAAGTAAAAGATAATTTTTCACTTTTTCATGGGTTTATATTTTAAACTACATATTTCAAACTAAAAAAAATCCTAAAAATCAATCTGATTTTAAGTGTTTATATATCTAATGTACATCTCTAATTATTATATGTAAAATCAAATTTCTAATATTTCCCTATATAAAAATAACATGCGTTTCTACTTTCCTCTTTCTTATTAGATTTCACTTAATACCCTTCAACAGTGCTAAAAATTGAGCTCAAGGGCTTTTTCATGTTAAATATTATATATTGATGTACCATCTACAGCTATGAAATTGCTTCATCAATTCAGGAGTTAGAAGAAATTTTACAACCATGTTTGTTAGCATCCATTGATTTTATCAAATGATTTCAATTATATGTTTATAATTATATCCAATTTACTGTGATCATAATCTTTCTCTCACTGTTATCTTCTCCCCAAACTTTTCCCAAATATTCCCACTTCTACTTTTCTAGAGTTTTAGTTTTTGAACACTAGATCTCAACTATGAAAGTATACGTGTGATATAAATGGCTGATTCTATTGCATAACATGATAATTTCTGGTTACACCAATTTTCACAAAGGTGACATAATTCCCTGACCTGCACAAATGATTAAGGGTCTCTTTGTGGATGAAGAAATAAACCTGATTCCATACTTTGGCCAGAATAAACATTAGTATATAGATAGATTTATGCCTGTTCTGGCATAAAAATACTCCTGTTTGCTGCTTTTTATGTGTGCCCTATGAACCCTTCCTTAAGAGTATGCTGGTTATTTACCCTTTTGTGAAACATCTTGAGTCTACAAATAGCTAAGCAACTAAAAGGATTTGCTATATAAGCTTGACAATTTGGGTTCAATCCTGAGAATTTAAGGCAAAGTGAGAGAACCTGTACCCAGGAGTTGTCTTCTGATTTGAACAAGTCCACTAAAGCAAATTCATACCCTCACACATGTATTCACACCATAGATACACAATAATAATGAATGGCATGAAATAAAGCATCTTGCTCATGAGTATTCTTACTCTTGTATCCCTACCTCACTCTCTAAATTTAAATCTTATTCTTATTGAATGGTTACAATATGACCCTAATTTTTTTCCTCTATGTTTTCATTTATTTAATATAATTTTAATTGATTAGTTAATTAATTAGTTAACATTTCAAAGCTGACTTCAAAGTTCCTAAACAGATTCAGACACCCAGAGTCAAACATTGAACAATGGTTGAGTACTCTTATAGAAGAGTTGTGGGAAGGACTGAAAGCTATGTTTCTTTTCTTTACCTACTTTATGTTCATAAGATAAGAGGCCAAGTAATTTTTTTTACATTTAAAAATTTGTTTATCTTTTTAGAGAACACATTGTTGTGCTATAAGCTTGGAGGTCATGGAACAGCTTACATGATTTTTAACCATGTACATTCCTAAAATTTTTACTTAAGGTTTCAGAATTGATGGCAGATGCCTTGACTCCATTGGCCATTATAATAGTTCAAGTGTTATACATTTAAAATATTAATACATCCCAGAATTGTATTGCATGCCTGTAATTGTAGCACTAAGATGACTGAGGTAGTAGAAGCCTGACTTAGAGGCCAGCCTGGACTACTTGGCACATTCATGTTTATACTCTGCTATTGCACGAAGCTTAATTTGACCAAATAAATGTATATATACACAGATAAAAAGCAACAAATAAAACAGAAATGCTAGAGCATGATTCACTCTTACTCAGTGTAGGTGGCAAAGGCTTAAAATGACTTATAAATTGATAAATTGTATTAGTTTTTCTTATCTTTCAAGTTTCACCACTACTTTATTATTTTTTTCTCTTTATCATATTGGCCAGATCTAAGTATCATTTCCAGGGGTAGAAGTCCTCTAGTTTAGAATATTTACACACACTTTTTCCCCTCTACTAAAAGCAAGATTTTCCTAATTATCTGCATAGATTGCTATATATTTGTCTTAAGGCATTCACAATAATACTAAGTAATTTTGTTTGTCTTAGAATAATTTTGAAAGATTTCATTAATTATTTGAGTATTTTATGAGGAAGACTCTTAACACAGGGACACAGCTGCTATGGCAAGGGGTCACATCTTAGTACCCTCTGGGTCTGTGTCATCCAGCTAGAATGCAGATATGACATTAGTACACACCTTTAATCCCAAACACCGAAAGTAAGGTTAGTTTATAGTGTAAAGTAACCATGTTTAAAAGTGATACCTGATTGAGGGGCAAAGTGATTTAATCAGAGAAATCTGACATAGGATACCACAAATACTCATAAGAAGAGAAAAGAGAGGTGACTTAAGAGAGAAGCGCATGCACGTGCGATGCCCCCCACACACACACAGGAGAGAAAGAGAGAGAGATATAGAAACAGAGAGACAGAGACAGACAGAGACAGAGAGACAGAGGGAAAGAGACAGAGAGATAGAGAGACAGAGACAGAGTCACAGAGACAGAGACAAGGATAAGAACAGAGACACAGATACCAAGAGGCAGAGATAGAAAAGGAAGTTTTACAGAGATAGTTTTACAAGATGCATATGAAGACAGAATGAGCCAGAAAATGAAAAGCAAGAATATTGGAACAGATTACCAAAGAACCAAGAAAAGCCAGTTTGAATCAGTTATCTTAAAGAGGGCCATGACAGTAGATTTGAACCAGCCATACAGAGTTCAGAAAGACCTAGACAGGGTGACCTTATTCAGGTATAAGCCTTCAAAATGCTAATTATATCTAGTGAATAAAATATACTTTTACAATTTGAATCATGTGTTCTGATAATATTCACTCTTTCTGATTCTCCACAAATCAATACCCCTTCCCTACCCACTAGTACATGTCTTCTTTTTTTTTTTTCTTTTTAACCCATCAAAAATAACTTGTTGTGCCCAAGAATTCTTAAATGTGTGGACTTCTAAAGGAGCATGGATGACATCATCATCTACACTAGTAGAGAAATCTCTGTCCTTCCCTTTAACAGCAGTTATCAATGTCAATCACAATTTGGCCAAGCTTTATCAAATATTAAGTATTTTGAGTAAGGTTATTCCTAAAATTCCCATTTAAAATTAAGCACTTGCTCTCCAGTAGAGGAGTTAGAAATAGAACTGAAGGAGCTGCAGGGGTTTTCAACCCCATAGGAAGAACAACAATATCAACTAACCAGACCCCCAGAATTCCCAGGGACTAAACCACCAACCATGGTTTCAGTTACAAATGTAGCAGAGAATGGCCTTGTCTGGCATCAGTTAGGGGAGAGGTCCTTGGTCCTGTGAAGGCTTGGTACCCCAGTGCTGTAGAATTCTAGGGTAGGGAGGCAGGAATGAGTGGGTGGATGAGGGAGCATTCCCAAGGAAGCAAGGAGAGAGGGGTTGGGATATGGGGGTTCTGGAGGGGAGACCATGTAAGGGAACAACATATGAAATGTAAATATGTAAACTATCCAATTAGAAAATAAATGTTTCACCAGAACAGCCAAAAGCACAAAGAAGTATCTCTCCTCTGCCCTACAACAGTGAACTTTAGTAGATCGTCAAAAAATATTCATCAATGAATTATGTAAATAGCCTACTTTGTATGAAAAATAAGAATACAGTATTGACTAAAATGCTGTCTATGCTACCACATATTGTGCTGTGTAAGTTGGGAGATGAATTTAAACATGTTAGTATGTGTATGTATGGGAGGGGGACTTCTTTAATGCAAACTGAAATTTATTCAAGTAATTTTGAAGCATAACTCAAAAACTGCTTTACAACTTACCATTACTGAATGATATTCAAGGTGAGAATTAATTCAATGTAAGATAGGAATAAACATGTATAGAAGATAAACAGGTAGATGAAAAACCCATTTTTCATTTTTTGTCATTGTATATATCTCCTAAGTTTTTTCTATTCACATTAATCTATAGATCTATATACTTGCATGTGTGCTATAACAACAGATGAGATATATCCAATCACCCACATAGTCCACAACTGATTTTGCCAAACAATGTAACTGATATTTTAGTGTGTAATAAAGAAGTCTAACTAATTGGATGCTTCTGACTTTTGTGTATATTTGTTAATAACACTGCAATATTATGAAGTTTATATTACTAAATGTTAGAAATACTAAGAATAAACTGTCTTCTTTATCTTATTTAACCATTGTTTCTTAGTTGGGTTTAATATTGATTTGATATAACACCATGAGAAATGTAGGGAGCCATTCCTGAGAACCATGCTTAAGAAAATGGCTGCACAGCAGCCACCTTAGAACTGGTCAATGCTGTACCTACACCTCCAGCCGTGAGAGCCTGACCTTTCCGAGGAATACCACAATGAGATTCTGCAGAGATTAGCTGCTAGGCTGCAAAATAAGGTATCCTGAAACACATACCTGATTGTTAATCTGTAACTTGCAGCACCACCCTCTTCCTGTCACAAAGATGCTGTAAAAATTCCACTGCACCCTGCTTCCCCCTTTTTGCCCAGCCCATTAAGCTGTAAGCACCAAATCCTCAATTAATCCTTGACACCATCCAGACTGACTCTGTGTCATTCTTTGCATGCTTGGCTGAATAACCTGACCTATCTAGTAGGTCAGAGAAATTGCAAATTGGGGAGGAAAGGAAGTGTTTATTTAGCTTACACTTCCACATTGAATCTGTCACTGGAAGAAGTTGGGAGAGGAACTCAAACAGGGCAGAAATCTGGAGACAGGAGCTGATATAGAAGCCATGGAGTGATGCTACTTATCGGCTTACTCCTTGTGGCTTATTAAGCCAGCTTTCCTAGAGCATCCTGGACCTGCAGCCCAGGGATGACATCACTCAGAGTGCCCTGGACCCTCCTACATCAGTCACTAATTGAGAAAATGTTATATAGGCTTTTTTTTCCCTTATAGAGAGATTTTCTCAATTGAAGTTGCCTTCTCTTTTGATGATCCCAGTGTGTTAAGTTGACATAAACCAGAAAGCACATCTTATAAACCACAGATATTTATTTTATGAGCTCAATAAATATATGTGTGAAAATCATAATGTAGCTTCGGTAAGTATAAAGTAAAGCAAATAAGTAAGTTTTCTTTTTTCTTGCCTATTTGTAATGCATGGACTTTTATTGAATTGATCTCAATTCATTTTACAGGAAAGCCTTGGGTAGTAAACTTCAATTCACTAACAGGGAGACCAGTGATCTTCATATATATCTAGTTTGTGGGGAGCAGAAAACAGTCATTCAACAGCAAATGTAAAAATAAAAATGCATTATGGAATACTTTTTTTTTTAAATTATATCACACAATTTACACTAAACCAATGTTGTAACCTCCTTGTGAGGACTCATTTTGAAATGGACCTGAGGTCCCTCTATGAATTATAGTGGAGGTAGGGTGACTGGCTTCCTCAAACTATATTTTTATAGATACTTTGAAGTATTATTTTTAAATAAAAAGGAACAATATAAATCAAATTCTCACCTACATTGTAAAACTTTCTACATGGTTATGAAAACCAACTGTTACAGCCTTCATACTTCACTTTTAAAAAATAATCAGACTCAAAAGCACAGAAGTAAAACCACATCTTTTAAAATAATTTAAAAAGACATTCCAACAATGTTTAGTTTTTTTTTCTAGGAAAGTTTTGTCATGACAGTATATACAAGTTACCTCATAAACAGCCAATGTAGTAGTCAGTGATATATCTGAAATTATACTCCTAATTGCTCATTCACATTGACTGGAAAGTTGACTGCAAGGCCAGTACAGAGTTGTAATTCACACAGAGACAGTATCTGTGCTCAGGGGACCAATAATCTTTGTACTTATTCTCCTGGGTGCCAGGGCAATGAGCTCCTTCTGATCCCTGTTGGTGATGCCAGAAAAATGATGATGTCACAAGGCAGCACAGTATTAGCAGTGTTCCTTGCAGATGTGATATCACACTTTACCATGGAATTAGAAGACAGCATCCTAGATGCTTCAGAATTTCATATCAAGAAACCACTCCCTACAATTAATGGTGATCACCTTGTAGCTTGTTTTCAGAGAGCTTGTAGCATTTTTTCAAAGAGGATGGTGATTCAGTAGTTCGGTGGTAGTCATCCTCTGCTCGAGGGCAACAGTTCAGCTTCTCCATGCTGTCATGGAGATGTAAAATTGAAGCTGTAGCTATGTCCACATGCTCAGGATAAGGATCAGTGTGAGTTAGTCCACCTGGTTCTCCCAGTCAGGTCCAGAAGTAGAATGACATGATGGAGATTATAGCCATCTGACATGGGTAAAGTGTACTTGACCACAGTATATAATTCCATCAGGATGTCAGTGGTTTGTCCAGAGGCTTTGAGGGACCATATGAAGTTGGATGGCTACCTACAAATCTGGAATGATGACATTCTCCAACACTATCTGGGAAATATCTTCTGGTTGTCTGGAATTCACTGAGACTCAATAAAAGTACTATGGCTGCTTCCAACAGGCAACACAGCTAGTTGCTGTGTCTCACTAACTAATATCATTAATAAGGTAACTATTTTCATGTATACCCAGTTAGTGACGATGACTTGCTTAATGGGGGTACTTCAGGATCAATGTATCTGTCTTATATTCTTGTCATTCTTGAAAGATTCCTTGTCCATGGACAATGACTGCTTTGTAAACTTGAACTATGCAAACAAAAATATTCACTAGAAGAAGAAACATTAATTGAAAATAGTTTTCCCCACTAGACTACTTTTGGGTAAGCCTAGGGGTCATTCTTTTGATTGATGATTGATGTGGAAGGTTTACCTCACCATGAGTGATACCATCCCTAAGCTAGTGGTCCTTGATAGTATAAGAAAGCAGGCTTAATAAATCATGAACAGCAGTTTAGCAACACTCCTCCCCAGCCTCTGTTCCACTTTTTGACTTTTGGTTCCTGACATATCTTTCATTCACAATGGACTATAAGATTTAATATTATATAACCTCTTTCCTTTTCCAGATTGTTTTTGTCATGGTATTTGTAGCAGTAAAGGGCTAATATCAAAATATATATAAGAACTAAAGAAGCTTACCTCCAAAAATCCAAACAACCTAATCAAAAAATGGGTAATAGGACTAAACAGAGAATTTACAACATCAGGATCCATTATTATTCAGATATTAAAGTCAGCATATATTATCAAAAATAAAAAGTCATTTTGTTTTAATCCCTGAAATTCTGCCACATTGTACCCTACATTTTTGGAATTTTAGTTTCTGTGTATGTGTGTTTGTAAGTATTATATCCTTATATCAACCTTTTATTTTATAGCCATAGATTATTAAATTTATATTGCTGCATTTCTTATCCTTCATTAGAGAAGCTTATTGAGCCAGTGCATGATTAATACTGAGACTCATAATTGATCAAACTACAAAGAGTAAGGGCCTGAAGAGTGTTAAGCATTAGGAAGGACATTTATATCACAATCCCTCTCCCTCTATACTCAGGGATTATCATGGAAGAAGGGTCACAAAGATTATAAAAGACAGAAATGGTGACTGATTACACAGAAACCATGTTTGTCCAGACAGAACAGTGGACCTACACATATAAACTCCCAGTGGTTGTAAAAGCATGTACAAAATCTTTCCAAACACAAAGTATATAAAAATCCCATCATGGGATGGAAGTGCAGAAATGAGATTATACTTTTGTTATTGATACCTATGGAATGCTTAACTTTAATAGGATATTTATATTATATCTTCTTAATGTGTTTTAGGTTTTATCACTATTTTAGTTCTTTTTTCTCTGAAAAAATATTTGCATTCTGTTGTGGTTAATACTCATGGTCATCTACACAGGATATACATTGAAAAGACACAAGTTTGTAGCATATGTTCAAAAATTATTTTTATTACAATTTGGACTCCAATTATTCCTGTGAAGGATTGCCCACATGTGGTTCATTGAGGGCTCCTCATATCTGTAAATTTCTTAGTTATTTGAATGACACTTTGTCAAAAACATCATCTGACAACAATTCTTTTCCTTAAATATATATTGATTGTTGTAAAAAGCCTTGATGGTTTATTCTGATAAATTTTCTGATAAATTTCATCAAAACCTGTTGTGCTTGATAAGCCATATTTATCTCTGTAGCCTTAAGATTGTCTAATTTTTTTCTTTGCTTCATTAAAGTTTCTTTGTCTTCATCTTGTTTGTAAGTTTTAAAACCTTTTATATTTGGATATTGTGATATTTCATTAAATTAGGTGATTTGAGATAATTAAATAAATTTATCTGTCTTCTAATTTATTATTTCCATACATTCCTGTACTATATGAATTGGTCTATTTGTTGGTCTGTTTTACATTTCTATTGGACTACATTTATTTTCTTTACTCTTCAGCATTCATCTCATACTTCAAATAACTCTTGTTGAAGCTTACTAAGTTGAGCTTGCTCACATGCATGGTTAATACTCTGAATTGGTTATTTCTATTTGTTTATTTTACTTTTTAGTTCTAGAATTTCTATTTTTTGTATTCCTTATCTCTTTGATAGAATTCTCTTTTAGTTTATATGTGTCTCTATTGAATTCTTTTTAGTTCTTTAGCTTATCTTTAGTTTATGTACCATATATAAACCAAAGAGATGTTTACACAAATACAAAAATACAATCACTTTATAATGCTTGACCATTATGTTATATATATATATATATATATATATATATATATATATATATATATATATATATATATATATATATATAAAACATATAATGTCCTTGTATAACATCACCATGAAATATTTTTTATTTCTTTTTATGCCTTTAAATTTAAAATACTCACAGGAGGAAATACAGAGACAAAGAGTGGAGCAGGTACTGAAGAAAAGGTCATCCAGAGACTGCCTCACCTGGGGATCCATCCCATATGCAGCCACCAATCCAAGCCACTATTGCTGATGCCAAGAAATGCTTACCTACCAATAGGAGTTGGATATGGATATATTCTCAGAGGCTCTGTCAGATAAGGATGCTTTCAACTAACCATTAGACTGAGCACAGGAGGAGCTATATAAAGGACTGAGGAAGTTGAAAGAGTTTGCAACCCCATGGGAAGAACAATAATATCAAACAACCAAATCCCCCAGAGCTCCCAGGGACTAAAATGCCAACCAGTGAATATGCATGGAGAAACCCATGGCTACAGGTGCATATGTATCAGAGGATAACATTGTCTTGCATCAATGGGAGGAGAGGCTTTTGGTCCAGTGAAGGATCCTCATTTCCCCAGTGTAGAGAAATGCTAATGCAGTGAGGGAAACGTGGGTGGTTGGGAGTGGGAGCATCTTCATGGAAGCAAGGGGAGCAGGGAGGGGGATGGGAGAGGGGCAAAAAGAAGATAACGTATAAAATGTAAAATTTAGAATTCTCAATAAAATTTAAATTCTTATGACTACTGCAGACTATTTCAATTATAAGAGAGACAGAATCCAGTACTTGACATATGTCTTATAAACTGAAATTTTACAAAAACTCTTATCTCTCAGATCCAGTTATGACAATTTGGAGTTGACCCATATATACTCCATATATGCATACACACTCTATTTCCTATATTTTAGATTCTATTCATTACATATTTTGTTGTACTACAAGTAACTAAATGCATGCTATTATTTCTGTTTATTGATTGTTCTACCATTCAAATATAGTCACAATAATTCATTAGATCTTATCGTGCAACATATTTAGACATGCCACTATTACATTCAGTGATTGTATGTCTACATTTTTAACGTTTCATCAATTATATGGCTCATATCAAAATAATCATTTTATATATTTTGTATAGTAATAACATGATAGATACTGAATGTTATGCATCTTGATCTTAGTCATGTGCTAAGGAGCTTGAACGACAATCCTAAAATAGTCATTAATCTGAGTCAAACATTTACAAGTATAATATGTAATAAGCAAAGATGACTGCTTTTTTATGTATAGAAGGGATGTTATTCCTCACCAATGAAACAGATTGGGATTAAAGACCTAACATAAAAGGACTCTGTGGTGACTATGTCTATATTGTAGTTATAATAGCTATCAGAGTATATTTGTGGGCTTTTAATAAAGGAAAACATATCTTACATTTCATAGGTTACTCTAATTTAGTCTAGTGTATTTACATTTGCTGAATGAATCACCCACTGGTTTGCTATGAGCTATGGTCTACTTTTCATTTAATGAGCATGACTGGGAAGTTCAAATTCACCTGAAAAAATAACTGTATAGATATATTCCAGACTTCTCATTTTTTATTCCATCTAATACCACTTACTATATAGCAGGGGTATTATATACTTCACTAGACAAAGTTCATAGGCTTTTCTGTGACATGGGTGCTATTAGAAGTCATGTGAACACAAATAACATTTGTATACATAGATAACTGAGTCAAGCATGAAAAAGTAAAATCCATTAAGCTAGGCCTGCACTATGAAAAGTTTGATAAAATTGGGACATTATAAAAAGATTTAGGCTATTTAAAGTCCAATTGAAAAGTAAGAAAAGAATATTTTCAAAATGACAAGTTGATTGGTTGCTAATGGTTTCCAATAGTATAACTCAAATGCTCCCCTGAGGGAATCTGCTACAAATAGTCCTGTTGAAACTAGTGAGTGCATTTTTTTACATGCAAACCCACTGGTTATCTATTAATGCAGACTTTACTATGGGGATTCCTACAGGACATAATAGCCAAAATTAGTATATTTAACTTGTATTTCATTTTCACTACTTTAAATACTGGAAATATATTATTTTGTTTTAACCCAATTTTGAAACTTTCTAACAGAATTTTTCATCAGCTATCCCTTTCAAGTAAAACACTTTGTTCTCATTGGTTCTACGAATGAGAATATAGAATTTATACTATGCCAGAGGCATCCATACAATGTTCCAAATTTCTCATATTACATAATAGAGTATATAAAATTAATATAGCCCTCCTCAATCTCACTTAAAATATTTACATCTATGAATTCTGGCTTGTAATAAATTTTAAATTTTGTATTTTGAACTCAAGTTTAAAGAAGAGCACTACACACTAACTGTGGAAATAAAAGTGAAATTACTTTTATTTTAAAATTATCATTACATTGTAAATATTGGTATAAAAGGCTAAAGATCTTTATGCATGTTATCAATTATCCATTGGACAGTCTTTTAGTCACCCTACCATTTCTATGAGATCCCCAATTTCAGCTTTGTTGAGTTTAGAACCAAACATATGGTTATTTCCATAGCAAGAACACCAACATATTCTGTAGCTTAAGTGTATTGTTCAGGAAAGTTGAGAGAAGACATGGATTTCCTTTTTTCTTCATCAGTCCCATTTATTGTCCTGGATTCTATTTTGTTTCCTGGATTCCTTTTGGTACATTTAAGCTTTAAATACCAACTAAGTGACTTTAGACCAACCACAAAACAGAGAAAAAAAGATTGCCACAGAAATGTCCACCACTTATAATATCTAAGATTTAACTCCTATATAAATGTATTTCTTCATTCTTCACTCAATGTTTCCATAATTTTGACTAAACTCTTACTAAAATACTATAGTCTGCAGGAGATGCATTGTCCTATATTACAGGAATAAACTTCCATAGTCTACATTATACTGTTTTCTGGACAATTCTAAGCAATGCTGTAGCATTTTTTTTTTTTGTAGATTAGAAATGTATGTATATGAAATAGCTTCCCACTACTAATATAAATTGCTGCTATTTCATTTAGTAGCTAGGACATTTGGCATTCTTTTAAATGAAGATCTTACTATTTTGTAGCCCAGGGCAATGCTTTGACCTTTTCAATATTCCATAATTAGATTGGCTGCAATTCTACTTTGCCTCCTGTTTACAGTCTCAGCAGCCTCTGGGAAAGGGGCAGAATGGCCAGCTGTTCACAGTTGAAAATATTTTAAAGGTCAAAGAAATAGAGCATTTTAACTGTCTATTTTAATGAAACATTTTCACCTTTTTGTATGAGAATCTAAAGAAATAGGAAATGTATTTTCCATAAAACAAAGATGAGACTTTTTGCTACTTCAGTTCTGAAATTTTTCACCTGACTTAGGTATATGTCTTGACCTTTAGACAGAGTTGTATACTTACAAAACTATTTTATTCTGTCTTTGTTCATCTCTCATCCCATTCAAAGCATGCCCATTTCTCTTTATTACTTACAAAAATGGGATATCTGAATAAAGTTTTAGCAAAGTCTATGGGTTCCAAGCTGTATGATGAATGAAGTAATGTCTGCTTTTGAGAGAAACATATATTAGTTGTTTTCTACTGTAGCTCACCTTAAAGAAACTTGAGTCTTTCCTAATGTTCTCCCATATCTTTTGTCAGGTTATAATTATCAAGGCTCTTTACATGATTTTTTGACATAGAACAAGTAAATGATACCCCCTGTATTTCAAATCCACACAGCCTGGTAAGGTAATACATAACTTCTTGGTAATCATTTAATAAGTAGTTTTGAAAATACAAAAACGCAAGGGAGTTGTCTTGGGTTTTCAAAAGCCAAAGGACTCACATATTGCTTGAAGAGAATTTTATTCATAGAAAATAGCACTTTTGTTTATAAATTTAAGTGATATATTCTTCCATAATAATTTATTTATAAATATTATTTGCATATCTCCTTATGAGAGAAATTATATTATTACAACCATTTTTTACTAGGCCGTGTGAAAAACAAAGGAAAAAAAAAGCAACAAAATACCTTGCATAATATAAACTAAGGTTATAGCTTCTCTCCGGGATTCATGTTTTCTTATAGCCAGAAAAATAATTTATAAAAGAAAAATTCAAGAGACAAGTTGTCTAGTAAGTTCTAAGTAATGTCACTATTACTTGTATACTTAAAAAGTTTTCTTTGAGTAGCTCTTAAGACAGACACAATACTTCACCTTCAAGTGTACCACTTCTAGCATCCCTGAAGGTGTATTCTAGTAGTGACTTTAGGCTTTATGTACTCATGTTTCCTTGGCAAATCTTTATCTATAATTTCAAAATTTTTACAGAACTCCTCCAGATTGTTCTGTTCTGCAACTCCCTTTGTGCTGGTGATCTGTGTATAAGTTATCACTTTGTAGAGTTTTGCATAGAATTCTTGATATAGAATAAATTTATATTACACCCTAATCACTGCCCCCTTCCATGACACCAATAACAGAGTCCCATCTCCCCTCTATTTCTTCTCTGAGAGGGTAGGACTCCAAGGTTATGATCATATTGTGATGCATAAAGTCTCTGCAGGGTTAGTAGAACTCTCTCAAACTGAGGCCAGATGAGGTAGCCCTGTTGAGTAATGAGTTCTAAGTCAAGAAACAGCTTTATGAACATGCCTGCTCCAGTTGTTGGGGTATCTACATGAAGAATATGCTGCAAATCTGTTGTATATGTGATAGGGCCCTCATTCCAGCTTGTGAACGTTCTTAGGTTGGTAGCTTAATATATGAAAGCTCCCATATGTTTAGAAAAATTGATTCAGTTGGTTTTCCTGTGGGCTTTCCATCCTTTTTACACCTTCAATCCTTCCCCATCTCTTCCATAAGAGTCTCATCTACCACACTTTCAAAGAATAGTTAATGCCAATACTCCTCAAATCATTGAACAAAACAGAAACAGAAGGAACACAGCTAAATTCATTTTATAAGGTCATAGTCACAGTGATACCTAAACCACAGAATGACTCAAAGAATGAGAGTTTCAGACCAATTTTGCTTAGGAAAATGGAACAACCATGCTACGTATAATTTTTGCAAATTAAATCCAAGAACACAGTAAAATATCATTCAATCTGATCAAATAGACTTCATCCCTGTGTGTGAAGGTATGTTTAATATCTGAAAATCCATCAATACAATCCATTATATTAGCATACTGAAAGAAAAAATATTGTGTGATGATTTTATTACTTGCTGAAAATGCCTTTCACAAAAATTCAACACTTCTTTATGTTAAAGGTCTTGAAGATATCAAGAGTATAAGTGTACACCAAGCCAATAGCTAACATCAAATTAAATGGAGAAAAACTTGAAGGAACCCCACTAAAATCAGGGACAAGACAAGCTTCCTACTCTCTCTCTAGACAACAAAATGAGATAAAAGGATATAAATTTGAAAGGAAGAAGTAAAAGTGTGGGTTGATGTTAAGGTGATACATGATTAGACAGTGGAGAGGTAGGTAAGGTAAAAGCTAGGAAAATGAAAGAGGAGGACTGTAGGGGAAAAGGAATGAAGATGGAGGTAGATGTTTATGTTTCTCTTGGTGCATCTCTTCATAAATAAGGTTGTAATGAATGTTTTATAAGGGATGGTATTGTAAAGATCATTTGACTTATAAAGGTTACCAAATTATATTATACCTATTGCATCAGAGTAATTTGGTGTATTTTTTGATGTGACTACTTAATTGAGTTCAAAGTGTGTAATGGAATAACACATGAAGCTGCCACAGGGTTGGGATATATGTGTCTAGGGTTTGGCAACGACATACCAAGGGGAAGTGTGTGAAAACAACATGATAGGTCGTTGGTATCCACTCAGGAAAGAAGCAGCAATGGGGCAATAGGGTGAATTGAACCAGCATTCATAGAGGCAGCATGGAATGCTAAGTTAGAGATCCCAGCAGTGCCAGATGGCCTCATGGGAACTGATAGCCAGAATTTCTGACTAAAAGTGACAGCTGAGAGAAGGCAGTGTGGAGACCAAAAATATGTGCACAGCTCCACACTAGAGCAGCATCTGTGGAGTGAGACCTTGGGAGCCAGTAAAAGTTTAAGCCTTCTATTTAGTATTTACTGCAACATCAAAGTATCACTACTCAGGGATTATGTGATAGCATACAAAAGCAATTACCAAAATTCAACCAGAGCACTCTTATACCTGATAAACACTTTTCAGCAAAGTGACTGGTTATAAAATTTACTCAAAGAAATCAGTAGACTTTTTTATATAAATGATAAGCATGCTGAGAAAGGAAGTAGAGAAATAATATATTTCACAGTACTTACAAATAATACAAAATATCTTGGTGTAATTCTTACCAAGCAAGTGAAAGATCTGCATGGCAAGATCTTCAAGTCACCAAAGAAAAAAATTAAAGAAGATATTAGAAGATAAATAGATCTCCCAAAGAAAACTATGCATCCCCCTTTGATCCGTCCTCTTTACCTAACCTCTCAGAGTCTATGTTTTATAACACTGCTATCATTTACTTACTGATATCCTCTTATAAGTGAATACCATATTTATCGTTCTTCGTCTAATTTCTCCACACAGGATTACTTTTTTAGTAGCATTAATTTGCCTTCAAATTTGATTATATCACTTTTTTTTTACAGTCGAGTAATACTTCATTGTATAAATATATCACATTTTCTTTATTCATTTTTTGTTGAGAGAAATCTAGATTGTTTCCAATTTCTGACTGTTATGAATAAAGCACAATGAACATACTTGAGTAAGTGTTCTTGTGGAAGGATGTAGCAAGCATCCTTTGTGTAAATGTTCAAGATTGGTATAGCTTGGTCTTGATTTAGATCAATTCTCAATTACTAACCAAAATTCCTTCTTTTATATCATTAGTGATTGAAATTTTTTCTTTAATTTTTGTTTGACAAGGTGAAGCTTGCCTCTCTACTCTTTACTTCCTGTTCATGTTACTAAATTTGTCATGGCCAGAATTGCCTGAGTTTGAGTTTAGGTCTTCTTTATTAATCATATTTCCAATTTCAGGTTAATCATTTTATTTAATTCATTGTAGTCTCTCTCTCTGTCTCTCTGTCTGTGTCTCTGACTCTCTCTGTGTCTCTCTGTCTGCGTCTCTATCTCTCTTTATCTGTCTCTCTCTCTGTGTCTGTCTCTCTCTCTCCTCCCTCCATTCCTTCCTGACTCCTGCTTCTCCCTCTCTGTGTTTGCGTGTTGTACATGTTTTTGTATATTTGTTTCTGCATTTTAAAGGTCATTTTCTTTTTTACGTTGTTTGTTTTAAGTTCTTTTTCTTCTGCTTCAGCTATTCCAGAATATTCAGAGCCTACAGTGATTAGGGTAGCTATGCTCTAGCAGAGATATATTGTGCTAGCTGTTATTGTGTTTTTATACTGACGTCTTGGCATCTTGGTTTGGATGATTAAAGCTCTACTTGCTTATTGCTGGAGGGTGAGTGTTTTGTTCCTTGGTTTCTGTTCCCATGAAGAATTTCAGTATTATGGCTGTGTTGCCTTTTTTCTTGTCCTCTTTAGCTGGCATGTTCAATGTGAATGCCTGCTGGTGTTGCCGGCTAGGTAACTAGAGTGAGTTGGGGGAAAGATGCTTGGAGCAAATGGTCGTTATGATCCTTTAGGGATCAGTTTAGAGCAGAAAGGGAAACCAAAGCAAGTTACCAGTTACAGAACAGAGAATGAAACAGGGATTGGAGATTGGATCTCAGGAAAGTAGATGAAGTATGGGGTCAGCCTTCAACCTACTCGTTACCGTGGGATGAACATCCCTCAACAGAGGGTGCCTGGTGTGGAGGTGGTATCTAGGATAAAGCAATAAATGTATAGAGAAAGGTTAGGAGTAGATGGTTTATAGGAGCCACTGGAAATGTAAGCATGGGTAAAGTAAGGTTGCAATGGGTATTCTGCGGCAGATCTAGAGTGAAACATGGGGATTGCTCCTGGGGAATGACAAGAGGAAAATGTTAGATGACAGACTACCTACCTTTCTGGTAGGTGTAGACTGTAGTTTAGCATGGGGTACCTGCTGGAGTTGGGGGCTGGGAAACAGCAACAACTGGGAGGAGGTGGTTAGGAGGAGATAGTTTGTTGCATTCATAGGAAGTTTAGAGAAAATTCTTCATTAATGGCCCTCTGGATGTTTGTGGTATCTCAGTATCCCTCTTGTAATTGTAATATCTGTACATTTATGTCTTCTAAATCCTGTTTTAATTTCCAAACACAAATGCTTTGTTTCATTGATATTTTGGTTTGTTTTTGTTCTGTCAGTTTTATTAATTTTCCACAACTTGATTAGTTATGTAAATTTTCTCTATTTTGTTAAATCTATTTTTGGATTCCTACGACTTTGACTTGCATCAGCAAATTATTTCCTTGAGACCTCTCTAGATATTAATGAAAGCACTCATATATACAAATTTTCCCACTAGAACTGACTTCACTATGTTCCAAAGATTTTCTTTTACTTTAACTTGTTTCTGAGATTTTGTAATTTTCTTCCAAATTTCTTCAGTAAATAACTTACTAATGCAAAAGTATAACCTTAAATCTCTATATTTAACCAACTTTGATAATTCACTTTATTTTTCTTATAGTATAATCCAGTTGTATATAATAAATTATTTTAATATATTTTAAATTAGAATGATTTACTTTATACCACAAAATATAATATGCTTTAGAGACATTATGAGTTGCTGACAAGAGTGTGTTACAGTTATTATATAGAATATTCTGTAGATGCTTGTTTAATCCATTTGATCTGTGGTGGAGTTTAAGCTTTTCTTTCTTTTTTGGTCTGTATTATATATTAGGTTAGGTATTGAATTTTCACTTAATTATTCTTTCTAGGCACATAGGTTACTTTCCATTATATTATAGTTTTTACTAGTTTGGATGGACAAAAATAGAAATCTGTGTGGGTATAGGTACAATTATTGCATATTTTGACGAGTTGATGACTTTGTCAGTATAGAGTTAACTTTTTTTTTCATTTCTTCTATTTTTGCTTGAATGCTTATCGTCAAAAGCAAGTATTCTTGGGGTGTCATTTATTCCTTCCATCTCTATGATGCATTTCTTTGGCAGTGAGGTCAGTTAATGGAAGTTTTCAACAATACCGTAACCATGGTGCTACTTTGAATTTCTGGCAAGAGAGGAGAAATTCTATGGAGAGATATTTATGTCACGCCCTTTAAATATCAGACTATTATACTATGTTTATATTTGAGAAATTGATGTGTTTAATAGCATAGTTTCGAAATATACTAAAATTTCATTAAACCTACAGAATACACATTCTTCTCAATTTTCCATAAAACTACTTTGAACCATAGCCAAAACAGAAAACTTGCAAAGTAAAAACAAAGCATTTTATTGTATTTTTTACATTTTATATCATTACAGAATAAAACTTGAAATAAACATCAAGAGAAATCACAACTATTACATATATATTTGAATAGCAAACAATATCTTTTTGAATTAAGCAATAGGTCATTGAAGAAATTAGACAGGGAAGTGTTCACATTTGTAGAATAAAAGGAAAATGATAGCCCAAATTATATGTGTCTTTGAGACAAATGAAAATGAATATATTTTATCTATACTTCATCATGCTAAAATTTCAGAGACATCAGTTTTAAATAACTTAAAAAGACACCTCAAAGTAGTCGAAAAGAAGACAAAGAGAAACACAATAGATGTCCAAATAGCATTAAAGCATAAGGTTATTAAATGGATATTACTTTAAAATAATATGTACAATCAATCAAATAAAATATTATGGTTCTTTTGTAAAAAAATGATCAAGGTTGATAAACCTATGCAACCTAAAGGAAAAAGAAATAAGAACCATATTTATCGCATTAGACATGTAAGACAACCAATTCCAGTGAAAACCAGATAATCTTGTTGCATTATTTCAAAAAAATATTTTACAAAATCATAAAAAAATTTTGCAGAACTGAGTAAGTTCTTAGCCATATATGATTTGCCAAGAGTAAATCAAGAAAGATATAAACAATTTATATAGTTACACAGAAAGAAATGAGATTAAACTAATATTAAAACTTTTTCTTTAGAGAAAAGGATTGGACCATATGAACACATTGCTAATTAAAAGTAATATTCATTAAACTCTTCCACAAAAAATATAGGAATGAACTTTGACAAAATGAGTAAATGAAATATTGCTTAATTCTAAACCTACATTAAAAAACATGAAAAAAGAAAACTATAGATCAGCTTATAAAACAAATAAATGATAAATAAAATACTTTGATTCAAGAAAATTTTAATTAAAGATCGGGTTATAAAGACATCTGGGCTAGAATGATTTCTTTGCAGTTAAGAGAACTTTCTGCTCTATCAAAGAACTCAGGTGCAGTTCTTAGCACCCGTTTGCCAACTTATACCTTTCAGTGAATCCAGAAACTTTTTCTGGCCTTTATAGGCATTCATACGCCAAGAGTATATATGCGTATTCAAGTAAAATACTTATAAACATAAAATAACAGTAAATAAATGTTTTCTCCCATTTCTATTAGTTTGTTTAAAATTCTCACAATTTTTCCAGATCCCGCTCACTTCCCTACCAACTCGTTTGGTCCTTTAAAAAAATACTTAAAATTGAATTCATTCTTACCTCATATTCTTCTTGAGGTGGTCATTCACTGGGGTGTTGTCCACTTATCCAATCCCTCTCTTCCTAGAAAACTGTTGCTGGGATTATATGTGTCTCAGACATGCACAAGTTTGTGCATGCTGTGTGAGGTTATACATGCAATTGTGCAAACAGTGCAAAAGACATTGTTTCCATGTAGTCATCTACAGCCTCTGGGCTTTAACTCTTTGTTCCTTCAATGATCCCACAGCCTCCAACATGGTGTGGGTATACAGTATGCATGTTTGTCTTAGGACAGAACAACCTCTAGTCTTTCATTTTCCGTACCTTGGTCAGGTATGATTCTCAATATTAATCACAATCTACTAAAATAGAAGCTTCTTAATACAAAAAGTGATTGCTTTCTCCCATGATTGTCCTTATTACTATCGCACTGGTGGGCATATATTTTAATAAGCCTATTTCTTAATTAACAGAAAAATCACACATGATTTCATTCACCAAATTAAGGTAGATTGGCATGGCTAAAGAGGATTAGATTTGTCATATGTTCTTTTGTCATATCACCTAAAGATTTCAAAAAATATAGAAATAGAACCTCTATTTAAATAGAATTTCCAGAGCACAGCCTTTTTTATAAAAAAAGAAAAATGATTGAATGTATCAATAAATATTTTTCTATGCTAAAATATAGAATTTTTATTTTAAATTTTCTAGAACCATATTGAATGAAATGATATAAACCTCACAAATCTTGAGATGGGGATTTTCTTCAATAGTAGAGCTCTTCATTAGTAAGTGCTCTGGTCCTTAACTCTGAAAAACAAACAAAAACAATAAACCCTTGCAGAGTTAATATAAGCAGCCATAGCTACTTGAACAAGACTACAAGACTTGCACAGAAATAAGATGTGGAATTGAGAAGGGTGCTCTTTGAAAAGAAGGGTGTTCTATATTTAGAAAGAATGGGAAACTATGCAATAGTGTAGTATGAAATGACCAATGGAAATTTTTGTAATATTCCCAGACAAAATCTTTCATTCTATTTTTGAAAAGTAAAAGTAAAACCTTAGCGCTATGAAGCACTCAGCATAGTTTGATCACCTGGGAGTTTTAAAATTGTGAGTTGCCTCTCTTCTGGATACTTTACTTTCATAACCTAGAACTTGTGAATATGACATTACTATTGCATTATGTCTCCATACTTGCCTGTAACTGTGGGCAGGGTGCTTAAGATGTGATAATACAGAATGTGAAAACTAGCATTACATGATTCATTTTCTTTGTTGATCATGGGTTTTAGATAGATCTATAAAACAATGCATATGTATATTTTTATCAAAGTAGAAATAAAACAGTGTGATTAAGGCTAATGAGAGATGGAGGATAAAAAAGAAAGGCAGATGGACATAATATTAAATCTGTTCAAAGTACATTATATCCTTGAATGAAAATGTCCTATGAAAGTTACTACTATAGAAAATAACTATATAACACTAAAGCAAAAATATAACAATAGAAAAACCAACAAAACAGTTGTATTATAACTTTTGATTCTTTATTTTATTAATAGCATAAAACACTATATATATATCACAAATGCTGCCCCAATCCACCCAGTTCTGCCTCACAGAGCCCACCCCTCCAATTCCCCCTCCTCACCTATGAGAGGTTAGGATTCCCCTGGGCATCGTCCCACCCTGACACATGCACTCCCACCAGGCCAGGAAAGGAAGCCCTGTTGGGGAAATGATTACACAGTTAGACTACAGCTTTAGAGATAGCCCATGCTCCAGTTGTTGATGGACCCACATAGAGATCAAGCTGTATATCTGCTACAAATATTTCCTGGGCCTCATTCTAGTCTCTGTATGCTCATTAGTTGTTATTTCAGCCTCTGAGCATTACCAGGTATCACAGTTTATTGATATTGTTCATTTTCCTGTAGAATTCCTATCCCCTTCAGGGCCTTCAATCCTTCCACAAACTTTTCCATAAGACTCCCAGAATAACGTTTGGCTGTGAGTATCTGCATCTCTTTTAGTCAGCTCTTTGGTAGAGCATCAAAGTGGGCAGTTATGCTAAGATCCTGATTGAAAGCCTAACAGAGTATCATTAATAGTATCAGGGATTGGTACATGAACATAAAATAGGTCTAAAGTTAGCACTTTTATTGGTTGGTCATTTCTTTATGTGCTGTCCCATGTTTGTCTCTGTAATTTATTTAAACAGGACAAGTTTAGGGTCAAAAGTACTGTGGGTGGGCTAATGTACTTGTATCTGCACTGAGGGCCCTGCCTGGCTAGAAGAGGATGACTCTTAAAGTTCTATGACCCAACTGTTAGACATCTTGGCTAAGATCACCTTTAATACTGGGAGTCTCCTTTATACCAGGTCTCTGGTATTTCCTAGAGATTCCTTAGACTACCCCAACCTCAGCAGCAGCAGATTTCCACTAACTCTTCCTGCCTTCCCTCCCCCTTTCCTGTCTCTACCCATATCTGACCTTGACCACCACTCATTTTCTGCCCATCCTCCCTCCAACACAGTTACTCCCTCTCTCTTCTTCTTATGACTATATTAAGTGAGATTCAAGCTTAGACCTTCAATTATTCCTTCAACCTTCCTTCTTATTTAACTTCTTTGTATCTATGGGGTATATTATGGGCATTGTAAACTTGTTGGCTAATATCAACCTATCTGAAAGTACATAACATGCATATCCTTTTTAATTGGGGTTATCTCAATAAAGATAATATTTTCTAACTCCATCAATTTTTCTGCAAACACTTGTTTTTAATAAATTAATTGCATTCCATTGTGTAGATATGTCACATTTTCTATATCCATTCTTCTATGGAGAGACACCTGGGTGGCATTCAGTCTCTGGCATCCAGTTTCTTGCTATTATGAATAAAGCTGCTGTGAACATAGTGAGGCAATTGTCCATGGTATATGGTAGAACATCTTTTGGGTATATGTCCAGGAGTGGTACAGCTGAGTCTATAGGTAGAACAATTTCCAGTTTTATGAGAAACAACCAGATTGATTGCCAGACTCTGTCTACAAGTTTGTACTCCCATCAGCAATGGACGGGTGTTTTCTGTCTCTGCTTGTTTGCTAGTATGTGGTGTCCCTTGAGTTTTTATCTTTGTCATTCTGATGGGTATAAGATATAACCTTAGCTTGTTTTAATTTGCATTTCCCAGATGCCTAAAGACTTTGAAGATTTTTTTAAGTGCTTCTTGGCCATTGCAGATTCTGCTGTTGAGAATTCTTTGTTGAGTTCTACGTACTGTTTTCCTATTTTTTATTGGGTTCTTTGGTTTCTTGGAGTCTAATTTATTAGGTTATTATATCATATATATTATATAATATTAACTTTTTGTTAGATGAAGGATTAGTAAAGATCATCACCCAGTTTGTAGGCTGTCACTTTGTCCTAAAAACTGTATCCTTTACTTTACAGAATCTTTTTAGTTTAATGAGGTCCCATTTATCAGTTGTTGATCTTTGAGCCTGAATATTGCTATTCTGTTCAAATTGTCTCCATTATCAATGCATCCAATTCTATTTCCTACTTTCTCTTCTATTAAATTTAGTTTTTTCCAACTTTGTGTGGATGTTCTTGATCTACTTGGACATAAGTTTTATGCAGCATGATATAAGTGAATCAACTTACATTCTTCCACATGCAGAAATCTAGTTAAAACAGCACCATTTGTTGAAAATGCTTTCATTTTCATTTTATGGGTTTTATTATCTTTTCCAAAAATCAAGTGTCTGTAGCTATTTAGGTTTATTTCTGGATCTTTAAATTGATTCCATTGAATAACTTCTGTGCCAGTAACATGCTGTTGCACCATTGTATAGCTTGATATCAGGGGTGGTATTTCTTCCAGAAGTTCCTTTATTGTTCAGAATTGTTAACAATATTTAGCTATTCTGTTTTTTGTTTTTTTTGCTTTTTTCATTTTTTATATGTAGTTGAGAAGTGTTCTTTCAAGGGCTACAAAAAGTTGTGTTGGAATTTTGGTGGGAATTACAAATTTGATGGGAATTGAATTAAATCTGTTGATTGATTTTCATAAGATGACCATGGATTAATTAATCTTACTGGTCCATGAGATTGAGAACACTTTCTATTTTAGGTATATATTCTTCCATTTTTTCTTCATGGACTGGAAATTTTTGTCCTAAATGTCTTTTGCTTACTTGGTTAGAATTACACCAAGATAACTGTGGCTATTTTGAAGGGTTTTGTTTCCCAAATTTCTTTATCAGTCCATTTACTATTTGGATAAGGAGGGATAGTGATTTTGTAGAGTTATTTTTGTTTCCAGACACATTGCATCAAAGAAGAGCAAATATCAATAGTCCTTATAATCCCCCACAAAATAGGAACAGAAAAATATACCTTTTATATTGATACAAAAATTTGAACTTTATATTGCCCATTTACTATTTTGATTATTTACCTTCATAACACAAGTATTTCTTTTAAAAATAACCATGATTGGTTTCATAATCTTTGTTTGATTAGTCATTATCATCATAAGTCTATTTGCCTGTTTAATCATAGATTTTTTTGAATATTTTATCAAATATATTATTGCTGTCCTGATGTTCTTAGCTATTATATTCTATATGAATGACTGTGGTTGATTTCATAGGTATGACTCCCATAGATTCATGCATTTAAATGTTCTCTCATATGGAGTGGAACAATTATTAGGTGTGGCCTTATTGAAGGAGGCATGGCCGTGTTGGAGTAAATGTATCACTGTTTAAAAGAACTTTGAGGTCTTTATGTTCATGCTTTGCCTCCTGTTGATGGTATTTTCTTCCTGGATGCCTGCAGAAGACATTTTTCTGTTGCTGTGTTTGGATCAAGATGTATTACTTTTGGCTCTTTCACCACCATGTTCACTTGCAGGATGCCATGCTTCCCTCAGGATGATAATGGATGGACTGAACCTCTGAAACTATATTGTATGTAAGCTCCAGTTAAATAGTTTCCTTTATGAATTGCCTTTGTTATGGTATTTCTTCACAGGAATGAAATGCTAAATAAGGCACACTGGTTTAGATTTTTATTGGTCTTCTAATTAGCTTATAATTGTTATTGCTATCTGAACATAGATGATACATTCTGGTGTGTTTAAATAATATATCCCTATTTCTGGAACTTAGTACTTATATTTGTTTCCTTTCTTAAAGCTGCGGATGAAAAATCTTGGATAGAATTCAGTGAGTTCTATTTCCCATGTAGTGTATGCATAGTGATGCTGATTCTCAGACCATAGAACCCTAAAGAAGCAACCGTGTCAGTCTTTTTGACCACCATGGAATATTGTAGTTTCATGCCTGTATTTCACTATCTTTTGTAACATTCCTTTTTTGTGCTTAGCTGCCCTGTATGTATTAGTATCACATCCAGCTGTTAGTTTCCACAAAATGGAAGATGTTTGTTCTACTGTTTTCAACAACTCCCTGGAATATCAATAATGTAATTCTTTAAAGTTAACCCCTACAATAGAAAAAAAAAAAGTTCCACCAAATGCTCAGGCCATTTGCCACCAGAAACAGCAGAGATCAAAGGACACAGGCTGAGTTAGACTGCGCTGCAAATAGCTGGGGCACAGAGAGGCCTGGCCCAAGGAAACAGAAAGTGTGCCCGCCCATGATTAATTCAGGGGAGGAGTAACTCTGCCATAGGGACTCCGTTTCCACCCAGAACGCCCTTGCATGCGAACCAAACACTCAGGGCATTTGACACTGGAAACAGCAGAGATCCATGGACGCAGGCCAGGAACATGGGAGAGACAGGAACCAATCACTGACACAAGACCACGTATAATTACAGAAAACAAGATGTCAAGAGGAAAGCGAAAGTACTTACACAACGGAAACCAAGAAACCTGGCAACACCCATCTCAGCAAACAGCAGAATGCCAAACAATCCAGAAAAAGAAGACTCAGACCTGAAATCATATCTCAGGATGATGATGGAAATCTTTAAAGAACAGGAGGAAAAGCATAAAGAACTAGAAGCTTTTAAAGAGGAAATACAAAACCACTCAAAGAACTCAAAGAACTAGAGTAAAACAAATCCAAAAAGATGAAGGAATTGAAGAAGGAATTTAAAATGGAAATGGAAACAGTAAAGAAAACACTAAAAGAGACAACCCTGGAGGTAAAAAACCTAAAAACATAATCAGAAGTCACAGATGCAAGCATCTCCAACAGACTACAAGAGACTGAAGAGAGAATCTCAGGGGCCAAAGATAACATTGAAAACATAGAAAAAACAGTCACAGAAGATGCAAAAGCCAAAAAGTTCCTAACCAAAAATGTCCAGGAGATCCAAGACACAATGAGAAGACCAAACAAAGGATAATAAGAGTAGAAGAGGGCAAAGAATATCAACTAAGAGCCACAGTAAATATCTTCAACAAAATCTTAGAAGAAAACTTCCCTACCCTTAAGAATGAGATGACCATGAGCATAAAAGTAGCATATAGAACTCCAAATATAGTGGACCAGAAAATAAATTCCTCCTGACACATAATAGACAAAACTCCAAGTGCCCAAAGAAAAGAAAAAAATACTAAAAGCAGTAAGGGAAAAAGGTTATGTAACATATAAAGGCAGACCAATCAGAATCAGACCAGATTTCTCAACAGAGACTATGAAAGCTAGAAGATACTGGACAGACATAATGCAGACACTAAGAGAACACAAGTGTCAGCCCAAGCTGCTATACCCAGCAAAACTCTCAATCACCATAGATGGAGAGACCAATATATTACAGGACAAAACTAAATTTACACAATATCTGACCAAAAAACCAACACTACAACCAATTATAGGTGGAAAACCTGATACAAAGAGGGAAAATATATCCTAGTAAAAGCAAGATAATACCAAAGCCAGAAAAAATAAGAAGAAAGAAACACAGGCACAATTCTACCTCTAAAAGCAAAAATAGCAGTGAATCAGCCACCACTATTACTTAATATCTGTTAACATAAATGGATTCAATTCCCCAATAAAAAGACATAGGCTATCAGACTGGATACATAAACAGATCCCGAATTTTGCTTCATACAAGAAACTCATCTCAGAGACAAGACAGACACTATTTCAGAGTAAAAGTTTGGGGAAAAAAAAAAAAAAAAAAAAACTTCTAAGCAAACAGCCCCAAGAAATAAGCTCGAGTATCCATTCTAATATTAAATAAAGTAGATTTTCAACTAAAAGTTATCAAAAAAGTTAAGGAGGACACTTTTTGCTCATTATGGTGAAAATTTGCCAGGAAGAACTCTCAATCCTTAACATATATGCTCCAAATAAAGGAGTACCCATATTCATAAATGAAACCCTACTAAAGCTCAAAAAAAAACATTGTCCACCAAACAATAATAGTGGGAGACTTCAACACCACACTCATATCACTACTCAGACCATAGAAACAGAAATTGAACAAGGACACATTGAAACTAGCAGAGGTTATGGACCAATTGGAATTAATAAACATCTACAGAACATTTCATCCTAAAACAAAAGAATACAATTTCTACTAAGTACCTCAGGGCACCTTATCAAAAATTGACCATATAATCAGTCACAAAACAAGCCTCAATATATATAAGAAGTCTGAAATACTCCCATGCATCCTATCAGATAATCATGGTCTAAGGCTGGTCTGTAATAACAATAAAGATAACAAAAAGCCCATACACACCTGGAAACTAAACAATGCTCTATTAAACAATAGCATGATCAAAGAAGAAATAAAGAAATAAACGATTTTCTAGAATTTAATGAAAATAAAATCACAACATACATACCCAAACCTATGAGATGCAATGAAAGAAGCACTGAGAGGAAAACCCATAGCTCTGAGTGCTTCTAAAAAGAAACTTGAGAGAGCATACACCAGCAAGTTGACAGCACAGTTGAAAGCTCTAGAACAAAAGGAAGCAGATACACCCAAGAGGACTACATGGCAAGAAATAATCAAACTCAGAGCAGAAATTTACCAAGTTGAATAAAAACGAACCATTCAAACAATCAACAAAACCAAGAGCTTTTCTTTAATACAATTAACAAGATTAATAAAACCTTAAACAGACTAACTTGAGGGCAAAGAGAGAGTATCCAAATTAACAAAATCAGGAAGGAAATTGGAGACATAATAACTGAAACTGAGTAAATTCAAGAAATCATCAGATCCTGCTACAAAAGCCTATATTCAACAAAGCTGGAAAATTTAGAGGAAATGGATGAATTCCTAGACAGATACCAGATACTAAAGTTAAGCCAAGACAAGGTAAATCATTTAAATAATTGCATAACACCTAAAGAAATAGAAGCAGTCAGCAAAAGCATCCCAACCGAAAAACCCCAGGACCAGATGGGTTCAGAGCAGAATTCTATCAGATATTTAGGAACAACCTAACAGCATTACTCTCCAAATTATTCCACAAATTAGAGTCAGATGTAACACTACTTAACTCATTTTCGAGGCCAAAATAACACTCATTCCTTAACCACACAAAGACCCTACAAGGAAAGAGAACTTCAGAATAATCTCCCTTAGGAACACTGATGCAAAAACACTCAACAAAATACTTGCAAACAGAATCAAAAATACATCAAAATGATCATTCACCTTGATCAAGTAAGCTTCATCCCTGGGATGCAGGGATGGTTTAATATACGGAAAAAAAGATCAATGCAATCCACTATATTAAAAAAAAAAAAAAAAAAAAAAAAAACACTCATAGGGAAAAAAAAAAAAACCACATGGTCATCTCACTAGATGCTGAGAAAGCATTTGATAAATATCAAGACTGCTTCATGTTAAAAGTCTTGAAAAAACAGGAATCAAATGCCCATACATAAACATAATAAAAGCAATAAACAACAAACCAATAGCCAACATTGAACTTAACTGTAAAAAAATCAAACAATCCCACTAAAATCAGGGACTAGACACAGGGGCCCACTCTCCCCCTACCTATGCAACATAGTACTGGAAGTCCTGGCTGGAGCAATTAGACAGCAAAAGCAAATGAATGTAATACAAATTGAAAAGGAAAAATCAAAAGCATCATTGTTTGCATATGACATGATAGTGTAAGTAAGTGTCCCCAAAAATTCCACCAGAGAACTTCTACCACTGATAAACAAGTTCAGCCAGTGGCTGGATATAAAATTAACTCAAACAAATCAGTAACCTTCCACTACTCAAAGGACATATGTGGAAAAAGAAATTAGGGAAAAGATACCCTTCAAAATAGTCACAAACAATATGAAATAACTTGGTGTGATTTGTGACTCTAACTAAGCAAGTGAAGGACTTATATGACAAGAACTTTAAAGCTCTGAAGAAGGAAATCAAGGAAGATCTCAGAATATGGAAAGATCTCCCATGCTCATTGATTGGAAGAGTGAACATTGTAAAAATGGCCATCTTACCAAAAGCAATCTACACATTCAATGCAATCCCCATCAAAATTGCAACCCAATTCTTCATCAAGCTGGAAAGAGCAATGTGCAATATCATCTGGAATAACAAAAGAATTAGAATAGGGAAATCTATCCCCAACAACAAGAAAATGTCTGCGGGAATCACTATTCCTGACCTCAAGCTATATTACAAGGCCTTTGTGTTAAAAACTGCATGGTACTGATACAGAGATAGTTACGTGGATCAACGGAATATAATAAAAGACCCAGAAATGAGCCCTCACATACATGGCAACTTGACTTTTGACAAAGGAGCTGTAAACATTTAATGGAAAAAGACAGCCTCTTCAACAAATGGTATTGGTCCAACTGGCACTTAGCATGCAGAAGAATGAAAATAGACCATTTCTTACAGAGGCACAGGACAACAGTTCTTGAGCAGGACACAAATGGCCATACTCTAAGGATATATATATATATATCCCAGAGACACTTTAATACACAACAAAGATATATGCACCACAATGTTCATAGCGGCTCTATTTATAATAGCCAGAAGCTGGAAGGAACCCAGATGTCCTTCAGAAGATGAATGGATACAAAAATTGTGGTACATATACACAATGGAATACTACTCAGCCACCAGAAACAATGACTTAACCAAATTCTTGAGAAAATGGCTGCATCTAGAGAATATCATCCTGAGTGAGATAACCCAGTCACAAAAGAACAGACATAATATGCAGTCACTGATAGTGGGATGCTAACCCCAGAGGCTTGCACTCCCCCAGAAACAACTCACAGACTGTATGAAGTCCAAGAAATAAAGAAAACAAAACAAAACAAAAAAATATTTACAAAACAAGAAAACTTTAACTATTTCCATGTTACATTTTGTTTTACATGTACTTTATGCTCATTGTAACTATTAAGTTTTCAAGGCATACTATCAAACCTTGAAAAAAATCAAGTACTGACTAAAAAATATAGTCATATAGTTTTATGTAAAAATTATGTTAAAATCTGAAAAAAATGTACTGACAAAAATGTATAATTTCAAGCAAAAAATGTTTAAAATCTGTACATTTATCTATGTTTTGTAAAATAAAGTTGTTTTAAAAAAATAAATAAATACATACTGGATATGAAAAAAAATGAAGTTGTTCAATTAAGAAAAAAAAGTGAGAGAGAAATAAGTTCCAAGATTGAAGTCAGCTTCTATTCTCCTCATGTCAGAATATTGTGTTCTGAAGCAGTAGCTCAAGTTAAGAGATGCAGAAACCAGTACTGGCACCTTAATGTGTAGGTCTTGCACAAGACATGTATAAGAAAGCTACAATATACTGATATTCCTCAGCTGATGAGTCTCCCTAGACTCTTACACCTCAACAACCTGAGGGAGTTTATATTAGGCAGTAATTAATGCTGTGTTCTTTTACTTTTCCCCAGTTTTTATGTTGATATAGGAAAAGGTATGATCATTGGTGCTACTTTGCTGGTCTCACACACAATGTATAGGCAACAAGTTTCTAATGAATAAAGTTTTGAAAATGTTTTATTTTAATTTTCCCTGGCTATTTTAATAAGCAAAAATACTCCCACCACTCCAATATTTAGCAACATCTCAACTGGCAAGTATGGAGGTAGTATAGGCAAAGTCCTGCAGGGAGTTCACAGCTATCAGTCTAGAATAAAGCTTATAAATTGGCAGATAGAGTGGGTTCAGGTAAGGTCTGAGTAAATAGAAGAGACTTACCTGAAAGATGAATCATCCATAGAGGTTCTCATGCCTCACCTAAAGAATAGGTACACTTGATAATCAGTATGTTCACAAATGGGACAGTGCTATCAGGAAAACATTGTGAAGAAAAAGTGTTAATAAAAATAGTTTGCATCTTACTGGTTTAATCTCAAGTAAATTGATGCTATAATTCCATAAATTAAGAAGTATTAATTTCAACATAGATGATTTTTGTTTAACACTATCAGGTATTTGGATTGCTTTATTTGTTTGTGGAAAAATGTTTTTGACATTTTTAGTTGAAATTAGGAATAAATTGCAATCTATAAAACATGTGACTAGAGAGGCGACACAAAGAAAACATGCGTGCATTTCTAGGATGTTATTCAGTATATCTGAGAGAAAATATCTTAAATAAACATTTTATAAGTTCAACCAATTTAAAGGAAGCAACAAATTGTGTTCTCCTTTTACTGAACTGGAAAATAAATCAAATTTAATGGTCGGAGGCAAATAGGTTGATATGTTTCAAAATAGTGTACAGTAGAGTCTTTCAGGTTTCTGGAGTCATAAATATGTTTCAGGTAAGAAATAGAACTGACAAAATATTTATCACAAAACAAATGGAAACATATAAACTTCACACAAATAGTAATAAAAATTAATGTATCAAATAATAAGAGGTCAAACACATACCTATATCTTTAAAATTGTTCAAAATATTGTTTACCAAAAAGTTGACAGTAAAGATATTAAAGCATCGAATTTGATTTAACTCTACTGCCAAAGCTATCATCCTGACATTCTATGCTAATTTCAAGGAGAACATCACATTCAACTTAGTTTTGCATTTTTTCACTTTAATCATTAGTTTTAAATTTATGCAAAAATATGTCATTGTCTGCTTAGCAATTACTAATGGGAGCTTCTACAGTACTTGGTGGCAGCCACCTATAGAAGAACGGCCTTAGAAATAGATGCTGTAAATGTCTCAGTATTTGCACAAAAAAAAAATGGTCACAAAATAGTGAAAATACCAACATGAATTTGAGAGCAAACTCAACTTCAATATATATATATATATTTGTTAATCAAAGTTCTCATGTTATTTTTAATCTAAACTATTTCTTATGTTTGGCAGAATATACTCTATATAAAAATGTGTACATTGTTTCCTCTCTAGTTTTTTATGTTATTGTGATAACAATATTTATTGATATTTCCCCCCAAAAAAACTCAATGTGTTTTGTTCTTATTGGTGCAATTTATTTAGTATTATAAAAATAAGATTACATTTCTTTATTGTATATGTATTTATAATGAATAATTATAACATTTTAAAAGTTATTCATACTGAGGAATCTATTCTTCCTTATTTGACTCAGGATGACCTTAATTTATCAGCAAATGTATATCCCTAAGAGGAGTAAAAAGCACTTAGAGAGCACTGAGTAATGTAAACTGAATACAAAATCCAAACAGCACTGTATTTTACTTTATGCTTTTTGATGGATATATGTTAAAAATTAAAAATATGCCAAGATTATAAAAGGTTTTCTTACAACATTCTCAAGGGATGACAACTATTCCATTAAGCTATTTTAAGATTCAGGCACTGATTGGCAAATGTAAAATGCACCAAGTTAGAGCTAAATCAAGACCTTTCTATAATAAATTTGTTCAAAATTAATATTCATAGGAGCTAAGCTTTTTGAAATTTTTTGCTTTCAGGATTCTAGGTAATAAGTCTGTAAATATCCAGGTACTATTTATGTGTGACTAATTTAAAGATTCTCAACATAGTGGTGTTGATATGGCTTCCAAACACAGATATAATCTTTTATTTAGTAGTATAATGTTACCGTGTCTTTCGCACTGATCATTATGAATAAGCTTGTCCTTCTTTCTTTGATGCTTTTAAATGTTACTTGTTCAAGATTCTGTTTGACAAAAGCAAAAGTCATGTTTCATATATTTAAATTAAATCCATAGATCTTATCATTTAATTTGCTTACTAGTTAAGGTTATACAGTAAAGAGTCTTCCTCAGACAAATAACCATCTATAGATAATATTCTATTATGATCTATTTGAAATATCACAAAATAAATAAGATATTTATAAATTATTGTAAGCCTTCTCATTATTTTATTTACAGTTTGATACCTCTTTCTCATTATGAGCAATTATTACATGTCATGTACTATAAAAAATATTAGGTCCCTTCTTAAAGCTACTGCTTCTACTATTTCTGCCTTTTATTATTGCAGTTTTATAAAAATACTTTAAACAATTTCTAGAAGTAAAATCAGCAAATTTTCGTTAACAGGTGTTAGAAATTATCAAGGCCATTATAAGCTAATTACTTACCCAAACATCATTTTAAAAGTATTCAGAAATAATTTTCACATTTATATTACTAACTACACCCTTAGAGTTTCTGTACATCTAAAGATGTAAAATTATTTTTTTCTAACCCTACTCTCTTCTCCCCTGAGCATTAAATCACATATTGTGACACCTGATTCCAGCTGCATAGCAAATGAATAAATGGAAAATTCTAGTTGCTCATAGTTCTAATGTTTCTCGCACAATCTTCCCATGAGATTTGGTCACTAATCTACTTTTTTTTAAAGTAAAGTAACCAGCAATACACACCAGCATCACATTACTTTCTTCCTCAAGATTAATAAAGCTCATGCCTAAGTTTTCTATTTTAAAAACTACATGTTAATTCCAGTGTATATCCATGATTAATATAACTTGAATCAAGAGTAATTTACTCTTAATCTCTGTGGATTTGACATAACAACCTAAGAGCAATAAGCCAGACCTATTGGGAAAAAATAACACATTTCTATGTCATACCAGAAAATATACCTCTGAGAATTCTATGTCACTTTATCATAGAAGTTTTCTGTGTCAAATGACAAACTCCATTGATTATCCTCTCACAGAACCTTGCTGAAAAGTAATATTTAGTCACATACAGGCTTATCTATAAAGGATGCTATGATCAATAATGTCTGACATGAATGCACAATGGGGCAGTAGTGTACCTTAGTATATAATGTATTCTCTTACAGCAGAATACAACATTCACATTTGCAAAGTTACCTTATCTAACTAATTTTAAAACACACAAAAATTTTATTCACAATTTGAACATCCAAAGTTAAGAATTTATCTTCCTAACTTTTCCACTTCAATAATTTTACCATTCATTTTCCATATTTTAAAACTCATGTCTGTGCGTGGATATTGGTGACAGAGAACTTGATTAGCATCCATGAGGAATATGGTTCTAAAATAAGCACTGTCAAAATGCAACTAAAGTAAGATTTAAGAAAAATAAAGCTAGTTTTTATTAAGAGACTGATGTTTTTCTTATTTTTCCAACTCTTTTTACTATGGTTTTTGATGTTCATGGGATTAAAACCTATGTGATCATTCTGCTGCTTGAACATATCCCCAATCTTATTTTTACTTTTATTTTCAGGTTGCATCTTACTAAGGCAGCCTAGGATGTATTTTGTAGCCCAAGTTGACCTTGAATTTTGGTTTTCCTACTTCAATGTCCTGAGCAGCTAAAATTATAGGACTGACTCAAGTTAAGCAATTTTTTAAGGTGGACTGAATGTATATAGTCATGTGCAAATACATATGCATATGCTGACTAATAAATAACCTCTTAAAATATTTAGTTTTGGGGAAATACAGGATTGCCTCTACAAATAAACAATCTTTTCTACTTAAAAAATACACTGGATTTTTACACACTTGAGTAAAATGAGATAATTGTACAGAAAGCAAGGCTTGTTTAGGGGTAGAAAACTTCTCTGCTAAGGGTGAAAATTTACATAAAAATCGATACAAGATGATTGGCCAGAGTGAACTCATTCTAACATATAGAAAGACAGATAAAAATCAATGGCTGGATGAGTAATACTACTGCATGAAGATACATTTTTCAAAGAAAAATATAAATATATATTCAAGTTCCTCTGGTGTGTACAGATTATATATAATGCAAAATGTACTTTTTAATACATAATATCACACATACATACACTCACATATACAACTTTAGTTTAGATATAACCTGCTTGGTATTTTACTGGCAGCATATGTTATCAGAATAAAACAAGAAAATTAAAAAAAATATATATTCTTAGTTAAATCAGTGAAATTGTCATTTTGTTGTTGATACACATAGAAAATGGGAAAGTATACAAGTAAAATTCTAGAGTTCATGAATATCTCAGCTTGCTGTATAATCATGAGGAACTGAGTCATCCAGCCATTCATTATCGTAGCTTGCACTGTTCATGACTGAGAAAGAACGCTGATTGCTTTCCTTCCATAAAAGTATGATTTCCCAGCATTATGAACTTTAACTAGCAGAGGTGAAGTGTTCAAAATAGTACCTCCTTGATTTCTATGTGTTCTATGACTCACATATGTAGTATCTTAAACAGTAGAATTTCCCAGCTAAATACTTGAGTGTAATCAAAGACACTGACAATAAATAACCTATAATGTTTGGTATTCATTGCAGCTTATTAACCAACAATTTCAAAAAAGGTAACACTTGCCTGTCAATTTACCATCTATTGGACATCTTCATTTTCACCACATTATAGGGTAATTCCATGTAACTCTTTTGAGATTTGCATATGTATGTATTTAGGAATTGTCTACAGTAGTATTTTCTGTAGAGTTTTTCCGAATTATTTAGTGTTATTTACCTCTATACATACCCTTTCTTCTACCCTGTCCTTTTCTGTTCCTTCCCATTCAGTGCTTCTTGTTCTTCCCTTTCCTTCTCAGCCTGTGCTCTATCTCCTTTTTATCACCCTACCCATTTCACCCTTAATAGTTTTCCAACTTCTACATAAAATACAATTTAAACATACATATAAAAAGACTGAAATATATCATTCATTTTGTTCCCTATTTTAAAGGCATAACAGTATATGAATATTTTTGTCAGTACTTAATTCTTTTAGAGGTTTAATAGCATGGATGGAAATCCCACTAGTTACCATAAGCATAAAATACATGCAGGACAGAACATAACATAGAAACAGATTTCTTGGTGAGTATAGATTAAGCATAATGATCCTTGAATACGAAAAATTGACACAAGGCTATATTCTTAATTCTTAGATAATTAATGATTTTAGTTCTAGGTGTACCACACTCTGAGAGGGTGCTATATATTTATTTTTTTCCTAAGAAGGTCTGAAGATTTCATATTTTGGCCTTTGTTTTTCTTGGGCTTCATATAGTCTGTGAGTTGTTTCTGAAGTGTTGAGAGCTTTCTGGAGTTAGGATCAAATTATCAGTGACTATATATTATGTCTGTTCTTTTGTGACTGGGTTACATCACTCAGGATGATATTCTCTAGATGCATCCATTTTCCTAGGAATTTCATAAAGTCATTGTTTCTGATAGCTCAGTAGTACTCCACTGTGTAAATATACCACAATTTTTGTATCCATTCATCTACTGAAGGACATCTGGGTTTGTTCCAGCTAATGGCTATTATAAATAGGACTGCTATGAACATTGTGGTGCATGTGAAATTATATTATGTTGGAGGATCTCTGGGGTATATGCCCAAAAGTGGAATAACTGGGTCTTTAGGTGGAACTTTGTCCAATTTTCTGAGGAACCACCAGATTGATTTCCAGAGTGGTTGTATCAGTTTACAACCCCAATAACAGTGGAGGAGTGTTCCTCTTTCTCAACATCCTCCTCAGCATCTGCCTTCATCTCAGTTTTTAATCTTAGCAATTCTGATTGGCATGTGGTGGAATTCCAGGGTTGCATTGAATGCATTTCTCTGATGACGAAGGATATCAAGCATGTAATTAAATGCTTCTCAGTCATTTGATATTGCTCAATTGAGGATTTTTTGTTTAGCTCTGTAGCCCATTTTTAATAAGATTGTTTGATTCTCTGACATCTAATTTTTTGTGTTCTTTGTATATATTTGATATTAGATATTAGACCTCTATAAGATATGGGGTTGGTAAATATCTTTTTCCAGTCTGTTGGATGCTGGTTTGTTTTCTTGACAGTGTCTTAGCCTTACAGAAACTTTGCAATCTCATTAAGTCCCATTCGTCAATGTTTGACCTTAGAGCATGAGCCATTGGTGTTCTGTTCAGGAAATTTCCCCTGTGCCTATGTGTTCTAATGTTTTCCTTATTTTCTCTTCTAATTGTTTCAGTGTACCTGGTTTAATATGGAGATCTTTGATCCACTTGCACTTGAGCTTTGTACAAGGAGATAAGAAAAAGGTCTATTTTCAGTCTTCTGCGTGCTGAGTGCCAGTTGGACCAACACCATTTGTTGAAGAGGCTGTCCATTTTCCATTGAATGTTTACAGCTCCTTTGTCGAAAATCAAGTGGCCATATGTGTGAGGGTTCATTTCTGGATCTTCAATTCTGTTCTATTGATCAATGTGCCTATATCTGTACCAATGCATGCGGTTTTTCACACAATTGCCTTGTAATACAGCTTGAGGTCAGGGATGGTGATTCCCGCAGATGTTTTCTTGTTATTGAGGATAGACTTTGCTATTCTAGGTTTTTCCTTATTTTAGATGAATTTGCCCATTGCTCTTATCAACTCTATGAAGAATTGGGTTGGAATTTTGATGGGCATTGCAGTGAATCCATATATTGTTTTTGGTAAGATGACCATTTTTACACCTTCTAAACCATGAGCATGGGAAATCTTTCCATCTTCTGAGATCTTCCTCAATTTCTTTCTTCAGCACTTTGAAGTTCTTGTCATATAGGTCCATCAATTGCTTAGTTAGAATCACACCAAGGTATTTCATATTGTTTGTGACTATTGTGAATGGTATCTTTTTCCTAATTTCTTTCTTCTCATGTTTTTTTCTTTTATAAGAGGAAGGCAACTGATTTGATTGTGTTAATATTATATCCAGGCACTTTGCTGAAGTTGTTTATCAGCTGTAAAACTTTCCTGGTGTAATTTTTGTGTCACATACATATACTATTATGTCATCTGCAAAGAGTGATATTTTTACTTCTTTCATTTCTGATCTGTATGCCCTTGATTTCCTTTTGCTGTCTAATTGCCCTGACCAGGACTTCTAGTACCATGCTGAATAGGTAGGGGGAGAGTGGGCAGCCCAGTCTATTCACTAATTTTAGTGGGATTGCTTCAAGTTTCTCACAATTAGTTTGATGTTAGCTATTGGTTTGCTGTATTTTGCTTTTATTATGTTTAGTTTTGTGCCTTGGATTCCAGTACTTTCTAAGACTTTTCACATAAATGGGAACTGAATTTTGTCAAAAGCTTTCTCAGCATCTAGTGAGATGACCCTTTCATTTTTTTTTTCTTTGTTTTTGTTGATGTGGTGGATTATGTTGATCCTTATTTTAAACCAACGCTCCATCCCTGGGATGAAGCCTACTTGATCCTGGTGAATGCTCATTTTGATGTGTTCTTGGATTCGGTATGCAAGAATTTTGTTGAGTATTTTTGCATCAGTGTTCATAAAGGAGATTGGTATGAAGTTCTCTTTGCTTGTAGGGTCTTTGGTTAAGGAATGAGTGTTATTATGGCCTTGAAAAATGAGTTAGGTAGTGTTCCATCTGACTGTATTTTGTGGAATATTTTGGAGAGTATTGGTGTTAGGTTAGCCATATATGTCTGATAGAATTCTTCACTGAACCCCTCTGGTCTTGGGCTTTGTTTGGTTGGGAGGCTTTTGATGACTGCTTTTATTTCTTTATGTGTTATGGGATTATTTAGACCATTTACCTGGTTCTGGTTTAACTTTAGTATCTGGTATCTGTCTAGAAATTCATTCATTTCCTCCATATTTTCCAGCTTTGTTGAGTATAGACTTTTGTAGTAGGTTGTGGTTATTACATGAATTTCCTCAGTTTCAGTTGTTATGTCTCCACTTTCATTTCTGAGTTTGTTAAGTTGGATATTCTCTCGTTGCCCTGTAGTTAGTCTGGCGAAGGTTTTATTAATCTTGTTAATTTTCTCAAAGAACCAGCTCTTGGTTTTGTTGATTCTTTGAATGGTTCTTTTTTTCCTATTTGGTCAATTTATGCTCTTAGTTTGATCATTTCTTGCTGTCTACTTCTCTTAAGTATATCTGCTTCTTTTTATCTAGAGCTTTCAACTGTGCTGTCAAGTTGCTAGTGTATGCTCTATCCAGTTTCTTTTTGAAGGTACTCAGAACTATGAGTTTCCCTCTCAGTACTACTTTCATTGAATTCCATAGGCTTGGGTATGTTTTCTTTTTATTTTCATTAGAGTCTAGAAAATCCTTTATTTTTTCTTTGTTTCTTCTTTGACCATGCTGTTATTTAATAGAGCATTGCTCAGCTTCCATGTGTATATGGGCTTTCTTTTTTCTTTGTTGTTATTAAGACCAGCCTTTGATCTGATAGGATGAATGGGAGTATTTCAATCTTCTTATATCTATTGAGGCTCATTTTCTGAACAAATATATGGCCAATTTTTAGAAGGTGCCGTGAGTTGCGGAGAAGAAGGTGTATTCATTTGTTTTAGGGTGAAATGTTTTGTAGATGTCTATTAATACCAATTGGTTCATAATCTCTGCTAGTTTCTGTTTACACGGTCTGTCCATTGATGAGAGTATGGTGTTGAAGTCTCCCACTATTATTGTGTGTGGTGCAATGTGTTATTCGAGCTTTAGTAGGGTTTCTTATATGAATATGGGTGCTCTTGTATTTGGAAAATATATGTTAAGTATTGAGAGTTCCTTCTGATATATTTTCCCTGTAATGAGTAAAAAGTGTCATTTTCATTTTTTAAATATCTTTTTGTTGAAAATCTCCTTTATTCGATATTAGAATGTCTATTCCAGCTTGTTTTTGGGTGCTGTTTGCTTGGAAGTTTTTTTTTTTTTTTTTTTTTATATCCTTTTACTCTGAGATAGTGTCTGTTGTTGTCTCTTGGATGAGTTTCCTGTATGCTGCACTATGCTAGATTTTGTTTGTGTATCCAGTCTGATAGTTCATGTCTATTTATTGGGGAATTGAGTCCATTTATATTAACAGATATTCAGTAATAGTGGTTGTGTTTCCCACTATTTTTACTTTTAGAGGTAGAATTATATATGTGTGTGTGTTTTGTCTTTTTTTTTCTTGCTTAGTTATTTTCTAATTTTTTCTAGGATGTAGTTCCCCTCCTTGTATTGCATTTTTCATCTATTATTCTTTGTAGGGCTCGATTTGTCGTCAGATGTTGTGTAAATTTAGTTTTTTCCTGGAATATATTGGTCTCTCCATCTATGGTGATTGAGAGTATTTCTGGGTATAGCAGTCTGGGCTGACATTTGTGTTCTTTTAGGGTCTGTATGATGTCTGTCCAGGATGTTCTAGCTTTGATAGTCTCTGTTGAGAAGTCAGGTGTAATTCTGATTGGTCTGCCTTTATATGCCACATGACCTTTTTCTCTTACTGCTTTTAGTATTATTTCTTTGTTTTGATCACTTGGCGTTTTGACTATCATGTGTGGGGAGGAATTTCTTTTCTCGTCCACTCTATTTGGAGTTCTGTAGGCTTCTTTTATGCTCATGGTTATCTCATTCTTAAGGGTAGTTTTCTTCTACAATTTATTTGAAGATATTTACTGTGCCTCTTAGTTAATATTCTTTGCTCTCTTCTATTTCTATTATCTTTAGGTTTGGTTTTCCCATTTTGTCCTGGATTTCCTGGACATTTTGGGTTAGGAGCATTTTGGTTTTTGTATCTTCTCTGACTGTTTTGTCTATGTTTTCAATGTTGTCTTCGGCCCCTGAGATTGTCTCTTCCATCTCATGTGGTCTCTTAGAGATGCTTGCATCTGTGATTGCTGATTTCATTTTTAGGTTTTCGATCTCCAGAGTTGTCTCTTTCAGTGTTTTATTTTTTTTATTGTTTCTAATGACATTTTCAATTCCTTCATTTGTTAGGTTTTGATTTTCTGCGTTTCTTTGAGTGTTTTTTGTGTTTCCCCTTTCAAAGCTTCTATTTATTATGGTTGTCCTCCCGTACTTGTTTGAAGGAGTTATTCATGCTCTTCTCAAAGGTCTCCATCATTGTCTTGAGGTATGATTTCAGATCTGAGACTTCTTTTTCTGGAGTTTTGGCAACCCACTGCTTGCTGTGCTGGGAGAACTGGGTTCTGATGTTGCTAGGTTGTTTTGGTTTCCATTGTTTACATTATTTTGTTTTCCTCTTGCCATCTTGTTGATTGTGATTATATGTGGTCTTGTTGTCAGTGTTTGGTACCAGTCTCTCCCATGGCCCTAAGAACACTTGAGTTCAGGAAGAAAACTGCTTCTGAGTTTTTGGCTTTTGGTGGGCAAGCAGTCAGTTCTGGTAGCAGTTACTCAGCTCTGTCTTTGTGGGCTCAGATGTGGGAGCTCTTGTGAGGCTGTTCTGGTAGCTCAGCCCTGTGCCCACAGGTACTACTTGCAGGGACCTGACTCTTTCTCTAGGCCACAACGGACCCTTTTCCCAATAGCACAGTACTCTCTGCTCTCTGAGAAGTCCTGATTTGCTCTCCCTGGGCCTATGTGTCAGACTTCTCTCTGGCCCAGGTGTAAGAACATCTGTAGATTTGAACTTCAAGCACTGCCTTTCCCAGGCAAACCCTGAAACCCTGGCTCCCACTGACAAGGGCTTGTGCCTTACTTGGAGCTATGTGTCTAGACTTTGAGCCAGGGCTTTGGGGGTGCTCCTGAGTCCCTATGCCAAAGTTCTCTCTCCACTGAACCAACAGGAGGGTCGCATTTTCTGCATGCTCCGCCTATCCCTCTCTGTGCTTTGGTTACTCACAGCACAGTCTCACCAGGCCTGTGTCCCTAGATCTCTGCTGTTCCAGATGCAAAATAGACCGTTTGGTCTGCCCCTAAGAGACTTCTGGGCAGATGTGGAGTCCTTATGCCAGAGTTCTGGCTCCAGTGAACCAACTAGAGGGCCACGTTTTCCACATGCTCTGGCTAGCCTCATCTATGCTTTGGTTACTCACAGCACAGTCTCAACAGGCCTGTGTCCCTGGATCTCTGCTCTTCCAAGTGTCAAATGGCTCGTTTGGTCTGCCCCCATGTGTATCATTCATTTTTGAGCAAGAATATGAAACAATTTGCTTTCATAATGAGCATGGATGACCAAGTATGTGTGTGTGTATATATATATATATATATATATATATATATATATATATATATATATATATATATATATATATATATATATATATATATATATATATATATATATTACCTTTAAAATTTTTGTATTGGTTATTTTATTTATTTGCATTTCAAATGTTATCCCACACCCCAGTTTCCTCTCCACAACCCCCTATTTTCTACGGCTTCCCCCCGCTCCTATGAGGATACTTACACACCCACCTACCCACTCTCACCTAACCATACTAGCATATATTTTTAAAATGATAAAAATTCATTTCCCTCCAAGTGATTACTTAGGTCATTTTAGGTAGAAAAACACCATCGTAATTGTGGGTGATACTAGTCAATGAAGTAGAATTCTGGAATATTTTGGCTATCATTACTCATTTAAGCGTATATAGTTTAACACCCCCCTCTAGGTTTATGTTTTCTTTGCCCTACAATATTTAATATAATGTTTCAACTCATATTCAGATAAAATTATGTTATATTTCTCCCATTTTTCTCCTATGAGCCAGTAGTTACAAATTTGTATTATGATTTCAACACAGATTAATTTATCAAACAAAAAAGTTATCAATTTAATTAAATTATTATCAGATAATATACTTAGATAATTTATGTTTCTCCAGTGGGTTAAGGGATTTTAATAATATACAGTAGTAAATGATGTTCTTGTAAAATTAAAACAGTTGTTGTTTACTCTCATTAAGTACACCACTGTATAGTTGTTACATACGGTTAATTTTCTATGTTTAATTCCTTATCTAATTCATTGATAGTTTTACTAACAGCTGTCTCTATTTTTTAAGTACTAAGGTTCTCTGATATTATTAAAGACACATTTGTTAACAATCCTGTTAATTTTTACTGTGTATATTTCAAAGTATCTTGATTCTTTATTTATATTTTACAACACTTAATTTTTCCTGAAAATATATATTTTAAAATGACAAAATATCTTTCTTCAGTTCTGGAAATGAATCCAGGGTCTAAAACATCCCTACCATTCTAAGATGCTTATCACTTAGCTAAGAATTCTTGACTAATATACTTTATATTTCATTTTTCCACTTTGCCATCCCACTGCTTTCTCCTTGCGATAATTTCTATGGTCAAAGTTTTTAATTTTGTTGAAAACCTCTTACGTGTGAATTAATTCACTCCTCATTTGGTTTTATCTTTATTCCCTTTGGTAATAATTTACCTAGTTATAAACTTAATTTTCCTTGCTGGAGTTTTTTTTTTAATATTGTAGCTTTAATTACATTTCATGTGTTTCACTCATCAGTTCATGTTTTTCCTCTTAGTTTTATTGATATGATATGCAATAGTAAATTGCCCAAAGCAGACTGAGCTTGAACAAAACAAGTATTGTATATATCAAGAGGTATACCAAAAATTAATCAAGGTTTCAGATGAATCATGGTCCTGTGAAACCTTTAGAGTCATGGTGTTCTCATGAATAGATAGCATTTCATAACCTCTGATATTTTATGTCATATACCTACAATTTTAGATATCTTTCTCATTACTGGGACAAAACACTCCAACAAAGGTAACTTAAGAACAGGTTTATAATGGCTAATGCTTTAAGGGTACATCATGTCAAGTAAGACAGGTGGCAGGAACTCATCACATTGTGTGCATGGTATAGAAAAGATGATGAATGATTGTCCTAATGTCAATATCCTTTGCCTTACAGAAGCTTGGTAATTTTATGAGGTCCCATTTGTTGAATCTTTATTGTAGAGCATAAGTTATTGGTATTCTGTTTAGGAAATTTTCTGCTGTGTCTGTGTGTTCAGGGCTATTCCCCACATTCTCTTCTACTTGTTTTGGTGTATCAGGTATTATTGGGAGGTTCTTAATCCACTTGGATTTGAGGTTTGTACAAGGTGTTAAGAATAGGTTGATTTGCATTCTTCTACATGCTGATCTCCAGTTGAAGCAGCACTATTTGTTGAAAATGCTATCTTTTCTTCCACTGGATGGTTTTAGATATTTTGTCAAAGATCAAGTGAAGATAGTTGTGTGGGTTGATTTCTGTGTCTTCAGTCCAATTCCATTGATCTACCTGCCTGTCTATTTACCAATAACATCCAGATTTTATCACAACTGTTCTTAATGTAGCTTGAAGTTGGGACAATGATTCCCTCAGGAGATCTTTTATTGTTGAGAATAGCGTTTGCTATCCTGGGATTTTTGATATTCCAAATGAATTTGCAAATTGTTCTTTCCATCTCTATGAAAAATTGAGTTGGAATTTTTATGGGGATTGCATTGAATCTGTAGATTGTTTTTGGCAAGATGGACATTTTTACTACATTAAGCTTGCCAATCCTTGAGCATAGGAGATATTTCCAATTTCTGAGGTATTCTTCAATTTTCTTCTTGAGAGACTTGAAGTTCTTTTCATACATGTTTTCACTTTCTTTGTTAGAGTCACACCAAGGTACTTTATATTGTTTGTGACAATTGTGAAGAGTGCCATTTCCCTAATTTCCTTTTCAGCCTGTTTACCTTTTGAGTAGAGGAAGGCTACTGATTTGTTTGAGTTAATTTTATATCCATCTACTTTGCTAAAATTGGTTATAAGTTTTAGGAGTTCTCTGGTAGAATATTTTGGCTCACTTAGGTATACTATGATCTCATCTATAAATAGAGATATTTTGATTTTTTCCTTTCAGACTTGTATCCCATTGACTTCCTTTTACTTTCTAATTGCTCTGGCTAAAACTTGAAGTACTATATTGAATATGTAAGGAAGGAGAGGGCAGCCTTTTCTAGTCCCTGATTTTGTGTGATTACTTCAAGTTTCTCACCATTTAGTTTGATGTTGGCTATTGGTTGCTTTATATTGCTTTTTTATGTTTAGATATGGGCCTTGAATTCTTAATATTTTCATGAATTTTAACATGAAGGGGTGTTGAATTTTGTCAAATACTTTCTCAGCATCTAATGACAAGATTCTGTATGTGTGTTTGTGTGTGTGTGTGTGTGTGTGTGTGTGTGATTGTGTATTTTGTTATATAATGGATTACGATGATGGATTTCTGTACATTGAACCATCTTACAATGTTACGATAAAGCCTACTTGATCAGAATAAATGATGCTTTTAATGTGTTCTTTTTTTCATTTTTTAAAATGACTTTATTTTACAAAACAAAGATAAATGTACAGGTTTTAAACATTTTTTGCTTAAAATTATACATTTTTGTCAGTACTGTTTTTTCAGATATTAAAATAATTTTTACATAAAACTATGTGAATATATTTTTTAGTCAGTACTTGATTTTTTCAAAGGCTTGACAGTATGCATTGAAAACCTAATAGTTACAATGAGCATAAAGTACATGCAAAAAAAAAAAAAAAAAAAACGCAACATGGAAATAGTCAAAGTCTTCTTGTTTTGTAAATTTTTTTTTGTTTTGTTTTCTTTATTACATGGACTTCATACAGTCTGTGAGTTGTTTCTGGGGGAGTGCAAGCCTCTGGGGTAAACATCCCAATATCAGTGACTGCATATTATATCTGTTATTTTGTGACTGGGTTATCTCACTCAGGATGATATTCTCTAGATGCAGCCATTTTCTTAAGAATTTGGTTAAGTCATTGTTTCTGGTGGCTGAGTAGTATTCCATTGTGTAAATGTACCACAATTTTTGTATCCATTCATCTTCTGAAGGACATCTTGGTTCTTTCCAGCTTCTGGCTATTATAAATAGAGCTGCTATGAACATTGTGGTACATATATCTTTGTTGTGTATTAAAGTGTCTCTGGGGTATATGCCCAGAAGTGGAATAGCTGGGTCTTCAGGTAGTACTATATCCAATTTTCTGAGGTATCGCAAGACTGATATCCGGAGTGGTTGTATTAGTTTGCAACCCCACCAACAGTAGAGAAGTGTACCTCTTTCTTCTCAGCCACACCAGAATCTGCTGATATCTGAGTTTTGATTCTTGGCCAACCTGAGTGGTGAGAGGTGGAATCTCAGGGTTGTTTGGATTTGCATTTCCCTGATGGCTAAGGATGACTACCACTTCCTCAGATGTTTCTCAGCCATTCAGTGTTCCTCAACTGAGAAGGTTTTGTTTAGCTCTGTACCCCATTTTTAATAGGGTTATTTGATTCTCTGGTGTCTAGCTTTTTGAGTACCTTGTATACCTTGGATATCAGGCCTCTATCTGATGTGGTGTTGGTAAAGATCTTTTTCCATTCTGTTGCTTGCCATTTTGTTTTCTGGAGGATGTCCTTAGCCTTACAGAAACTTTGCAATCTCATTAAGTCCCGTTTTTAATCTTTGACCTTAGAGCTTGAGCCATTGGTGTTTTGTTCAGAAAATTTTCTCCTCCTCTATGTGTTCTAAGGTTTTCCCTATTTTCTCATCTAATAGTTCCAGTGTATCTGGTTTAATGTGGAGATCTTTGATCAACTTACACTTGAGCTTTGTACAGGAGATAAGAAAGGGTCTATTTTCATTCTTTTGTATGCTGAGTGCCAGTTGAACCAGCACCATTTGTTGAATAGGCTGTTCTTTTTCCATTGAATATTTATGAATCCTTTGTCAAAAATCAGGTGATCATATATGTGAGGGCTCATTTCTGGATCTTCTATTCTATTTCATTGATCCTCATGCCTATTTCTGTACCAGTACCATGCAGTTTTCAACACAATTGCCTTGTAATATAGCTTAAGGTCAGGGATAGTGATTCCCGTAGATGTTTTTTTGTTGTTGAGGATGGATTTCGCTTTTTTAGGTCTTTTGTTATTCCATATGAAATTGCACATTGATCATTCCAATTCCTTGAAGAACTGGTTTGGAATTTTGATGGGGATTGCATTGAATCTGTAGATTGCTTTTGGTAGGATGGCCATTTTTAAGATGTTGATCTTTCCAATCCATCAGCATGAGAGATTTTTCCATTTTCTGAGATCCTCCTCAATTTCTTTCTTTAGAGGTTTGAGGTTCTTGTCATACAGGTCCTTCACTTGCTTACTTAGAGTCACACCAAGGTATTTCATAGTTTTTGTGAAGGGTACCTTTTCCCTAATTTCTTTCTCCACATGTTTGTCCTTTGAGTATAGGAAAGCTACTGATTTGTTTGAGTTAATTTTGTATCCAGCCACTTTGCTGAACTTGTTTATCAATTGTAGGATTTCTCTGGTGGAATTTTTGGGGTCACTCAAGTACATGATCATGTCATCGGCAAAGAGTGATGTTTTTATCTCTTACTTTCCGATTTGAATCCCCTTGATCTCCTTTTGCTGTCTAATAGCTCCAGCCAGGACTTCAATACTATGTTGAATAGGTAGGGGGAGAGTAGGCAGCCTTGTCGAGTCCCTGACTTTAGTGGGATTGCTTCAAGTTTCTCACCATTAAGTTTGATGTTGGCTGTTGGTTTGCTGTATATTGCTTTTATTATGTTTAAGTATAGGCCTTGGATTCCTGTTCTTTCAAGGACTTTTAACATGAAGGGGTGTTGGATTTTGTCAAATCATTCTCAGCATCTAGTGAGATGAGCATGTGATTTTGATCTTTGAGTTTGTTTATATGATGGAATACATTGATGGATTTCTTTATATTAAACCATCCTTGCATCCCAGGGATGAAGACTACTTGTTCATGATGAATGATCGTTTTGATGTGTTCTTGGATTCAGATTGCAAGGATTTTGTTGAGTATTTTTGCATCAATGTTCATAAGTGAGATTGGTCTGAAGTTCTCTTTCCTAGTAGGGTTTTTGTGTGGTTTATGTACAAGGGTTATTATACCCTCAACAAATGAGCTATGTAGTATTCCATCTGATTCTATCTTTTGGAATAGTTTGGAGAGTATTGGTGTTATATCCCCAATAAATGTCTGATAAAATTATGAACTGAAACTGTCTGGACCTGGGCTTTTTTTGGTTGGGAGGTTTTTGATGACTTCTTCTATTTCTTTAGGTGTTATAGTTTTATTTAGATGATTTACTTGGTCCTGGTTTAACTTTAGCATCTTGTACCTGTGTAGGAATTTGTTTATTTCCTCCAGATTTTCCAATTTTGTGGAGTATAAGATTTTGTAGTAGGATCTAATGAATTGATGAATTTCCTCAGTTTCAGTTGTTATGTCACCACTTCCCTTTCTGATTTTGTTAATTTGTACACTCTTTCTTTGCCCTCTAGTTAGTCTGGCCAGGGGTTTATCAATCTTGTTGATTTTCTCAAAAAACTAGCTCTTGGTTTTGTTGATTTATACAATGGTTCTTTTTGATTCTATTTGGTCTATTTCTGCCCTAATTTTGATTATTTCTTGCCATCTACTCTTCTTGGGTGTATCTGCTTCCTTTTGTTCTAGGGCTTTGAGCTGTGCTGTCAGGTTGCTGATGTAGGCTCTCTCCAGTTTCTTTTTGGAAGCACTTAGTGCTATGAGTTTTCCTCTCAATACTGCTTTCATTGGATCCCATAGGTTTGGGTATGTTGTGTTTTCGTTTTCGTTGAATTCTAGAAAATCCTTAATTTCGTTCTTTATTTCTTCTTTGACCCTGCTATCATTTAACAGAGCTTTGTTTAGTTTCCATGTGTGTGTGGGCATTTTGTTGTCTTTGTTGTTGTTAAAGACCAGCCATAGACTATGGTGATCTGAGAGGATTCATGGGAGTATTTTAATCTTCTTATATTGATTGAGGCATGCTCTGTGTCCAATTATGTGGTCAATTTTCAAGAAGGTGCCATGAGGTGGTAAGAAGAACTTGTATTCTTTTACCTTAGGATAATATGTTATGTATATATCTATTAATTCTAGTTGGTTCAAAATCTCTGCTAGTTTTGCAGTGTCCTTGTTCAGTTTCTGTTTCCATGATCTGTCCATTGGTGAGAGTGGGGTATTAAAGTCTCCCACTATTATTGTGTTGGGTGAAATGTATTTTTTGAGCTTTAGTAGGGTTTCTTTTATGAATGTGGGTGCTTTTTTATTTGGAGACTATATGTTAAGGATTGAGAATATATCCTGATAGATTTCCCCGGTAATGAGTAAAAAGTGACCTTTCTTATCTTTTTTGATAACTTGGTTGGAAATTTACTTTATTCAATATTAGAATAGCCACTCCAGCTTGCTTCTTGGGGCTGTTTGCTTGGAAGTTTTATTTCCCACCCTTTTACTCTGAGATAGTGTCTGTCTTTGTCTCTGAGATGAGTTACCTGTATGCAGCAAAAGGCTGGATTTTGTTTATGTATCCAGTCTGATAGTCTATGTCTCTTTATTGGGGAGTTGAGTTTATTTATGTTAATAGATATCAAGGAATAGCTGTTTCTGTTTCCTGCCATTATTGCTTTTGTGGGTTGAGTTGTGTCTGTGTCCATTTCTTCTTTTAGTTTTCTTGTTTAGGAGTTTTCTTGTTTTTAGGAGGCTGTACTTTCCCTCATTGTATTGGGTTTTTCACCTATAATTCGTTGTAGTGCTGGGTTTGTGGTCAGATATTGTGTAAATTTTGATTTGTCTTGAAATATCTTCATCTCGCCATCGATGGTGATTGATAGTTTTGCTGGGTATAGCTCAAGTGTAAGTGGATCAAAGATCTCCACATTAAACTAGATACACTGAAACTATTAAATGAGAAACTAGGGAAAACCTTAGAACACATAGGCACAGAGAAAATTTCCTGAACAAAACACCAATGGCTCAAACTCTAAGGTCAAAGATTAACAAATGGGACTTAATGAGATTGCAAAGTTTCTGTAAGGCTAAGGACATCGTCAAGAAAACAAAACGGCAACCAACAGAATGGGAAAACATCTTTACCAACACCACATCAGATAGAGGCCTAATATCCAAGGTATACAAGGAACTCAAAAAGCTAGACACCAGAGAATCAAATAACCCTATTAAAAAATGGGGTACGGAGCTAAACAAAATGTTCTCAGTTGAGGAACACCGAATGACCGAGAAACATCTGAGGACTTGCTTGACATCCTTAGCCATCACGAAAATGCAAATCAAAACAACCCTGAGATTCCACCTCACACCAGTCAGATTGGCCAAGATCCAAATCTCAGCTGACAGCATTAAGAAAATGGCTGCATCTAGAGAATATCATCCTGAGTGAGATAACCCAGTCACAAAATAACAGACATAATATGCAGTCACTGATATTGGGATGCTAACCCCCGAGGCTTGCACTCCCCCAGAAACAACTCACAGACTGTATGAAGTCCAGAAAATAAAAAAAAACAAAAAAAAATATTTACAAAACAAGAAGACTTTGACAATTTCCATGTTGCGTTTTGGTTTGCATGTACTTTACGCTCATTGTAACTATTAGGTTTTCAATGCATACTGTCAAGCCCTTGAAAAAATCAAGTATTGACTAAAAAATATATTCACATAGTTTTATGTAAAATTTTTTTTAATATCTGAAAAAACAGTACTGGCAAAAATGTACAATTTTAAGCAAAAAATGTTTAAAATTTGTACATTTATCTTTGTTTTGTAAAATAAATTCGTTTAAAAAAATTAAAAAAAAGAAAGAAAAACAAACAACACAGCTTTCTCTTGCATTATGTCCTTACAAAAGTAAAAGGGTATCCAATATTATGCCTATGAACATATTAGGGAAACAAGAATCATTTAATAATAAAGCATCAGTATCCTGGCATTGGATGCGTATTTACAACTTGATGTGAGTGGGGTTAGTTTTAGTGGAGGGGTGGCAGTTTATGCCCAGACGGTAGAATGGATAAAGAACTTGAGTAAAAAAAAATACTGTGAGGAGAGAAAGGGCTGATATAGTTTTGTAAAGTGAATATATTAATTAAATATATTCAAATGGAAAATATTTATAGATGAAAATTTGTAGATAAAATTTGTAGATACAAATTTTGTAGATAAAATTTGTAGATAAAAGTAGTTTGTATATAAAAATAATCTGAGTGACACATTATATATCAAGATTATCATAATGATGGATTTTTGGATTCTAGGAAAAAATTTTATGCTCTTTCTGGTGGGAGTTCAAGCACTGTATATTAATAATTAATTTAAATTACATACCTGCAATTAACTATTTTATTTCCATCAAACATCTTGATCTGCATGAGACTTTATACTATAACACTTAAGATTTTTTTTTTCAAGTAATTGTATCTTAGCATGCATTCCTTATGAGGTCTGTATGAAGACTTTTCCTGGTTCATTTTATCTTTGTCCTCTGTGTGTGCCTTCATTTATTTGTCATTATTTATTTGCTATGACTCTGTTCTATGTACAATATTTGATTGATTTCTTCACCATTTGAAGGTATTCATATAAAGAAACATTTCTTCTATCTATGAATATCATGGCTTCCTATATTTTTATTTACATTTTGCAAAAGAAATTATATTTAGGAACCTAAATTCATTTCTTCACAACCTGTTCATCTTGTTCATAATTTCTGGTTATCTACACAAGAAATGCTTTCCCTTTTGTAAATAGGAAAAAAAAATAGTTGTAACTGTCTTTAATTGTTTATTAGTTCAAGTACTTGTAGAAAATTTTACCAGCAAACTCAATTATGAATTGAATATATTACTATTGCAACATCATCTTTTAGAAACAAAAATTCCCAGTGTGAGACTACAACTATTAGTGTATAATATATTAATTTCCTAGAAGGCAAATATGTACAACTAAAACATTAAGAGAAAGTTAAAAAATATATATAAAACATTAACTCACAATACAGCTCTCATCAATCTTTAAAATATTTTGAATGCTATAATTCATCCTTCCTGATATCAATCACAAAAATCTTTTGAAGTAAGCAAAGAAACAAGTTTGGTGAATGGTTATGAGACGTTGACTACATAAGCAAAGTAAGAAGAAGTCTTTTAATGCATGCTCTTCTTTAGTTAATTAACTTGTCTTTGCTCATATATTACATACTGATGGTAGTTTTTCCTGTCTCCATTCCTTAATTTCACCTACCTCCTGCCACCTCTACTCTCCCCCATATTTACTGCTCATTGGTTTCCCTACAGAAAAGAAAAAACCTCCCAGGGATATGAAACAAGCACAGCTGAACAAATTTACAGTAAGTATAAGCACAGTACCACCACAACAAGGCTGGATGAAGCAAGGTAGTAGGAAGAGTCCCGGTAATACAAAAAATGTAAGAGATACCCACATTCTGATTATTTGGAGTCCCAAAGAACATTGGACTATACAGACATAACATATATGCAGGGGTTCTAGATCCAATCCATACAGCCTGTATGATTTTCACATCAGTCTCTGTGAGCCCCTATGACAACAGCTCAGTTGATTTTGTGGGTTTCTTATGGCATCCTTAACCTTTCTAACTACTACAATCACCCCCAAGCCTCTTCTTAGAGGTTCCTAAATTCATCTATTATTTGGTTGTGGGTTTCTGCATCTGCCTCTACCAGTTCTTAAGTTGCCTTTTAATAAAGACTTTATTAGCACTTAGTGCTTTTGTTACAATGATGGAAAGTTCTACACTACAGGTAGTTTACTGAAGAGAATATTGGGTATCCTGAGATAAGTGGGGTGAACCTGAGCAGGAAAGGTTTGCTTCTGAGCCCATGTTGCTGTTTCTGAATGTTCTTACCTATATAAATTACTGGAAAGTCTTATTAAAAATAAAAGGGCAAAAATCCAACTGATTTTTGAAGTATAGCATTTATATACACTGAATTTTCCAAGAATGTGATAATCTTCTTCATTGAGGAAAGATTCTAATATTTTTTTATTAAATTTCATTACTTAAATACTATTTGATAAAGTGTTATTTAAGTCTCTTATTATACATCCATTCATCAGTTTTCATTTATACCTTCTATATTAAAGGTACTTCCAAGTACTTAATGGCTTCATTACATCAAGTGCTGTCATGCTGAAACATTTATATTCAGACGTATAGATTACTTTTTTTAATCAGTAACTTCTTCTTCAGAATATGAACACATATACATACATAGCATTGTACACTACTATTTTACATTTATATATAATGGTTTTATAAACTATAATTTCATTTCAGAATAGTAAAGTTAAAAATTTACTGTTTAAAAAACATAGGATTCAATAAAGTTGAACATACTTTTCAAAGATACTAATTTTACCAGGTCATTAATTTTCTTCCTCACAATGGGGTATACAACACTATGATGGCAAAAACTCTTTGTCATGCCAATCACTGGTGCCCACCAAGCAGGTATTTTTTTAAAACACTCTTGCCATAAGACACCTGAAATTCATAAATAACCAATACAAAATATGAAAATTAATATTAAAGAAATTTTTAATTGATTAAATTAAATAAAACACCACTCTAGTTTATTTGGTGATTATGAAATATGATACTTCCTCAGCTTCTTGAGGTTAGAGTGTTTCTTTCATTTGTATGAAAGAAATTATTTTATACTTTTGCATTTTATGGATTAAATGAGTGCATTTATAAAGGACATATAGTACATTATGAGTTAGGTTCACATTTTAGAGTAATTGGTATGGGAAATATTAGTGTTTTAGTGTTGAGTTCGGGAAGCAATCAAGAGCAATGGCAACAGCCTGTAATTCCTGACCAAAATATTATTCAACAATTTGAAAAGGACGTTTCACAAATGCATAAAAGGCCTCTAGAGTAAGTTTGTGCTAAATTGCAGCAATGCTATGTAGAAGCATAATGAGGAACTGAAGGTAGATTACAGTTGGAAGCAGTTTACTGTAAAAACTGGAAGGCCATTGAATTAGCCTACATGAGGTCAATTCTCTTTGCATTTTGAAAACAAAGAATTAAAGACAAAATTTTATAATAAAATTAATTCAAAATTTCTTATAACGTCTATACTGTTAAAATGTCCATTTGCTAAAATTAAGGTATGTTCAGTGTATTAAAAATGAACCATGACAGATGAAGTGAAGAAATTTGGGCAAACTTTAGAAAGGAGGAACCTGGAAAGAAGGACAACATTAGAAATGTAAACAAATAAAATAATTTAATAAAAAAATTCTCTGAATAGTGTAGCTTTGTCTTCAGGTAGAACTATTTCTAGTTTTCTGAGAAACTGCCAGATAAATTTCCAGTGATTGTATGCTGTACCATCCCACAATGACACGCTTTTATGTCCATAGAACTTTTATGCATATAGCCAGAACCTGGAAATAACCCAGATGACCCTCAACCAAAAAATGAATAAAGAAAATGTGCTACATCTACCCGATGAAACACTTTTCAACTATTAAAAACAAGGACATCATGAATTTAGCATGCAAACGGATAGAACTAAAAAATATCCTGAGTTAGATAGGCATGCTTGGTGTGTACTCGCTGATAAGTAGTTATTAGCCAAAAGGTACAGAATACCCATTGTATAATCCACAGACCCAAAAACTTAAACAGACAAACAAAAAAAATTCCCTTTGACAAGGTTCTTTGAACCTCACTTTGAAAGTGAAATAAAATAGTCATAGGAGGCAGAATGGGAGAGAAAACTGGGTGGGGGAGGGTAGGAGGCAAAGAATGGGGGAGGAGGTAGGATAAAATGTGAGGAGGGACAAGAGGCACAGAGGACCAGGAGAATTAATGCAGGGGCAAATATTGAACAGAAAATACAAGAATGGCCAAGCAATAACCAAACTCAACTTGAGACCCATTTCATGGGCAAACACTGATCCCTGACACTACTAATGATACTCTACTATGCTTTTAGACAGGAGCCTAGAATGGTTATCCTCTAAGAGGCTCTACCCTGCACTTGACTGAAGGAGAAGCAGATACCCACCCACAGCCAAACACTGGAGTGAGGACAGGCACTCTTACTGAAGAGTTGGGGGAAGGACTGAAGGCCCTGAAAGGGATTGGAACCCCACAGGAAGACCATGAGAGTGAGCTAACCTGGGCCCCTGGGAGCTATCAGATACAGAGCCACCCAAGAAAGAACATACACACAGGCTGGAACAAAATCTCTGGCACATATGTACCAGATGTGCAGTTCAATCCTCATATGGTTCTCCAACAACTGGAGCAGATACTCTCCCTGAAGTTGCAGCCTGATGATAACATCCATTTTCCAATAGTTCTGCCTCAGCGGGAGAGGATGCACCTAATATGGCTGAGACTGATATACCAAGGAGCAGGAATACACAGAGCAGGTACTCTTTCAGAGAAGAAGGAGAAGGAAGGGTGATGGCAGGACTATGTGAGAGTGGTATTAGGGGGAACCATTTAGGTTGTAAATAAATGAATAAATAAATAATCTTTCTGTGACATTTCTGTAGACATTATTGTTTTCAATAGAAATAGAAGTAATCTACTCTTCCCCATAAAATTCAGTGGATATAATTCTCAATTGTATATAAAATATACAATTTTTAGTATCTTTAAAGGAGATTCCTTTTACTAATAATGGTACATTCTGGGTATAGATGTCCTTGGTATAACAGAAAAGAAAAAAATATTGCACCCCAAGTTAGGTGTTAGATTCAGTGACAAGTACCAGAAATCTCCAGAAAGGTACATATTTTATTAAGACAAATTTCCTTCACATAATTAAAAAACCAACAATAATAATGTAAAGAGAAATTTATTATTTCATCAATTTTCCTATTTATATATTGAGATATAGAAAATTTTATAGTATGCCATTTTTTCAATATTGTTTCGAAAAAACAATTTATTTAACTGTGCTATTTTTACTAAAGGATAATAGCATTTTTTTAAATATTAATATTCTAAACATTTAATATTTTTATTTCTAGTATTAAATATCAATAGATATAATTAACACAAAACACATAGTTTATGGGACACAATTTCTTATGAATGTAAATCAAATTTTACTATCAAAATAGTTAGGACAACCAAATTCAGGAATGTTATCAAAATTCATACTATGTTATCAAATTGAGCTTTAAGGTCACAGAGTTGTTGGAAATATTTAAAGGTTTATATGTAGAGCATTGTATGGAACCATTAGCCACGTGAAGTTGATTAGTATTCTCTGTTTTATTTTCAATTGAATGCTTTATTTATTTACATTTGAATGTTATTCCCTTTCTGGTTCCCTCTCCACAAACCTTCTTTCACATATCTTATTCTTTCAAAGTCTGCAAAGAATTGTGTTGTAATTTTGATAGGGATTACATTGAATCTGTAGACCGTTTTGATAAAATGGTCATTTTTCTATGTTAATATCATTGATCTACAAACATGGAGATGTTTTTCTGATAGGTTCTTCAGGTTCTCTCTTAAAAGCCTTGAAGCTCTTGTCTTACAGGACTTTTACTTGCTTGATTTGAGTTACCCCAATATATTTTAAATTATTTGAAGCTATTGTGAAAGTTGATGTTTCTCTGATTTATTTCTCAGTCTATTTGTCACTTTTCTATTGGGGGACTATTGATTTTTTAATAAATTTGTATGCATCCACTTCAAGTATAATTAATAATAATAATAATAAATATTATAAAAATATGTAAATATCTAATAATATTAAATAAGTAATTATATCCTCACAATTACAATAGCATAAAGTACAAAATTTAGTTTTTGGGTGGACTGGTTTCACTTTGAAGCTTCTTTCTTTTTGTAACAGGGGGCAATGCCTTTTCTGTCTTTATGTGATCTTTGTTTTGTTGTATATTGCATCTTTATCTTCTATTTGTATAAAGATATAATCCAGTTAGATCACTTATAACCTGATTTATCCTTAATTACCTCTTTAAAGATACTGTCTACAAATTCAGACATATTATGAGGTACTGGAATGTTACAATTTCAACAATAAATATGTTAGAGAGAGGACAAAAGTCAGCACATACAAATTTCTAATGAGAAATACAAGTAAGAAGCTGAAGAAAGAATTAAAAGAAATTTATTCTGAACCATTAAATGTGACATATTGATTCAAGACTTAGTATTTTTGAACAATTTAGAATCAGTCTGGCATCAATGAATATTATTAGTATCTGAGCCATCAGCTAACAAGATGTCCCTGGAAAGTTTCCAAATGCCCAGTCCTCTGGAATTCATGGATAAATTCATTCACTTGAAGAGTGAAAGTCTAATTCAAAACAGCTTATCGATAGCTGAAGGCAAAATTATTCTATAGTTCATCAACAGTTTTGTTTGTGGCATTAGAGACATGGAAGAAAATTCTTGCACCATAATGAAAAACTGTTTTTTATCACATGATACTACTCCTCATGGGTAGAAGTTGTAGCCTGAAAATTAAATTAATTAATTAATTAGGGTATCAACATTTTTTGATCTATCTTTACATATAACTTACAAATTTCACATCACTTTGAATTATTCATGCCTATTTTAATAATGTATTATTTTTGTTCTAAGCATGAAATTCCAAATTATCCTGAGTAGTTGATCATTAAATTAGACTTTTATTCATTCAAGATTAAACACGTATTGGATAGGTAGTGATTATGCTTGTTTTTCTAAGACCTACATAATACAGATGGGAATAAATCATAGTGCTGTTCTTGTAGAAATCACATTTTGAATTTTGAGACAAAAAATAAAAGAATTCCTTGGGTATTCATAGATTCACTTTCTTTGCACAGACAGAAAATACTCAGTTATTAAATTTGCCTTATGGTAAGGAAAGTTTTATAAAAGATGTTTTATATATAATTAATTAATTATAAATATTAATACAAATATACATACATATATTACAATATATGTATGTATATTTGTATTAATATGCATATACATATATGTATGTGTATATGTATATGTGTGTATGAATATACACATATTTAATGAATTTAGGCCAATGCTTTTCAAACCATGATTAGTATTTAAGACCATAAAACATTAACTAAAATGTGTATTAACATATGCTTGATTCACATTCCAGATTGAGAAGTGTGATAATGTGAAAGAGAAATGAGAATTGTAGAAGAAGCCTTTCTAGTGACAACGAATCGTGTCTAAAATGGTAGTGTTAGTAAGAAAATTTCAAAATTTTCATTGAGATAACAGTGAATGATGGAGCCCAAAAGGCAAAGCTCGATTTATAGACTTCAGAACTTTAAATACTACTCTAAAACATTTTAATTTTTTTTGCAGGGATAAAGAAAGGTTTTTGTTTTGACATTACAAAAATATGTGTTTTACAAAGATTCTGAAACTAAGTGATTAATTTTTCCCACCTTACAAGCATTTTTTATTTCATTGAATATTTTATTTATTTACATTTCAAATGTTATCCCCTTTTCAGGTTTCCCCTCTGGAAAACCCCTATCCCATCCACCCTCACCCTACTTCTATAAGGGTGCTCCCCACCCCAACCTCCTGCCTCCCTGCCCTTGCATTTCTTTACACTGGGAAATCATGGCACCTCAAGAGCAAAGGTCTTTCCTCCTATTGATCTCCTAAAATTCTATCCTCTGCTAAATATATGGTTGGAGTCATAGGTCCCACCATGTGTACTCTGTGGTTGGTGATTTAGTCCCTGAGAGCTCTAAGTGAGTCTGGTTGGTTAATATTGTTGTTCTTCCTATGAGGTTCCAAACCCCTTTAGCTCCTTCAGTTCTTTTTCTAACTCCTTCATTGGGAACCCCATTCTCAGCCCAATGTTTACTATGAGCATCCAATCTGTATTTGTCAAACTCTGGCAGAGACTCACAGGTGGCAGGTGTATCAGGCTCACGTCAGCAAGCACTTCTTGGCATCTGCAATAGTGTCTGGGTTTGGTGACTATATATGGAATGAATCCCCAGGTGGGGCAGTCTCTGTATAACCTTTCCTTCAGTCTCTGTTCCACAGTTTTTCTCCATATTTCCTCTGTTGAGTATTTTGTTCCCATTTCTAAGAAGGCAGGTAAGAATCTCTGCTTTGGTCTTCCTTATTCGTCTGCTTCATGTGGTCTGTGAATTGTATTTTTGATGTACAAAGCTTTTGGGCTAATATGCACTTATTAGTGAGTGCATACTGTTGCAATATCCTATTCAACCCAAATCGCAAATTGATTGCAATATCCTCTTCAACCCAAATAAACCCATTCAATGAAAACACAACTCAGTAATTAGGAACTTAAGCTGTGTGTCTATATTGGGCAGATTTACCACTACAACATACCATGTGTGTACTTTTGTGACTGGGTTACCTAACTTGGGATGATAATTTCTAATTCCATCCATTTGCCTGAAATTTTTATGAAGTTGCTGTGTTTTTCTCTCTCTTACAACTTTATTTTTTAAAAAAAGAGGAATACATATACAGATATTTAAAGGCATTTTGGCATAACTCTATATGAATATTTTTGTCAGGACTTAATTATTTTAGAGGTTTGATAGCATGCATTGAAATCCCACTAGTTACCATAAACATAAAGTACATGTAGGACAGAACATAGCATGGAAACAGATTTCTTGGTGAGTATAGATTAAGCATAATGATCATTGTTTTTAATAGCCGAGTAGTACTCCATTGTTTGAATGTACCACATTTTCTGTATACATTGCTCCATTGAATGACATCTGAGTTTTTTCCAGTTTCTGGCAATTATAAATAAGGCTGTAATGAATATAGTTTAGCATGTGTCCTTGTTATATGTTAGAGCATCTTTTGAGTATATTCCCAGGAGTGGTGTAGCTAGGTCCTCGGGTAGTATTAGGTCTAATATTCTGGTTAACAGCCAGGGTGATTTCCACAGTGGAGTACCAGCTTGACATCACACCAACAATGGAGGAGGGTTGCTTTTTCTCCACATCTCCATCAGCATCTACTATCACCTGAGTTTTCTACCTCAGCCATTCTGAGTACCAATTTTTTATCTTGGGTATTCTTGAGTTTTGGGGCTAAAATCCACTTACCACTGAGTGCATACCATGTTTGTTTCTTTGTAACTAATTACCTCACTCAGAATGATATTTTGTAGTTGCATCTTTGTATAAGTAATTCATGAATTCATTATTTTTAATAGCTTAGTAGTATTCCATTTTGGAAATACACAACAATTTCTATATCCATTCTTCTATTGAAGAACATCTGGGTTCTTTCCAGTTTCTGGCTATTATAAATCAGGCTGCTATGAACATGATGGATTATGTGTCCAGGATTTCCAGTGCTATATTGAATAGGTAGAGGGAGAGTGAGAAGCCTTGTCTAGTCCCTGATTATAGTGGGATTGCTTCAAGTTTCTCACCATTTAGATTGATATTGGCGACTGGATTGCTGTATATTGCTTTTACTATATTTAAGTATGAACCTTGAATTTCTGATCTTTCCAAGCCTTTTATAATGAAGGGGTGTTGAACTTTGTCAAATGCATTTTCACCATCAGGTGAGATCATTATGTTTCTTTTTTTTCCTTTTGGGTTTGTTTATATAGCAGATCATGTTCACAGATTTCTGTATATTGAACCATCCCTGCAACCATGGGATAAAGCCTACTTGATCATGGTGGATGATTGTTTTTATATGTTCTTGTATTTGGTCTGTGAGAATTTTGTTGAGTATTTTGCATAGATATTCATAAGAGAAAATGTTCTGAAGTACTCTTTATTGGAGGGTCTTTTTCTGGTTTAGGTATGAGTGTAATTGTGGATTCATAGAACAAACAGGGTAGTGTTCCTTCTGTCTCTGTTTTGTGGAATAGTTTGAAGCATATTGTCAGTAGGTCTTCATATATCCTTTATACATTCTGGAATCCATGAAGTTACAAATTTTTTGCTTATTCATCCATACAATTTAGTTGATTTTGTATTATACTGTGATTACATTTTACCTATAATCTTAATAGTTTCCTACCCACAGCTTCAAAAATGTTGAGATGAACCCATTAGATTATTGGATTAATAACTCTCCTTCCATTTTTATTCTGCCTACCATGAGGTCAGCTTATACTGTAGAAACTCAAAACAAATGTGCTAAAATGTTAATTTAGATTTCATTATTTATTCTCAAATCTAATTATTGACTATTATCTTATTCAAATGAAAATTCAAAATCCCTGCTAACAATTGGTAAAATTCTACCAATATTATTCCTTTTTAGATTTTTTTTTAAATCATGGGCACCTATTTTTTCCTATCTCTTTCTCCCTTCCTCCCTCCTTCCCTCCCTCCCTCCCTCCCTCCCTCCCTCCCTCCCTCCCTCCCTCCCTCCCTCCCTCTCTCTCTCTCTCTCTCTCTCTCTCTCTCTCTCTCTCTCTCTCTCTCTCTCTCTTTCCTGCCCTAGGTATTCTGATCTGTTTCTGTCCTAGAATGTGCTAGACACATATCCTAATGACCTCAGGACCCCCATAGGTGTACTTTTCTGTCTGGAATATACTTTCCCCTGATTACAGCAAAATTTTCATCTTTTATTTCATTGAAATGCTGTCACTTTAGTCATATTTTATCATATCTACATGAAGTTGAACACATATTGTAGTTTCTCCCAACTCGGATTTTTTTTCCACATATATACCATGCAATATATGCAACTTTCAATGCTATACCATCCTGATTTAATATAAACTTTGCTAAAGCAAGATTATTTAATGTGGTATATACCATAATTCCCAGACTAATCCCTGAAATAGTAATAATCCAAAAAATATTTTTAAACCTGATTTAAAGTTTAGATCATAGTAAAGATTTGGGTAGAATCAATAAAATAAATGTTTTCTCCATTTCAGGATATTTGGGTTAGCTGAATAATAACTTTGTATACAAAATTTTATGATTTCTACAGAGTATCTATAAATTATGTGTGCCCTTATGTGTAGTTAAGGACTAAGACTAGATTCTGGACAACTGTGTCCCTAATTATTTTTGGTTATTACATGCCATAATGTTTTCTTCCTCATTTATATTGTTATTATTTTTAAGTTCTCTAGTCACATAAAGTGTTACTTTCTGATTTTATTATTAAATATTTTTTTAGAGACTGTGTTATAAGTAACTCATTTTTCCTAACTTAAATGTATTCATCTTTAAAAAAATCATTTCACCTTCATAAAAAATTTTATGTATATTCTATTTTTTGTTGAAGTCTAGAAGCACAATGCATAAATGATACCTATCTACTTAAGAAGAAATAACATGATATTTGTCTTTATTCATTTGTCCCTGAATTTGGAAATTAAGCACTGAAATTGCTACAATAATGACTTACTTGAACATTAAAAAGGGAGAAAAACTTAGTTAAGTAAGTTTTTCTACAATTACTACATTTGAAGCAATTGAAAATAACCCAACATAAATTTGAACATTTTCTTTTAAAAACTTTAACAATGATATCTGGAAAGAAAGATTTTAGTATTAATAATGTCTTGTCAATGGGCAGAAATCACCTGAAAGATGAGCAGTGTGTGCAGATATAATCATCCAAGGATAAAAACTAACATTTTATAATAGGGAGATGGCAATAAATCATAAATCACTTAAGCAAAATGCAACAAACACAACAAGAACAACAACCAAAACATACAAACAAAGACTCAAAAGATCCAGTTCCTTACAAAATGTGAAACTGCTCTTAGTGAATAGATGCCTACCATGAGATATAGAATGAAATTCTACCAAATAAAGAAACAAAACAAGCAAAAGGCAGTTGATGGGTCTGTGGGTCCTTTTGGAAATCCTGTTACATGATAGAGGGAGGGAGAACAATATTAACTCATGCCAGTTCTTAAAGGATAGAAGACAATTATTTGTTTGTTTGTGTTTGTTTTTGTTGTTTTTTTGGCTTAGATATTCATTGTCTGTTTTTTTTTTTTTAACTTTCCTTTTAGCCTCGCCATGTGTTTCCAAAACAGACAACTTGCTTACCTATCATCATTATGGAGAAGAAAAATAGCCCAAAGGGACAGAGTGTTTATAATATAGTTCACTTGAAAGTCTGACAAATTTTCTTTATAAAAAGATTAACACCAAAAATGGATAAATTGTGAAAAACCACAATTTCAGAGCTTTATAACTCAGTATAAGCATAAAATAAACTGAAAACTTTATTCTTGAAAAATTTACCATAGCCCATGTAGGATTAGTAGGAGTGTGTGACGTCAGTGCCTGGGGAGACCCTCATTGCAGTTCAATATATACAGAATCAGTCTTCTCTAAGAATAAATATGGAACTTGAATTTAACATTATGCTGGAGAATCTACAGAATGAAAAGAGAAATAAAACCATTTACCTTGGAAAGAAAATTTAATATTTATCCATGTAAATATATGTAATGTATTAGACAGAAATTATTTACAATTAAAACATGATTTAAAACACAATGTATTGAGGAAATACTGCAAGACATACAATTAGGTGAAATCCATGAAATGATAAATTATAAAAATGAGCAGAATTTTTTCTCAACTAGTGATCAAGTGGAATAGGGAGCAGCCCATTGTGGGTGCTGCCATCCCTGTGTGGGTAGACCTGCATTCTATAAGAAATCAGGCTGAGCAAGCCAGGGGAAGCAAGCCAGTAAGACCCCTCAGTGGCCGCTGCATCAGCTCCTGCTGTCTGACCTGCTTGAGTTCCAGCCCTGACTTTCTTTGGTGATAAACAGCAACATAGAAATTTTTAAATGAATAAAATCCTTCCTCCTCAGCTTGCTTCTTGGTCATGATGTTTCGTGCAGAAGTGGATACCCTGACTAAGAAAGATACCCTCAATAGCTGCACTCATGCCCAGAAATAACTAGCAACTATCTAACTGAACTTAATGCCAACTTCATAAAAAGGAGCATATGCCCAGTATTCGAATCCTGATCAACTAAATGTTTTTCAAGAATTCATAGAGTCTAAGGGTTAACTTGCTACCATATTCTAAGCCAAATATATTTTCAAACTGAAATATAAATTCTTTTACTTATATACCCATATACACATCACTATCTAACCACCATTAAAGAATTCTCCCCCTCTGTCTCTCCCTCCCTTTCTCCCTCCCTCCCTCCCTCCTCATCTCTCTTTCTCTTTTTCTGTTTCAATTGATAAATATTAGAAAAATCCACAGTGATTAAATTCAGAGAACAAATGATTGTTGCGTACAGTGCAACCTCTACATTTAAGGTTCATAGATGGAAAGACTATTAAAAGAACCAGAAAAGCGGGACACCAACTTCCAGCTAGTGCTTTGTATATGTGGTTGAGAAGCTGTATATATGAAATATCAAAAATGTGGTTGTGTAAATAAGGCTAGAATAGTGACAATACCAATGGACATAGCAATGTGGATAATAAAGTATCATAAGGCCTTAATCCTAGCTGAAGAGCTACAAGCAATCAATAGCTCCTGAGAAATGCTTTTTCACTTTTGTATTAAGTCTTTAGTAGATAATTTAATCCAAAATAGGCATCCTTAAACAAATATATATGAACTACTTAGTGGACATGATACAGCATTCTATCCAGCTTTTGGGTGCTCTAAATTAAAACTAGATCACCATGAAGGTGTTCAAATAACAAGCGGAGTATATCTATGGCCATCAGTTATACAGCTAACACCATCCTCATTGTCTGATAATACATAGATTTCAGATTCCATAGAGAAAAGGGTTTAACAACTTGCACAGTTTGTACTATTAAAGCACCTTTATCAAAGCTTCAATGGCTTCATACAGTCATTTACACCTAGAACCTATTCTGTGGTTTCCACCAATCTTATTATACAGAAAAATGTTATTAACGTTTCAACTAGCCCAAGGAGCATATTAAATGACAAGAACATTGACTTAGTTTCTTCAAGTTTCACAATGGAGAAAAGTCCATGGTGTGAAGGCAAAGATCTTACATTATAATCTTCTACCTCTTAAATCTCATCCTACCATATATCACACAAAATAAAAATATGTTCCTGTTTATATCAGCTTTTGAAGGTCTCTGGCCTCCTAACTGTTTAAACACAGACTAATTTTAAATATCAGACTGAAAGCTTTTTATCCACCACCACCACCCACCACCACCAAAATACTGTGTACTCATTGAACTCAAAAATTATTCTGGGTGACTTAACATTCACATTTTAAGCAGGTCATATTAAGTCACAGCTAAAACACTATCTGCTTCTGAAAGTCTAATTTAATTTTCACAGCAACATTAGAAAAGTCCATTATAATCATGATTTAATGATCAGATAACCTGGAGTATGTAAAAATCAAAGAACATTTCTAATATAAGTAATGCATAAGTTCACAAATTCAAGTTAAAATTATTCAAACCAATTTTAGAACCTGAGTCTTTAATCATTACCTTACAAGGTATGAAATACATTATAACACTATTACAAATAAATACATGTCTATGAGGACATAGATTGTCACAGGGTTTGGGGAGAGGGGGTACATATGAAACTAGAAGATATACATGCTTGATATTCAGCAAATAAGCCAAATGCCACTGGGACAGCTTGCTACCCATCTTGGAAGAATTATATTTCAAAGAGCTACATTTCAGTTATAATAAAAATATTTAAAAATCTCATAAAATGGATTAAGATATATACCACAATTTAATGTTTTTATAAAAAGAGATAATTTAGGATAAAAATTTTAAAAGCATAAATTACTAACTTAAATGTAGACAAACACTTTTTAAAAGACCACATGAACATAGCTTCAAAAAGAAAATGGAGAAAGCAAATATTTAACATGTGTAATGCATGCTGAGATAAATTAGAACTCTTTATAGAATTAGATATACAAATACCACAAAATCTGGTAGTTAATTGACATAAAAGAAAAATGTGTTTTCATTACTAATAAATAAATAAACTTTCGAACTATAAGCCAATTGTAAAAATTCTTGTTAAAAATTGAAACATGAGTGCTGTGTTTACATCATTCGTATTCCTCTCCCTCATCCCCTTAAACTTTTCATTCCTCTCCTCTTCATTCCATCATTATTTCATTCCTTTGATTAAGAATTTTAAATTAATCCTGATATATTTTAGGGGAAACACCTTTTTTTTGGCCCTATGAGATACCTACTTTATTTTATCTATAATTCAAATCTTATTTTAAGGATGCAAGCATAAATTTTCTATTATCTCCTCAGAATCTAAGCATTCTGTGTTCATTTTGCTCAACTAACATTGTTTTCACCCCTTGGGCCCAAATGTCATTTATAAAACTAAAACTTATCTAAAATTTTACATATTTTAAATACCTAACACTGACATTGATAACATATAACTTATTGCTACTTGGTACATGGTTAATTATTTTTACTGTTTTACTATCATTTACATTTTACATAAAAAGTTATGTCTAGTTTTGTTTCAGTTCCTGTTATTAAACCCAAACTTTCATTTGTATTTAATGTCTTAAAAATGAGATAAATAATTAGGCATAAGAATATAAGTTTAATCATAAACATAATGCCTGTCATCACTGAAATTTCATAATCATTCAGTATCAGTGGAGATCCAGGGATACAGTCATGGTAAAACTGAGCTGCTAGTAACCAGTGTGCAGAGAGGTCTGGGCTGAGCACCTGGAAAGCTCACCACCCCCAATAGTTCAGGGGAGCAAGAACTCTGCCCTAGGAACTCGGTCTCCACTCAGAAGGACCTTGCATGTGGACCGAACACTCAGGCTATTTGCCACAGGGAACAGCAGAGATCCAGGACACAGACCTGGAGAGACTACAGTACTAGTAGCCAGGGTGCAGAGAAGTCTAGGCATAGCATGCTCTAGGTGAGGCCCTCAAGTTGGTCCAGGAGAGCAGGAACTCAGCCATAGAGACTCAGGTCCACCCAGAAGGTACTTGCATGCAGACCAAATGCTCAAGCCATTTGCCACCTAAAACAGCAGAATTCCAGGGACACGGGATGGGTACATAGGAGACATGGGAACCAATCACTGACAACAAGACCACGTAAAATCACAGACAACAAGATGACAATAGGAAAGCAAAAGAACTTACTCAATGGAAACCAAGACAACCTGGCAACTACAGAACCCAGCTCTCCCATCACAGTAAAGAGCCAAACACTCCAGAAAAAAAAAAGACTATGAACTGAAATCATACCTCAAGATGATGATGGAGATATTTGAACAAGAACAAGAGGAAAAGCATAAAAATAGAAGCTTTTAAAGAGGAAATATGAAAAAGACTCACAGACCTCAAAGCACTAGAGGATAACGGAACCAAAGAGATGAAGGAATTGATTAAGTAATTTAAAATGGAAATGGAAACAATAAAGAAAACACTAAAAGAGACAACCCTGGAGGTAGAATACATAAAAAGAAATCAGGAGTCACAGATGCAAACAACTCCAACAGACTACAAGAGATGAAAGAGAGAATCTCAGAAGCCAAAGACGACATTGAAAACAAAGACAAAACTGTCAGAGAAGATGCAAAAGTCAAAAAGCTCCTTAAAAAATGTTCAGGAGATCCAGGACACAATGAGAAGACCAAACCTAAGGATAATAGGAATAGAAGAGGGTGAAGAATATCAACTAAGAGGCACAGTAAATATTTTCAACAAAATCGTAGAAGAAAACTATCCTACTCTTAATAATGAGATGACCATGAAAATAAATGAAGCCTACAGAGTTTCAAATAGACTGGACCAGAAAAGAAATTCATCCTAACACATAATAGTCAACACTGCAAGTGCCCAAAGGAAAGAAAGATACTAAAAGCAGTAAGGGAAAAGGATCATGTAACATAAAAAGGCAGACCAATCAGAATTACACCTGAATTCTCAACAGAGACTACGAAAGATAGAAGATCCTGGACAGACATCATGCATAACCAAAGAGAACACAATTGTAAGCCCAAGATGCTATACCCAGCAAAACTCTCAATCAACAAAGATAGAGATTTCAAGATTTTCCAGGACAAAACTAAATTTACAAAATAACTGACCACAAACCCAGGAATACAAGAAATTATAGGTGGAAAACCCAATACAAGGAGGAAAACTACATCCTAGTAAAAACAAGAAAATACCTAGGCAAGAATACAAAAATAAGAAAGACAAACAGACACAATTCTACCTCTAAAAGCAAAAGTAGAAGGAACCAGCAACCACTATTCCTTAATATCTGTTAACATAAATAGACTAGATTCCCTCAATAAAAAGACAGAGGCTATCAGAGTGGCAAAATAGTCAGATTCCAGTATTTTGGTACACACAGGAAACTCATCTCAGAGATAGACAGAGACGATCACAGAGGAAATGGTTGGAAAAATACCTTCCAAGCAAACAGCCCCAAGAAATTAGCTAACATTGAATAAAGTAGGTTTCAAACCAAACATTATTTTTAAAAAGATAAGGAAGGTCACTTTTCATTCATTACAGGAAAAATTTGTCAGGAGGAACTCTCAATCCTTAACATATATGCTCCAAATACAAGAGCAACCATATTCATAAAAGAAATCATACTAAAGCTCAAAGAATATATTACACTCCACACAATAAAAATGGGAGACTTTAATAGCCCACTCTCATCAATGGAAAGATCATGGGAACAGAAACTGAATAATGGCAAAGGGAAACCAGCGGAGGTTATGAAACAAATGGAATTAATATACATCTATAGAACATTTCAACCTAAAACAAAAGAATACACCTTCTTCTTAACATCTCATGCCACCTTCTCCAAAACTGACCAATAATCAGTCAAAAAATTAGCCTCAATAAATATAAGAATATTGAAATACTCCCATGCATCCTATCAGATCACCATGGTCTAAGGCTGTTATTGAATAACAACAAAGGCAACAAAAAGCCCATATGCATGTGGAAACTAAATAATGCTCTATTAAATGATAGCATGGTCAAAGAAGAAATAAAGAAAGAAATGAAGGGTATTCTAAAATTTAATGAAAATGAAAATGCAACATACCCAGACCTCTGGGATGAAATGAAAGCAGCACTGAGAGGAAATATCATAGCTCTGAGTGCTTCCAAAAACAATCTGGAGAGAACATATACTAGCAACTTGACAGCACAGTTGAAAGCGCTAGAACAAAAGGATACAGATACACCCAAGAGGAGTAGATGGCAAGAAATAGTCAAACTCAGAGCAGAAATTGACCAAATAGAAACAAAAAGATCCATTCAAAGAATCAACAAAACCAAGAGCTGGTACTTTGATAAAATTAACAAGATTAATAAACCCTTAGCCAGATTAACTAGAAGGCAAAGAGAGAGTATCCAAATTAATAAAATCAGAAATGAAAGTGAGGAAATTCAAGAAATCATCAGATCCTAATACAAAAGCCTATACTCAACAAAGCTGGAAAATCAGGCGGAAATGGGTGAATTCCTAGACACATACCAAATACTAAAGTTAAACCAGGACCAGGTAAACCATCTAAATAATCCCATAACACCTAAAGACATAGAAGCAGTCATCAAAAGCCTTCCAACCAAAAAAGCTCAGGTCCAGAGGGTTTCAGTGCAGAATTCTATCAGATATTGATTTACTACCTACTATCAATACTCTCCAAACTATCCCACAAAATAGAGTCCGATGGAACCCTACCTAACTGATTTTTCGAGGTCACAATAACATTCATTACTAAAACACACAAAGACCCTACAAGGAAAAAGAACTTCAGACTAATCACACTTATGAACATTGATGCAAAAATACTCAACAAAGTCCATGCAAACTGAATTCAAGAACACATCAAAATGATCATTCACCATGATCAAGTACGCTTCATTACTGGGATGTAGGAAAATTTTAATATACAGAATTCCATCAACATAATCCATCATATAAACAAACTCAAAGAAAATAACCAAATGGTCATCTCACTAAATGCTGAGAACGCATTTGACAAAATCCAACACCCCTTCATGTTAAAAGTCTTGGAAAGAAGAGGAATCCAAAGCACATACCTAAACATAATAACAGCAATATAGAGAAAACCAATAGCCAACATCAAACTTAAGGGTGAGAAACTTGAAGCAATCCAAATAAAATCTGTGACTAAAATGGCTGCCTACTATCCCCCTACCTATTCAACATAGTACTGAAAGTCCTGGCCGGAGCAATTAGACAGCAAAAGGAAATCAAAGGGATACAATTTGGAAAGGAAGATGTAAAAACCTCACTGTTTGCAGATGACAAGTTAGTACACTTAAGTAACCCCACCAATTCATTCAAAGAACTTCTACAGCTAATAAACATATTCAGCATGTGGCTGAATATAAAATTAACTCAAGCAAATCAGTAGCCTTCTTCTATTCAAAGGACAAACATGCAGAGATAGAAATTAGGGAAAAGACACCATTTACAATAGTAAGTAACAATGTGAAATACCTTGTTGTGACTCTAACTAAGCAGGTAAAGGACCTCTATGACAAGAACTTCAAATTTCTGAAGAAGTCAATCGAGGAAGATTACAGAAAATGGAAAGATTTCCCATGCTTATGGATTGGAAGGATCAACATTGTAAAAATGGTGATCTTACCAAAAGCAGTCTATAGATTCAATGCAATCCCCATCAAAATTCCTACCCAATTCTTCATAGAGTTGGAAAGAGTAATGTGCAATTTCATCTGGAATAACAAAAGACCTAGAATAGCAAAATCCATCCTCAACAACAAGAAAACATCTGTGGAAATCATCATCCCTGACCTCAAGCTATATTACAAGGAAATTGTGCTAAAAACTTCAGGGTACTTATACAGAGATAGGCATGTGGATCAATGGAATATAATAGACAATTCAGAAATGAGCCCTCACATTAATGGTCACTTGATTTTTGACAAAGGAGCTGCAAAACAATCAATGGAGAAAGGACAGCCACTTCAACAAATGGTGTTGGTCCAACTGGCAATCAGCATTCAGAAGAATAAAAATAGAGCCACTCTTATCTCCTTGTACAAAGCTCAAGTGCAAGTGGATCAAAGATCTCCACATTAAACCAGAGACTGAAATTATTATAAGAGAAAGTAGGGAAAACCTTTGAACACATAGGCACAGGAGAAAATTTCCTGAACAAAATACCAATGGCTCGTGCTCTTAGGTCAAATATTGACAAATGGAACTTAATGAGATTGCAAAATTTCTGTAAGGCTAAAGACAATGTCAAGAAAACAAAACGGCAGCCAACATGTTGGGAAAAGGTCTTTACAAATCACACATCAGATAGAGGCCTTATATCCAAGGTATATAAAGAACTTAAGAAGCTAGACACTAGTGAATAAAACAACCCTATTAAAAATGGGAAACAGTGCTAAACGAAATGTTCTCAATTGAGGAATGTCAAATGGCTGACAAGCATCTGAGAAAGTGCTCAACATCCTTAGCCATCAGGGAAATGCAAATCAAAATAACCCTGAATTCCACCTCACATCCGTCAGAATGGCCAAGTCCAAAAATTCAGATGACAGCAGTTGCTGGCTAGGATTGGGAGAAAGAGTAACACTTCTCCACTGTTGGTGGGTTGTAAACTGGTACAACCACTCTGGAAATCAGTCTAGCGGTTCCTCAGAAAATTGGACATAGTACTACATGAAGACCCAGTTCTTCTATTTATGGGCATAAACCAGAGAGATGCTCCAATATACAACAAAGACACATGCACCACAATGATCATAGCAGCTCTATTTATAATAGCCAGAAGCTGGAAAGAACCCAGATGTCCTTCAGTAGATGAATGGATACAAAAATTTTGGTATATTTACTATGGTGTACTACTCAGTTATCAGAAGCCATATATTCATAAAATTCTTAAGAAAATGGATGCATCTAGAAAATATCATCCTGAGTGAGATAACCCAGTCACAAAGGAAGAGACATAATATGTAGTCACTGATAATTGGATACTAACCTCAGGAAGCTCATCACACCCCAAAAACAACTCATAGACTATATGAAGTTCAAGAAAAAAAAGACAATGAAAAACCATTATGCTTAATCTTTACACACCAAGAAAACTTTGACTATTTCCTGTTTACATCTTGTTTTACATGTACTTTATGCTCACTGTAACTAGTAAGATCTTAATGCACATTGTCAAACCTTTCAGAAAATCAAATACTGACAAAAATATTTTCGTACATTTTTATCCAAAAATCTTTAAATCTGTATATTTGTCTTTGTTTTTTTAAATAATGTTGTTGAATTAAAAAAAACCACTAAACTAATAGAAATCATAAATATGAAACAAAGAAAGAAATAATAAAATCTCCTCCAATTAAAAAAATGAAAAAGATGGACTTTTATGTTGAAGAATTGTTTACATGTTACGTTCTGTGCTTCATGTACTTTAAACTCATGGTAACTAGTGGTATTTCTATGCATGCTATCAAACCTCTAATAGAATTATGTACTCACAAAATATATTCATATAATGTTATGCCACAATGCCTTTAAAAATCTGTATATGTATCCCTCTTTTTTAAAAATAAAGTTGTAAGAGAGAAAAAAAAAAGACTTGCACAAACATTTTTTATTTCCCCATTGTCTATGATGTATAAATATTTACAGAATAACCAAATGTGTAATAATTTTAGAGTATCTATTTATACTTTGTATATATTCCAACCATTTCCTTTTCTTTCCAGGCATTAGAGAATCCTCTAACTAGAACCGGTGAACGTTCTGCACCTGCCTTTAATAGAAGCTTCCTGAAAATCACATGCAATACTTTATTTTTTATTTCATTAGCTAGATGTTAACTGTATGTTAATGTCTAACAATCAAAGGATGCTCTGATAAATTGAAGTTGGCCTTAATGAAGAAAATGGTAAGTATTTGAATTTGTTTCTTGTGTGTGTCATGATCGTTATCCTTGACAATGTGTCATTTTACCAAATTTGAGAAAGTAATATTTTTTCAATATTGATGCATACACTCATGGGTAGTATTAAAACAAAATAAACATCTTACTAAAAATCTTGCATGTGATGATTCCATATCCTGATCTTGCTCAACTATGTTCATAGCAGATTTATTTGTAATAGCCAGAACCTGGAAACAACCCAGATATCCCTCAACTGAAGAACAGATAAAAAAAAATTGTTCAGATATACAGTGGAATGCTACCCAACTATTAAAAATGAGAACATTATTAATTTTGCAGACAAATGGATATAATTAGAAAAAAATCATCCAGAGAAATGTAAACCAGACACAAAAGAACATGCATGTCATGTATTCATGTATAAGAGGGTCCATTAAGTACTGTATAACCACACTACAATCCATAGAGAGAAAACAAATATGAAGGAGGGCCCTGGAGCAACTGGATGGATCAGGTGTAGGAAGAGAAGTGGAAAGAGAACTAAAACAACTGGATAAGCAGGAGGTGGGGGGATCTGTAGAATATAATGGAGACCTGGGATGATGGGTACCTAAAGAGTATGTAGGGGTGACTTTAGTTGTGACTCCTAGCAGTGGGGAATATGGCACTTAGTGTCCACCTCCTGTAGCTAGACAAAACTCCCAGTGGAGAAATAAGGATTGTAACTGACTCATGAAACCCCAACTTCCTACCAGTTATGCAACCATGGGGGGAGGGAGCAAAGACTGAGGGAATGGCTGACCAATAACTGGCCCAAATTGAGAACCATCGAAATGGCAAGACTTTATCCATGAGGTTACTAATGATACTCTGTTATGCTTGCAGACAGAAACATATTGTCCTTTGAGAGGCTCTACCTTGGAGATGACTCAGACATATACATACACCCACAGCCAAACACTGGATGGTGCTTGGGGACAATAAATGAAAGAATGGGAAAGCTTGTGGGCACTGAAGAGGGTAGGGACTCTACAGGAATTCCAACAGAGTTAACTTACCTGGATGCTTAGGGTTCTCAGAGATAGAACCACCAACCAAGTGTAGACAAAGGCCTTCTACCCTGTACATATGTAGCAGATGCTCTGCTTGGTCTTCATGTGGAGCCCTCAACAACTGAATAGGGAACTATCTCAAAAGCTGTTGCCTGTCCATAGGATATCTTCCCCTAATTGCCTTGCCTCGGCTCAGTGGGAATATATGTGCCTAAATCTATAGTGACTTATTGTTCCATGGTGGGGTTATACCCAACAGTGTCTCCTTCTCAGAGGAAGAGCAGTGTGAAGAGGTGACTGAGAGGAAAGGTTTGGTAAATATTGGGATATAAATTGAATAAATAAATACATTGATGAAAAACTAATTTCATACCATTAATATCAGTTCTCACATAGCAAAGGCAGGGAGAACACTAGCTATAAAAGGTCATTCTGGTCCAGCCAAAGCTACATAATGAGGTCCTGGCTCAGACAAGGAAAATAGTAATGTATAATTTGGTTTTCTTCAATCATCATCTTGTAATCTCTAACTTAACATTTCTTTGAGTAACAGCTCCACAAATATGTAATTCATCTTATACATACTGCAGCTTTAATCCTTTAATTTCAGCACTGTGGATGTCATTCAGGCCTTAAATCTACTTTACTTCTTGACTTACATTATAAATATATCTTTAAAATAAAATAATGTGATTCAAGGACCCCCCCCCCAAAAAAAAACCTGAAATTTGAAACAAACTTACCCCATGACAGCATAAAGTTAATAAGTAAAACCGTTGGAACCCTGAGGGGAATCTTGTAAAGAAACAGAGCAAAGGCTCGATGTCAGTAGAGTGTAAACAAGTACATGACATTGCTTAATAGACTTCTACCAAAACATCTTCTCTGAGAATGAAGCTGAAATTGCCTGTCTGAAAACAAAATAATTTCTCAAAATGTGGAGTTGAAACTTTCATAGCTAAGAAATGAGTTTTCAAGGTCTGGCAAAATAAACTTGGCTACATTGTTTTCTTGTCAGATTACTTAAACTTGCTCCCTTGTTTGTTCCCTTTTATTTGCCTTAATACTTTTGCCAAACATCTCCTGTGCTGCATGATCCCTGAGCAGAAAAAGAATTTGTCCCATGCAGCTATAGTCTATAATCGCTTGCTTCCCTAATTTATGTGATTGAATGGACTGACTTCTCACTCCATTTTCATCTACCTTCATTCAGTTAAATGTTTTCTTATACCTCTTTACTTAGTAAGCATATACCTTCAGTGTAGTAGACTTTGTTTTTTATTCAAACTATTTTAGAACCTTGAAAATAAAGAATTTCACTGGTGAAGTTGCTATTGTTTGAGCAAGTCTCTATCAAAAGCACTTGGATGAAAGGTTTCCAATTTTGGTATGAAGAGGAACATCTAAAAGATTATTATGACTTTGGTAGAGAAAATTAAATTATTGAGGCTGACCTATAAGATGATTGTGCTACCCATTTCTCTGACCCCAAGACATTAGAAGCAGAGGTCTTTCTCGGCGAAATGCACTTGGCACTCGGTCACAAAACAAAGGGAAACTAAACATAGACCAAATCCTTGGACACTACATTCCAAAATAAAGTTTTCTGTTTCCAGTTTAATTAATATATCTCAGGATGTATTATTGTTATGAAAATATTACTGCCATAAGCCTTCCATTTTAATTACTTGAGAAACTATAATAATTTTTCAGTGTCCAGAAAATGTGTTACATTATTTTGACAAACCATAATTAGAAATTTCTGTGCATATACATGTGCTTCTACAAGTATCAATCTTATAAATACTGAAACAATTACAGACATATTTTGAAGTCCTTGACTTGTGATTCGGTTATATTGCATTTTTGGGGCCTTTTCTATGGGAATTGCTGGTGTCTCCAGTAGACATATTGTGCTATCTTTTATTAATTGTGTTTTTATGACAGCAGCTAGATATCTGAATTTGAGTTGATTTTAATTCTTGTTCGTAGTATCTGTTCTTCTCTTTTTAGGGTGAGGTTTCCATTACTTGGATTCTTCAGCCTTCTTTGAATCTTATGAGTAGGTTGTGTCTGTTGTTTTCCTGTTAGTGAGTGCTCCTGAGTCCCTTCTAGGTATGAACACTAGGGATCTGGGGTAGACATTGTTTCTAGGGATTGGAAGCTTTCAAGTAGGAATAGGAATGGGCTATAATTTCATTAGGGATGAATTAGGGCAGAATTGCTAGGTTTCACTGAAGGAAGAAAAATTGGATCTTCCTTGAGGATCAGATTCTCTAGCCAGCTTGGTTAGGACGGTCCCAGGAATAGATTGCCAATAGTAATGGCATGTAAGGCAAAAAGTGATGAGAAAGGAATTCTCTTAATATCTATAGGGAAATATATATAGGGAAAGATATTCTACTAAACTGGAGATAAGACAGGGGTGCTGAAATTGGAGGATAGATAGAAGAATGAAAATCTACTACATAGTTCCTTGGGTGACTTGTGCAACAAGTTTCTAGGGAGAGATTTCATAGGGTTTGCTGGGTGAGATAGAGAGGTGGACTGAGGAGGAAAGCCTATAGAAAACCTGTGTTAATTTCTTCCAATGGGGTCCCCATTCTAAGTCCAATGTTTGACTTTGTACATCTGCATCTTTATTTGTCCTACTCTGGCAAATCATCTCTGGACAGCTATACCAAGCTCCTGCCAGTAAGCACTAAGTTATGGCATGTACTGTAGGACCTGAAGGGTATTTTTTTAACTCCATAGGAAGAACAACAATATCAACCAACCAGAACCCCAAAGCTCACAGGAACTCAACCACCCATCAAAGAGTACATGGAGGGATCCATGTTTCCAGCTGGATATACAGCAGAGGATGGCCTTATCTGGCATAACTGGGTGGCCAGCCCTTTGGACTTGTGGAAGCTTAATGAACCAGGATAGGAAAATGCAAGGGCACTAAGGGAGGAGTGTGTAGGCAGGTTGGGGTGCACCCTCATAGAGGCAAGTGGAGGGAGAAAGGATAGGGGGCTTTTAGAGAGGGAACTAGGAAGAGGGATAACATGTGAAATGTAAATAAATAACATAACCAATAAAAATTAAAATTAAATTAAAATTATAGAAAAGGAATGGTTTTGTCCTTTCACAATTAGAGCACAAAGGATGATTTAAAACAGGTTATCTGTCACCAAGTTTGACATAATACTCAGGAATTGAAATTGGAGAATGGAAAGAATGAAAATTGACTACCTGAATTTCTTGTTGTCTGGGGAAGCAGGTGTGCACAGAGAGACTGACTTGGGTGGTAGAAAGTATCATATTTAAAATTTTTATTTTTAAACATAAGATATATATAAAATAATTTAATAATTTATACTATTTAATAATTTAAATAGCAGTTCTGTGACAGGAAATGCATGTGCCGTGTGACTCATGCTGCAATAAACAAGAGACATTTTGGTGGCATATTGATTTAATTTTTTAAATGTATCAACCGGTAAAATTTTGAACCATGTAGTAGTTCTATGTTTATTTTTCTGGGAAACCACTACTCACTTCTGTAATGGTGTACTAATTTAAACCCCATCAAATATATATACAAACATTCCCCAATTTTTTTTTTTTTTTGCTACCAATACCTGTTTAATTTTACTTTGTCATCCACAAGATTTTATCTTATTGACAGAAAAAAAAAAAAAAAAACTTCCCAACAAGTGTGTTATGGTTCCTATTGTTGATCTACTTTGAAAGTCAAATACTGGGGCTCTTTTCATGTATCTACTGGCCATTTGTGTGTTTGTTTGTTTGTTTGTCTGATTTTTAAAGAAACAATATCTTCTTCAGTCATGTGTCAATGTTTTGATTCCGTTGTTTGTTTTCTAGATATTAAAATGAGATTTGTTTGTATGTTTATATTAGCTCCTTTCAAGCATGTACTTGAAAATATTTTCTCCAAATGCACAATGTTGCTTTATTTCCTGAAAATATGTTAAGGAGATAAAATTTGATTTTACTTTGGGCTGCCTATGTTTTAGGAAATATATATAAGAAAGCATTGCTCAGGCTCTATTAATAGATTAATTCACAATTTTATTCTGGGAGATTTGCAGATTCGGTTATTATTGTGAAGACTTCAATTCCTTTTGAGTTAAATTTTGTTTGCAGAGTAAGAAAGGGGAGCCAACTCTAATTTCATTTGGATACTTGTTTCCCTTATAAAGCTTTATTGAACAGGCCTATCTCTATTAAACTGTTTAGTTTATTATTTTAACTTTACCAAAAATCAATTGACTGAAAAAGTGGTTTTTTTTTTTTGTTTTTTTTTTTTTTTTTACTGGATCCTAATCTACTTATTCAATTGGCTATTGTATTTATATTAATACCATACTACTTGGTTTTCTGTTGCCCTAAAGAATATTATGAAGTCAGATATGGTATTTCTTGCTTTATTTTATTTGTCCAAGATAAATTTAATAAAATCGTATATTTATCAAATATATGCTTCCAATTTTCTTAATTTGACATTTCAGTGGCATTTATTTATTTCTTTCTGTTTCTCAATTTTTCAGGCTCAGAGTTCCAGTATTACATTGAATATAAATGACAAAAAAAAAACAAAAAACAACAATAGCAACGAACTGGAAATTGTTAGACCTCAAGACCCAACTATAGTACTCCACATGGAAAAACAAACAAACTAACTAACTAACTAACTAACAACAAAAACAAAGCAAGATATCTTAAACTACTAAACCTGTACATTTTATTTATATATACATATATATTTAATAAACAAAATGAGGTTTAATATAAATAAATTATAAAGCCAAAAATATGTCTTCAGTAACATAATAAAAATATAAGTGACTAAGATATATTACAAATGAAGTTACACATTAATGCCATACCTGGAGATTTTATGACGGGAATAAATTGTTTCCATTTAGTTTCTTCTACATTGCTACAGATCATTCAAACATATGCCTCCTAAATATCACTTTTGTTTAACGTCTAGTTAATTTCAGTTCATTTTCCAAATAAAGTTTATGTTGCTTCTTTGAATTATCACCTTCTGTAAATCACTAATTTTATAAACATGATATTTTAAAAGTAATTTACAAAATATTTTTATCAAGAAGACATCAATTTTTTGTTCCAATGAATCTTGTTCAAATTTTGTTTTCATATCTCTAAAAGTAACACTGAATATCTGTAAAGCAATAATAGAGATATAAAGAGTTGTTATGTGGTGATTACTTCCCAAAGGACTTGAGACTTTAAAGTCCATTTCAAACATTTTGTTCACTCTCCATGTGAAAACACGACAAGAAGTGCCATCTTGGAAGCAGGCAAAAATGATCCTTCAGCAGACAAGTAATATATTGTCTATTACCTTGATCCTGGACTTCCCAGCCTCAGGAATTAAAAGAAAAATAGAAATCTTTTATGTATGTAGTATTCAGCCGTACAACACTCATTATGCCACCCTAAATGGATTAAAACATTTTTTTAAATTCTAGAACATTTAATTTTAATAGGCTTTACCTTAAAACTATTGAATATTAAAGTTAGGAGACATTTTTATCAAGATTATTCACTGTTTGGCCATGAAAATGTGTAAATTAGCTGTTTACTCAGGCAGCATGTTCCAATAGCAAGAATCTCCCCAAATATTTTTACAAAATAAGGATAAATCTGAGTACGGATACGTTCTTCAATTTTTTTCTTAAAGCAATTTTTATAGTCTGGCATCTCTTAAATGCAGTGTTGAAAAATTTTAAATATTCAGCTAGAATATTTTTTTCCTTACTTGTAACTTAAAAGTAATATTTCCTACCTCCCCCCAAACACACATACACCCCCAAGAGTGGAGAGAGGGAACTTGAAGAGTCTACCTCCAGTCAAAAGACAGGGTCTTAAAAGGAGAGATGGTGTTACCATCAAAAAATCAAAATTTCTGACACAGAAGTGTCAAAGAGGCTACAAGGTCTACCACAATTACTGATGATATGGTTTGTACTTATAGACAAGAACCTATTTATGTGTTAAATAATAGTATTTATTTGCTTTAAAATGTGTAATTATTTGATTGTAAAAAAGGTATTTCATAATTTTTGTTTTACATACTTTACTATATTTCTTTAAGTTTTAAAATGTATTGATAGCACCTTTGAAATTCCAGAATCTATTGTCAGACTACATGGATTTTATTTTATTTTTTTGGGTCAGAGTTTTTACTACAGGATAGCAACCCCATTCTTTACTTGATGCCCTGACTTTCTGCTGGAGGTGGTCTCTACATATTTATCAGTTGTAGGAGTTCTCTGGTGGAGTTTTTGTGGTCACTTAAGTACACTATCATGTCATCAGCAAAGAGTGATGTTTTTATCTCTTCCTTTCCGATTTGTATTCCCTTGATCTCCTTTTGCTATCTAATTGCTCCAGCCAGGATTTCCAGTACTATGTTGAATAGGTAGGGGAAGAATAGGCAGCCTTGTCGAGTCCCTGATTTTAGTGGGATTGCTTCAAGTTTCTCGCCATTAACTTTGATGTTGGCTGTTGGTTTGCTGTATATTGCTTTTATTATGTTTAAGTATCAACACTATCACTTAAAATTTGAGGGTCCTTGGCAATAAAAAGTTATTTCATTTCTTAATCCATAGGCTAAGTAATAGGGATAATAATATTTATTTCAATTTATTTCATAAGGTTATTGCTTAATTAAATAAGCTGGTTTAAATTAAAACATAATACTACTAGTATATAGTAATTATAAAATATTAGCCATTTTCAAATATATTTACATGATGTATATATATATATATACATATATATATATATATATATGTGTGTGTGTGTGTGTGTGTGTATTCTATATAGCCAAACAAACCTTTATCATATTTATTGCTTATAATTTCCCAGCCTCTGAGTACATTTTTATTTAATAGTCGTATGTACTTGTCACACATTTATATAAACATTATTAATACATATATGTACATATGTATATAACATTTGCCTTTACATTTATAGATGTGACTATATTATTGTGAGACATGTATTAATGAGTTTCTTAACCTTAAAAAAAACACAAAAGTAGGTTATATAGGTCCTCTCACTGAAAAAATCATAATAATTATGCAACTAGAAACCAACAAAGGATAAGACAAAGCAGACATTGTAAAATTAACTCCTTGGAGGCCTAACCACTGAGATCAAAATTTGGTTTAAATTTGTGAAGATTAGAACTGGGTAGGTATTGTAAGTAAAGTTTTATTTGCAATTAATTGACTTAATTATCTCATTCAACAATTTTTATTCATGAACAAATTTTATTCATTTGTAAAATGGATAAATGCCTTTTGAATAAATCTAAGTTTTTTTTCTCAGTTATTTCTATATTTTGAAATCTCAAAGAACCTCTGGACAAATGGCTAGCCGATTTAACATGTCAGCAGCAGTAGCTGGCTGCTAGTACATGTAATAAAACCCTAGATGTTCAGAGCACTTCTCCTGCCTGCTGCTTCCCAAAACTTTTCTTTACAGTAATATTTGTCAGTTACAGTCTCCTATTTCTGTCATGAGTCTTCAAATAAACCAGTTAATAATCGGCAATTCCCAAAGGTTCTGTGCCATATTGCACATTTTGCAAGCAGGGAAGATTATAGGGTGGTTTTTTTCCATGGGTTGGTTTCCCCTCTCACCACTTCTCTATGACTCTCCCACTATAACATTGCCCCCAGATCCACTCCTCTGACATTTCCTTTAAAAAGAAAAAGCAGGAAAATTGGGCAAATCCTCTGAACAACAGATCCCGTATCACAATAAGAATAGGCACAAAACCTCACATGTGGAAACCATTGAAAGTTCAGGCAAAATAGTCAGACACACAAACCCACTATTACCTTTCCAGTATGATTTCTTTCATACATTAGGTGACTCTGATATGAAAAAACTTAATCAAGTTGACTGTATGCATAGAGATTCTCTGGAATGTATCATTTGGAATTCTTTTGAAGATTATAATAAGCCTTATCACATCAGTTATATTCATAAAGATTCTCTCCAATATGTGTTCTTTAAGCCCTTGGAAATAACTGGGATCTGCAAAGGCTTTAAAACATTGGTTATATTCATAGGGCTTTTCTCCACTACATATTATTTTATGTCTTGGAACATCATGGTTGTGTACAAAGGCTTCACCACATTAAAAACTTTGACTAATTCCAGGTTACATCCTGTTTTACATGTACTTTATGCTCATTGTAACTAGTAATATCTTAATGCACACTAGCAAACTTTTTTTTAAAAAAAAGCCAAGCACTGAAAAAATGTATTTGTATACTTTTATGCAAAAAAGCTTAAAATTTGTACATTTATCTTTGCTTTTTAAAATAAAGTTGTTCAATAAAAAAATAAAAACATGCATAGACCTTCTCAATAGTATATGTTCGTTTATGTATTTAATGATGGCTGTACCATGCAAAGGCTTTACCACACTGATTACATTCAAAGGGGTTCTCTAGAGTATCTGTTCTTTTCTGAATCTGAAGATGACTATTCTGACCAAAGATTTACAACCTTGGTTACATTCATAGGGTTTTTGTCCAGTATGCATTCTTTTCTGGCTTTGATAATGACAGGAAAAGGATATTTATCATATTTGTAAATTAATTGGGCTTCTCTCCAGTGTTCTTTTATATCCTGGAACATGAATGTAATCTGTAAAAGCTTTATCATATTCATTCTTTTCACAGGAATTCTTAGCAGTATGTTTTCTTTTATGCCTTTGAAGATTTGTGTTTTGAGTAAAGGCTTTGCCACATTAGTTCCATTCATAGGGCTTCTCTCCAGTAAGTATTCATTCATGGCTTTACAGATTACTCTGAGATGCAAAGCCTTTACCGCATTGGGTACATTCTAAGGCTTCCCTTCAGTATGTGTTATTTTTATGCCTTTGAAGATCATATTTATTTGAAAAGCTTTTATGACATAAGTTATATGGAAATGATTTCTCTCCAATATGTGTTCTTTTATGCCTTTGAAGAGCACTGAGATGGGCAAAGGTCTTACCATATTGGTTACATTCACAGGGCTTCTCTCCTGTTTGTGCCCTTTTATGATATTGAAGATTAATATGATGGGCATAGACTTTATCACATTGGTTATAGTCATAAGCTTTATCTCCAGTATGTGTTCTTTTTTTGACTCTCAAGATTTCTGTTATGTGAAAACACTTTACCACATTGGTTACACACGTAGGATTTCTCTCCAGTATGTGATTTGTTTGTTTTTAATGGCTTCAGGGATGGTTGTGACCAGCAATGGCTTGACCACATTGGTTAAATTCATAGGAATTCTCTCTAGTATGCTTCCTTTTATGACTTTGAAGATCACTCTGACCAGCAAAGGCTTTACCACATAAGTTACATTTTATGGTCTCTCTCCTTTGTGTGTTTTTATGGCATTTCAGATGGCTGTGTCATGCAAAGTCCATGGTTTTAATCATAGACACCGCATGGGTTAAAATCATAGGTTTCACTCCTGTTTATGTTCTTCTGTTTATTTGAACACTATTATAAAACACAAAGTCTCAAAGATAAGTTCTTTTTTGTGTATAATATTTGTGTTTTGCAAACACTGCACACATTCATAGGGTTTCTCTCCAGTGTGAATTCTTTCATTCTAGTGAAGATGCCTTGATAGAGATAGATATAGATATTTCTGTCCCCTATAATACACTCATTCCCCAGAGGGCCCATGTAGGCTTCATCCTGTACACTTATTGCAAACAATGTTTTGCAACAAATTTTCTTCCATATCATCTGTAATTTTGACAACATTCTTCAATACTGTGGTCTTTTCACTAATATCCTACTTTCCTATAGGTCTCTAGCATCACATCTTTGTAGAGATTCTTCAGGTACTGATCCCACAAAGCCCATTCTTCCCAAGTAAAGTTTACAGAATCATACTCATAGGTCACTGGAGACATGGGTCTCTCCTTGAAAACTTATTGGTTGATATTTTAGTCTCTGGGAGCAGTGGTGGGTTTCATTAGTTGATAATTATGTTATTCTCATGCTATTGCAGATGCTTTCAGCTCCATCAGTCCTTTATCTATATCCTACATTAGGGACCCTGTGTTCAGCCCAATGGTTAGCTGCAAGCATCCTTCTCTGTATCAGTAAGGCTCTGGAAGAAGGCATCCATATCAGATTCCTGCCAGTAAGCACTAATTGGCATCAGCAATAGTACATGGGTTAAGTAGCTGCATATGGGATGGTTCTTCAGGTGAGATAGTTGATGGATGATGATCTTTTTCCCTATCCCTGCTCCTCTATTTGTCCACCTTCTTGTCTTCCTTCTCTGAGCTTCATAAGTTCTGTGAATTGTTTCTTGGATATTCCAAGTTTTTTGGGCTAGTATCTGCTTATCATTAAGTGCATACCATGTGTGCTTTTGTAACTGGGTTACCTCACTCAGGATGATAGCTTCAAGTTCCAACCATTTGCCTAGGACTTTCATGAAGACAATGTTTTTAATAACTGAGTAGTACTCCATTGTGTATATGTATCACAATTTCTATATCCATTTCTCTGTTGAAGGACATCTGGGAATTTCCAGCTTCTGGATTTTATAAACATGATATACTCTTGCAAGAAAAGGGCCATTGAAAGGACTTAAAGATACTAGCAAATAAATCAGCAATGCTAAGCACATAACATACATTTTGTATAAACAATTACTAACTACAAAGCAATGAGCCTTTGGTAAGATGGCTATTTTTCCAGTCTATTCGTTAGCATGGAAGATGTTTCCATCTTTATAATCATTTTCAATTACATTTTCAGAGTTTTGAAGTTCTTGTCATACATATCTTTCAATTGCCTTTCTGGGAAGTGAGCATATCCATGGCATGCTGCAACTTTATCAATTGCTGAAGCTTCCCTCAGTACTCAACAGTGAGGTCCTAAGTTTTAATCTCTAGGGAAATTCCACCTATGGAAATTTACAGTTCATGGTGTAAGTGTTGAAATGACACAGAAGTTTCTTCTTTAGGCATTAGTGTAATAATTGAGTGCTGTAAATTTTACCCATGACACATACACCCAGACATGCACAAACACACACACAAACACACACACAAACACACACACACACACACACACACACACACAAACACACACACATATATTGGAAGATTATACTTACATATGAAAAACAACTCCTTTATTACTAAAGTCAATGGAATAAAATAATATTGGATAATTGGAGTAAATCCCCTGACATTAAAGAAAACAATAGTAACACAACTATTAACACAAGAAAATATGAAGACCTAAAACCATAAAAATTTTATATCATAAGCACTAGTATAAAACTTTTCAGGTAATATTCAGTCAATTTGAGAATATTCTGTTATGAAAAAGAATAAAAAAAAAATTATTATAGAGTATAAAAATTAAGCCTCTCACCACCAACAGGACTCATGGTTATAGAAAAAAAAGGATTTAGCAGACATCTATAGAATATTTCATCCTAAAACAAAAGAGTTTACCTTCTCAGCACCTCATGCTACAGTCTCTAAAATTGACTACATAGTCTGACACAAAACAGTCCTCAATTATTACAAGAAGATTGAAATAATCCCCTGCATCCTATCAGATCACCATAGACTGAGAATGTTCTTCAATAACAGCAAAAACAACAAAAAGCCCACATACACATGGAAGCTGAACAATGCTCTACTCAATGACAACTTGGTCAAGAAAGAAATTAACAATTGTTTAGAATTTAACAAAAGTAAAGGCAGAACATACCCAAACTTATGGGATACTATGAAAGCAGTCCTAAGATGAAAAATCATAGCTCTGAGCTCCTCCAAAAAGAAACTGAAGAGAACATACACTAATAGCTTAACAGCACAACTGAAAGCTCTACAACAAAAAGAAACAGATATACCCAAGAGGAGAAAACAGCAAAAAATAATCAAACTCAGAGCTGAAATCAACAAAGATAAAGAAAAAGATCTATAAAAAAAATTGACAAAACTGGGAGTTGCTTCTTTAAGAAAATCAACACATTGAAAAACATTTAGGCAGACTAACTAGAGGGCACAAAGAATATCCAAATTAACAAAATTAGAAATGAAAGAAGAAGCATAACAATAGAAACAAAAGAAATTCAAGAAGTTGTCATAACCTAATACAAAAGCCTATACTCATAAAAACTGAAAAATCTAGAGGAAATTAACCATTTTCTTGACAAATATGAAGTACCAAATTTAAATGAGGATCAGATACACCATATAAACATCCCCATAACACCTAAAGAAGAGAAGTAGTTATCAAAAGCCTCCCAACCAAATAAAGCCCAGGACCTGATGGGTTTGGTGCAGAATTCTATCAGAATTTCATAGAAGGTCTAATACCAATACACTCCCACTACTCCACAAAATAGAAATGAAGGGAACACTAATCAAACTCATTCTTTGAAACTACATTTATGCTCATTCCTAAACTATACAAAGACCCTACAAAGAAAAAGCACTTTAGACCAATTTCCCTCATGAACATCAATGCAAAAATACTCAATAAATTCTTGGAATCCTACTCCAATAACACACCAAAATGAAAATTAACCATAATCAAGTAGGCTTTATCCCAGGAAAGCTGGGATGGTTCAATATAAGGAAATCCAACAATGTCATCCACTAAATAAACAAACTCAAAGGGAAAAAAAAAAAAAACCATGATCATCTCATATATCTCATTCCACTTTGCTGAACTTGTTTATCAGCTGTAGGAGTTCTCTGGTGGAATTTTTGAGGTCACTCAAGTACACTATCATGTCATAGACAGAGTGATGTTTTTATCTTTTCCTTTCCGATTTGTGTCACTTGATCTCCTTTTGCTGTCTAATTTCTCCAGCCAGTATTTCCAGTACTATGTTGAATAGGTAGGGGGAGAGTGGGCATCCTTGTCGAGTCCCTGATTTTAGTGGGATTGCTTCAAGTTTCTTGCCATTAAGTTTGATGTTGCCTGTTGGTTTGCTGTATATTGCTTTTATTATGTTTAAATATGGGCCTTGGATTCCTGTTCTTTCCAGGACTTTTAACATGAAGGGGTGTTGGATTTTGTCGAATGCTTTCTCAGCCTCTAGTGAGATGACCATGTGATTTTGGTCTTTGAGTTTGTTTATATGGTGGATTACATTGATGGATTTCCTTATGTTAAACCATCCCTGCATCCCAGGGATGAAGCCTACTTGGTCATGATGAATGATCATTTTGATGTGTTCTTGGATTCGTTTTGCAAGGATTTTCTTGAGTATTTTTGCATCAATGTTCATAAGTGAGATTGGTCTGAAGTTCTCTTTCCTTGTAGGGTCTTTGTGTGGTTTAGGTACGAGGGTTATTGTAGCCTCAAAAAATGAGTTTGGTAATATTCCATCTGATTCTATCTTTTGGAATAGTTTGGCAAGTATTGTTGTTATATACTCAATAAATGCCTGATAAAATTCTGCATTGAACCCGTCTGGACCCGGGCTTTTTTTTGGTTGGGAGGCTTTTGATGACTTCTTCTATTTCTTTAGGTGTTATAGGGTTATTTAGATGGTTTACTTGGTCCTGGTTTAACTTGGGGACCTTGTATCTGTCTAGGAATTCGTCCATTTCCTCCAGATTTTCCAATTTTGTGGAGTATAAATTTTTTGTAGTAGGATCTGATGATTTCTTGAATTTCCTCAGTTTCAGTTGTTATGTCTCCACTTTCCTTTCTGATTTTGTTAATTTGGATACTCTCTCTTTGCCCTCCTGTTAGTCTGGCTAGGGGTTTATCAATCCTGTTGATTTTCTCAAAGAACCAACTCTTGATTTTGTTGATTTTTTCAATGGTTCTTTTTGTTTCTATTTGGTCTATTTCTGCCCTAATTTTGATTATTTCTTGCCGTCTACTCTTTTGGGGTATATCTGCTTTCTTTTGTTCTAGGGCTTTTAGCTGTGCTGTCAGGTTGCTGATGTGAGCTCTCTCCAGTTTCTTTTTGGAAGCACTTAGGGCTATGAGTTTTCCCCTAGAACTGCTTTCATTGCATCCCATAGGTTTGGGTATGTTGTGTTTTCCTTTTCGTTGAATTCTAGAAAATACTTAATTTCTTTCTTTATTTCTTCTTTGACCCTGCTATCCTCTAACAGAGCATTGTTTAGTTTCCATGTGTATGTGGGCTTTTTGTTGTCTTTGTTGTTGTTAAAGACCAGCAGTAGACCATGGTGATCTGAGAGGATGCATGGGAGTATTTCAATCTTCTTATATGGATGGAGGCTCGTTCTGTGTCCAATTATGTGGTCAATTTTCGAGAAGGTTCCATGGGGTGGTGAGAAGAAGGTGTATTCTTTTATTTTGGGATAGTATGTTCTGTATATATCTATTAATTCTAGTTGGTTCAAAGTCTCTGCTGGTTTTGCAGTGTCCTTCTTCAGTTTCTGTTTCCCTGATCTGTCCATTGGTGAGAGTGGGGTATTAAAGTCTCCCACTATTATTGTGTGGGGTGAAATGTATTTTTTGAGCTTTAGTAGGGTTTCTTTTATGAATGTGGGTGATTTTTTATTTGGAGCATATATGTTAAGGATTGAGAGTTCCTCCTGACAGATTTCCCCGGTAATGAGTAAAAAGTGTCCTTCCTTATCTTTTTTGATAACTTTTGGTTGGAAATTTACTTTATTCGATATTAGAATAGCAACTCCAGCTTGCTTCTTGGAGCTGTTTGCCTGGAAGTTTTTTGCCCACCCTTTTACTCTGAGATAGGTTCGGTCTTCTCATTGTGTCTTGGATTTCCTGGACATTTTGGGTTAGGAGCTTTTTGTTTTTTGCATCTTCTCTGGCTGTTTTGTCTATGTTTGCAATGTTGTCTTCTGCCCCTGAGATTCTCTCTTCGATCTCTTGTAATCTTTTGGAAATGCTTGCTTCTGTGACTCCTGATTTCTTTTTTTGGTGTTCTGACTCTAGGGTTATCTCTTTTAGTGTTTGCTTTATTGTGTCAATCTCTGTTTTAATTTCCCTCTTCCATTCCTTTATTTCTTTGGTTCTGTTTTCCTCTAGTTCTTTGATTTCTTTGAGTGTTTTTCTTGTTTCTTCTCTAAAAGCTTCTGAATCTTTTTGCTTTTCCTCCCTATCTTGTTTAAGTATCTCTATCAGCATCTTGAGGTATGATTTCAGGTCTGTGTCTTCTTTTTTTGGAGTGTTTGGAATTCCGATGTTTGCTGTTATGGGAGAGCTGGGCTCTTGTGTTGCTATATTGTCTTGGTTCCCTTGGGATATACTCTTTCTCTTTCCTCTTGCCATTTTGTTGTCAGTGATATGTTCTTGCCTTTCCCTTGTATCTGGTCTCTGTCCCTGGTTCTCCACTTGTTCAGGTGTCAGATGGGACGAGCCCTGTTTTATGCCTCAGAGTCTTCGGGTGTGAGCAGAAGTTCCAATGTTCTGTTTCTTTTTGCTGAATCAGGCACGGCAGGGCAGGGCAAGGCAGGGGGTGCACTTTCCCTGTGCACTCTGCAGAGATCTCTCTGCTCCCCTACAGTCTAGATCTCCCACTCACCAGTTGCTCAGTCTCTATGAGCCTCCTTTCCTCGTGGCAGGTAGGCCAGTCTCTGCTCTGTGTCTGGAAGTCGCCTCCAGGTGGAAACAGAAGTTCTAATTTTCTGTTCCCAATCGCAGTTGCTCAGCCTCTATGAGCTGCTGATCCGGGTTGCAGGTAGGCCAGGCTCTGCTCTGTGTCTGGAAGTCGTCTGTTTCTCAGCCTCTATGAGCCGCCGTTCTGCGTGGCAGGTAGGCCAGGCTCCGCTCTGCGTCCGGAAGTCCCATGTGACAAATTTTAAACCCCTTTTTCATAAAAGTTTTGGAAAGATCAGGAATTCAAGGCAGATACGTAAATACAGTAAAGACAATATAGAACAAACCAGTATCTAACATCAAAGTGCTGAGAAAGTTGAAGCAATACACTTTAATCATGTATTAAACAAGGCTGCCAACTCTCCTCCTACCTAATCAATATAGTACTGGAAGTACTATTCAGAGCAATCAGAAAGTAAAAAGAGGTCAAATGGATACAAAATGGAAAGGAAGAACTCAAAATATCACGATTTGCAGAAGATATGATAGGGTAATTAAGTGACTACCAAAGTTCCACTGTAGAACTTTCAGAGCTGATAAAGAACAAATGGTTGGGTATAAAATTAACAGAAACAAATCAGTAGCCTTCCTCTATTCCAAGGATAAACAGTCTATGAAAGAAATTAGAGAATCAACACCCTCACAATAATCACAAAGAATGTAAAATATCTTTGTGTGACCCTAACCAAGCAAGTGAAAGACATGTATGAAAAGAACTTCAAGTATCTGAAGAAGGAAATTGAAGATCGCAGAAGGCAGAAAGATCTCCCATCTTCATGAATTGACATGATTAATATAGTAAACATGGCCATCTTGCCAAAAGAAATCTACAGATTCAATGCAATGCCCATCAAAATTCTAACTCAATTATTCAGAAAGTTAGAAAGAACAATTTGCAAATTCATTTGGAATAACAAAAAACCCAGCATACCAAAATCTACTCTCAACAATAAAGGAACTTCTACAGGAACTACTGTCTAGGACTTCAAGCAGTATTATATATCAGAACAGAAATAAAAACAGAAAAATGAACCCAAACTAATGTGGTCACTTGATCTTTGACAAAGAAGCTAAAAACATTCAATGGAAAAAAACAGCATTTTCAACAAATGCTGTTGGTTGAACTGGTAGCAAGGATGCAGATGAATGCAAATTGATCCATACATTTCTCCTGTACAAGCTCATGTCCAAGTGGATCCAAGACCTACATAAAAAACCAAGTACACTGTAACTGATAGAATGGAAAGTGGAGAAGTATATAAAACACATAGACACAGAGAAAAATTTCCTGAACAAAACATCAATGGCTTATGCTATAAGATCAAGAGTTGACAAATGTAACTTCATAAAATTGCAAAGTTTCTGTAAAGGAAAAGACAATATCATGAGGACAAAAATGGCAATCAACAAGTTATTTAAGGGTCTTTACCAATCCTACATCTGATAGAGTGATAATATTCAATATGTACAAAGAACTCAAGATATTAGACTACGGAGAATCAAATAATTTGTGTAAAAAATGAGGAACAGTGTTAAACAAAGAATCCTCAACTGAGGAATATTGAAATGCTGAGAAGCACCAAAAGAAATGTTCAACATCCCTAGTCATTAGGGAAATGCAAATCAAAACAACCCTGAGATACAGTTGCACACCAGTCAGAAAGGTTAAGATCAAAAACTCAGATGATATCAGATGCTTGCATGAATGTAGAGAAAGAGGAAAACTCCTCCATTTTTTGTTGGGTTTTAGGCTGGTACAACCACTCTGGAAATCAGTCTTGTGGTTTCTCAGTAAACTGAACATGAACCTAACTGGAGACTCAGCTATACCACTCTTGGGCATATACCTAAAAGAAGCTCCAACATATAAGAAGGACACATTCACCATGTTCATAGCAGCATTATTTATAATAGCCAGAAGCTGGAAAGAACCCAGATGTGTTTCAACAGAGAAATGAATACAGAAATTGTGGTACATTTACACAATGGATTACTACTTAGCGGTTATGAAATTCAGAGGCAAAGGAAAGAAACAAGAAGCTATCATCCTGAGTGATGAAACCCAGTCACAAAAACACACATGGTATGTATACACTGATAAGCAGATACTAGCTCACAAAGCCCTGAATACCCAAGAAACAATTCACAGACATTATGAAGCTCAAAAAGGAGGAAGGGCAGAATGTGGATGAGTCAGTCTTTCATAGATTGCCTCACCTGGGGATCCATCCCATATGCAACCACCAAACTCAAACACTATTGGTGATGTCAAGTACTATTTACTGGCACGATCCAGATATGGAAGCCCTACAGAGTCATGCCCAGTGTTATACAGACACAGTTGAGGATTCCTGCAGCTAATCATCTGCAGCTAATCATCTGAATGAATATGGCACCCCTAATGAAAGAGCTAGCAAAAGGAATGATGGTGCTGAAAGTGTTTGCAACCACATGGGAAGAACAACATTTCAACCAACCAAACCCTTCAGAGCTCCTAGGGACTAAAACACCAACCAATGAGCACACATGAAAAGACCCAAGTTGCATGTGTACAAGAGGATAGCACTGTGTGGCATCAACTGGAGAAAAGGCCTTTGGTCCAGCCAGGGAAGGTGTGTTTTCCCAGTGTAGAGGAATGCAGGCACTGAGGTAGAGAGGGTGACTGGAAACAAGAGAAGGGGGATTGTGGGATTGGGGGGAAAGGAGATACCACTTGAAATGTAAGTACAGAAAATATCCAATGAAAATAAAATAAAAGAAAAACATCAAGAAAAGATCTGGGGAAACCTCAAAAGAATTCTAGAATAAAATCAAAACATTCAAATCTATAGATTTGATTTGGATAAATATACTAGTTGCATAAATCTACTATTTTGATAAATTTAGCAAACACTGAGTAAAATTTTTTAATATCTAATATACTTGTACTCAATAGGATAAAGAGGATTGCTTATTTTTTGTGATATATGCTTTTACTCTTTCCTAGACTGGCCTCAACTTCTTGGGTTCAATATTATTGTCAGAATAAACTTTTAAGCCTCCTATGTGCTGAGAATGGAATCATATTATGAATGAAATGAACCAGACCTGACAAAGGCATGAACTTTATTTTGAAAGACTGGCATGTGTCATAGAGAATTCATTAAAAACAAAAAAACAAATATAACACCATAGTGTGAAATTGCAACATATAATATGAAGAAAGCTTAAAATTTTTCCTTAAAAAAAGATTTCACTAACAAATGGGAGCATACAGTTTCTGTATGAGCAAAGATGGGTGCAACAGGTATTACAAATTTCTTCAACATTTTTAGTGAAACTATTTTGAACCATATATCAGCCAAGAGAAATGAATGAGACCATTTTCAAATATTCAGCTACTCATAAAATTTATTATCCACCTGACATTTATGAAAGAATTGAGAATGTACTTTTCAACATCTAAGAAAAAAGAAATATTGGAAATAACAATTGGGATACAAAGCAGTAAAAATAAAATTTACAATGGCATCAAAAGCTGAGAAATCATTTGGACATATATATATACATACATATACATATAGTCTCTATACTAAAAAGTGTTGAATACATATAGTCTCTATACTAAAAAGTGTTGAATACTACAGAGACAAGTTATGGAAGATTAAAAGATGTATCATAGTCACTTATTATAAGATTGAAATTTGCCATCTCTTATTTTCTATAAATCAATCAATAGATGCAATAAATGCCACTTATAATGTCAGAAAGAATTAAGACTATCAACAGAATGATTCTAAAGTGCATATAGAATTGTAAAGTATATCTTTTTTTTCAAATAAAGTTGTAAGAGAAAAAATTATTGGATAAAATAAAAAATAATAATTGTAAAACTGCTTTTATAAAATACATATTTTTCAACTGGTACATAACAGGTTTGTATAATTAGAGGGTCCAGTGTGACAGTTCAAATATATACTTTTAATGAGAATATCTTAAGAATTGAAATAGTTGTCACCACAAATTGTATCATTTCTTTTGTTTTATTTTAAATTTTTTTATTGAAAATATATTTTTTTGTTTTACAATATACCCTGGCCACAGATTTTCTTCCCTCTACTCTTCCCATATATTCCCACTTCCCCCTCTGCCTTACATCCACTCTGGTTCCATTTCTTCTTCAGAAAAAAGCAGGCATACAAAGAGACAAGAATCAAACACAAGATAGGATACAATAAGACAAGGTGAAAGTGCTTATATAAAGGCAGAACAAGGCAACACAACAGGATAAAATGAGTCTCAAGAACAGGCAAAGAAGTCAGAAATAAAATTTTGCTCACTGTTACAAATCTCACAAGAACAACCATAACATAAATGTAAAGGACCTGAAGCAGACTGAGACAGGCTCTGTGCTTGCTGTTCTAGTTTCTGTGATCCTGTGTAAGCCCTGATATTCTGATATCCTCTATAACATCTGACTCCTGCAACCTTTCGTATTCCTCTTCTACTGGGTTCCATTATTTCCAAGGAGAGGGACACAGCAAAGAAGTCCATTTTATACTCTCTCTGCAAAATGTCAGGCTGTGATTCTCTGTACATGCTCTCATGTGGGGCCAGGGAAATATTCTCTAATGAAGACTAGACAAAGTGCTGATCTAATGAGTATTGATGAATATAATTTACAATTATTTTGTTGGTTTTTAATTTTTTATAGGATATTATCTGTATTTACATTAGAGGTGTTTTTCTTACAACTTTATTTTAAAAATAGTGATACAGGTACAGATTTTCAAAAGCATTTTTGCATAATACTATATGAATATATTTTTGTCAGTTCTTGATTCTTTTAGAGGTTTTATAGCATGAATTGAAATCCCACTAGTAACCATAATCATAAAGTACATGGAGAACAGAACATAAAATGGAAACAGTTGGAGTTTTCTTGGTGTGTATAGATTAAACATAATGATCTTGAGATGTTATTCCCTTTTCCACCAATCCCATCCCCCCTCCAATCCCATTTACTCCATGTAGGTGCTCTCTCTCTCAATCTCCCTCTCCCACCTCAGCACCTTGGCATTCCCCTAAAATAAGAAAAGGAGCCTTCACTGGACGAAAGGCCTCTCCTCTTATTGATTCCAGAGAATGATATCCTATGGTTCATATACACCTGGAGCCATGGGTCTCTTCAAGCAAACCCATTGGTTGTTGTTTTAGTCTTTAGGAGCGGTGGTGGGTTTTGGTTAGTTAATAATTTTGTTCTTCCCATTTGTTTGCAGACACTTTTAGCTTCTTCAGTTCTTTCTCTAGCTCCTTCACTGGGGTCCCTGTGTTTAGTCTGATGGTTAGCTTCAAGTATCATCCTTTGTATTAGTATGGTTATGGCAGAGCCCCTGAGGAGGTATCCATATCAAATTCCTGGCAATAAGTAATCCTTGTGATCAGCAATGTTTGGGTTTAGTGGCTGCATATGGGATGGATACGTAGGTGAGGCAGTCTTTGGATGATCTTTTCTCCAATTCCTGCTCCTTTATTTATCCATTAATTCCTCCACTGAGAGTTTGTTCTCCCTTCTAAGAAGGCCTGAGGAATCCACTTTCTGGTCTTCCTTCTCTTTGAACTTCATAAATTTCGGCAGTTGTTTCTTGGGTATTCTGAACTTTTTGTGCTAGTATCTGCTTATCAGCGAGTACATACCAGGAGTTTTCTTTAATGACTGGGTTACCTCATTCAGGATGATAGCTTCAAGTTACCTGCATTTTCTTAGCAATTTCATGAATTCATTGCTTTTAATAGCTGAGTGGTATTCCATTGTGGAAATGTACCCCAATTTCTGAATTCATTCTTCTATTGAAGGACATCTGGGATTTTCAAGCTTCTGGCTATTATTAATAAGATTACTATGAAGAATGGGAAACATTTGTCCTTCTTATATGTTGGAATTTCTTTTGTGTATATACCCAGGAGTAGTATAGCTGGGTCCTTATGTAGTACTATGTTAAATTTTCTGAGGAACTTCCAGACTGATTTCCAGAGTGGTTGTACCAGCTTACAATCACACCAACAGTTGAGGAGTATTCCTCTTTCTCCACATCCACTCCAGCATCTGTTGTCACCTGAGTTTGTCATCTAGGCCATTCTGAGTTATGTGAGGTAAAATCTCAAGTTTTCTTTGTTTGGTTTTTTGTTTTTGTTTTTTGTTTTTTGATTTGCATTTCCTGGATGACAAGGGATGCTGACCATTTCTTTATGTGCTTCTCAGCCATTCTATATTCCTCAGTTGCAAATTCTTTGTTTATCTCTGTACTACAATTTTAATAGATTATTTGTTTTTCTAGATTCTAACTTTTTTGAGTTCTTTGTATATATTGGATACTATCCCTCTATCAGATAGATGTAGGATTGGTAAAGGTCTTTTCCCAATCTGTTGATTGCCGATTTGTCCTTTTCACAGTGTCCTTTGACTTATAGAACCTTTGCACTTTCATGAGGTCCCATTTATTGATTCTTAATCTTAGAGCATAAGCCATTCGTGCTCTGTTCAGGAAATTTTCCCCGATGCCTATGTGTTCTAAGATCTCCCCATTTTTTTGTTCTATTAGCTTCAGTGTACTTGGCTTCATGTGGAGGTCTTTGATCTCTTGTATTAAGAGATATAAAAGGATCAATTTGTTTTCTTCTGCATGCTGAGTGGCAGTTGAACCAGCACCATTTGTTGAAAATGCTGTCCTTTTTCCATTGAATGTTGTTAGCTCCTCTGTTAAAAATCAAGTGACCATAGGTGTATGGGTTCATCACAATTTATCTGCTATACAGCATGAGGCCTGGATGGTTATTCTCCTGAAAGTTTTTTTTTTTTAATATTATTATTGAGAATAGTTTTTGGTATCATGTTTTTTATTATTCCAAATGAATTTGTAAATTGTTCTTTTTATTGCTATGAAGAAATAAGCTGGAATTTTGATGGGAATATCTTTGAACCTGAGGATTGCTTTAAAAGTTTTCTGGTGTAATTTTTGAGGTCACTTCATTGTACTATCATATTATCTGCAAATAGGGATATTTTGGCTGCTTCCTTTCCAATTTGGATCACTTTGACCTCTTTTTGATGTCTGATTGCTCTGACTAGTACTTGCAGCACTTTATTGAATAGGTAGGGGGAGACTGGGCAGCCTTGTCTATTCCCTGAGTTTAGTAGGATTGCTTCAACTTTCTCACCATTAATTTGATGTTGGCTACTGGTTTGCTGCATATGGCTTTTATTGTGTTTAAGTTTCAGCCTTGAATTTCTGATCTTTCCAAGATTTTTAACATGAAGGCTTGTTGAATTTTATCAAATGTTCTTTCAACATATAAAAAGATGATCATATGATTTTTGATAGTGTATTATATTGATAGATTTTTGTATAATGAACCATCCCTGCATCCCTAGGTTCAAGCCTACTTGATCATTGTAAATGACTGTTTTGATGTGTACTTGGATTCAGTTTTCAAGAATTTTATTGAGTATTTTTGCCTCAATGTTCATGAAGAAAATTGGTCTGAAGTACTTTTTTTCTTCGTAGGGTCTTTGTATGGTTTAGGGTTTCACATAATTGTGGCTTCAGAGAATGAGTTGGGTAGTGTTCCTTCTGTTTCTATTTTATGGAATAGTTTGATGAGTATTGGTATTAGGTTTTCTATATATGTCTGATAAAATTCTGCACTAAACCCATCTAGTCCTGGACTTTTTGGGGGGAGGCTTTTAATTACTGTTTCTACATTTTAGATGTTTTGAGGATATTTAGATGGTTCATTTGATCCTGATTTAACTTTGTTACCTGGTATCTGTCTAGAAAATTATCCATTTCCTCTAGATTTTCCAGTTTTCTTGAATACAGGCTTTTGTAGGATGATCTGATGACTTCTTGAATTTCTGATTTTATTTTTTTTAAATTACCTATGTTTGCTTCTACTCTAAGTCTCCTATTCAGTCTCTTATTCCTTGCCATCAAGGCAATGTAGGACATGGGGTCTCTATTGTGGAGGAAGCCCCAAACTAAACCAAATACTGACTGGTTGGCCACTCTTGCCTATAGTTCTTTTTGTGAAGTTGAGCATTATAGGCTTTTTCTTATGCAGTTTGCCATGTTTATTGGTGTCAACTTTGTTGAGTTAACACTTGGGCTGTCATAACGATGATACATTATGGGTGTTCCTTCCATTATTATGAAGAGACACAGTCTCTCAGCAAATTCCACGATACTCTGGGCCTTCCAATCTTTCTGTCTCCTCTTCCAAAATGTTTCCAGAACCTTAGTTTTGTCCATAGTTACTGGACTCCCAACTCTGAATATTGATTGGCAATGGTTTTTAATGTAGGTTCAGGCTATTGCCCAAATAAATGCCTTTAGTATGGGTGAGAAATATACTTCTTTGTGGTAATAAGGACAGGATTTTATAGATTGTTGCTAATAAGTACTCTGGTTCAGCTAATTAGTATTTTTACATTCTCCATCAATAACTATGGCTTTACTAGTCATAGTTAACTAGTTTTCCTTTAACAGGTTTGTACTTCTCTTGTTGAGTGGAGCATAAGTTCAATTCCAGAGCAGTTGGTTACTGCAAATATATATGCTCCATTACTGTACCTTTATGGTTTTTATTCATTGCTGACCATTGATATGATTCAAAGGCAAGACTCTGGAGTAAAGTGCAGAAAAGTAAATACAGGAGGACAGACATGGCTAGAATAACAATAGGGATATATGAAAAAGTCATAAGATATTATACTGTTATCTATTTGTCTTAAAGATTTATAATAGGCATAGTTCTGTATATAAATATATAGTATTAATGAACATTTATCATCTGGAGTGATGGTGCTTCTTGCAAGAGCCAAAGACTAACTACCAGAAATTCCAGTGTCAGATACAAGAAGACCTAATTTTGTTATAGGTCAAGTCTGTCCAAGAAATGCCTAATGAAGCCTGTTTCCATTCCCACTTTTTACCCCTCCCCCCAGGGTTGAAAGTTAAGTCCCAATTGGTAAAGGCTCTATGCATTTCACAAACAAGTAATAGAGCCCTGTAAGCTGGAATTGACTTGAATTTATCCTCCTTGAGGGCTACTTTTTATGGTACATGAAAGAACCCTGCAAGCTTCCAAAATGGGGAAGCAACAAGAGAGCTACCCTAAATTCTTTTCACCTTGGTGGTTTTGCAATACCCCTTAACTCTTTTTAATATTTGTCTGCCCCTCTTCAATTGCAAATAAGAGTATACCCTTTTCCATTTTTATTCTTCCCTTTTACTAGGTTCCGCACAAGCAGCTTCTCAATTGCTATCATTCTTAGGACTCCAATTTATCTTTTCACCAGCTTACTTTGCAATCTGCTATTATTCTTATTTCCTTTTTTCTCCTTATAGTTATTTATAATCAAAGTCTGTCCCGCGCTAACGTCTCGCCAGCAAGAACACACAGGGAACATCAGGATCCTTTTGCAGCAAAGCATTTATTGCATCCTGAAGAGGAAGATCCCGGGCAGGAGAAAGCACCCTAATTTATACCCCCAAGGGTGGTGTGTCGCTGTGTGATTGGCTGCCCCCCATTGGTTTGATCGTGACGCCCTGGGATGGGCAGTGACTTGGCTTGCGCCACTCTTCACGAATGCACCCAGTTTGTTTACAAGGAGGGGCCAGGCTGCCACAACGGAAGTCAGCGCCATCTTTTGTTATCGCAGCTTTCCACAAAAGTCAGAGTTTGTTATGTTACCATATTTAATTGATATAATATAATTAAAATCTTCCCAACCAACTATATTGCCAAGTGTGACTATTGTGTAATAGGCAGGCAATGTGTCATCAGTGGTACAAAGTTTTCTGATATAAATAAAACAATAGCTTTTATTATTCATTAATGCATCACATACGATATATAAAGTATTACTTTATCAACCCATCTAAATTCATTCTAGAAGCTTATTCTATATTAAGGAGATAAATATGCAGAATTTTCATTACCACATCAGACCATCTTTAACTTTAACTTTTCTCAATCTCTTGTTTTAACAAACAGTTCAATCTTTAGTTATAGTACTTTAGATTTTTGTTTACTGTTTTTTATCTGTGTACTGATTCCATAAAAATAATCCATAACTACTGGTACAGTAGCCTGTTTGAGTAATTAAGTGGGTAGTTAAGAGAAATTTCTGCTCATAAATAGAACTTTTATTCACCAGAGGCAGTTGTAATCTCCTATACTTACTGCTCAATATGCTCACCCTTTATAGCTTTTTTCTCAACTCATGATGGCTGGTTCAACTTAGGTACTTTGGCCCAAAATCTGCTCCAAAATGAATGAATCTATCTGACTTTTCTTGACTTCTGACTAATTTGCTCCACTTAGCATCATACTAACCATGGCAATATGTTATAATCTTCTATATTTTTCTCATTCTCTGATTTTTTCTGTCTTCACCTGTGTCTACATTTTTCATTCTGCAACCTGTCTCTGTAAAACTATTCTGACACAAAACCCCAATACTCCCTGTTTCTGTTTCTCTCAAGTAGCCACAGTGTAATGTGCCATTCTCATATGAGTTGAATCTATCTTATCTCTGATTCATTCTATCAAATCTTTCTCTAATCCATCACATTGTTTGTCCTTCAATTAGATGTCATTTTCATAATTTATTGCATTTCTCTGAAATATAACCTCTCTTTCATTGTTGGGGTTAAAGATGTGTACTAAACAAATGTCTGTATTAGAGCCAGATCACATAGAACAAGGCTTTTGGATGTGATCCCTTGTCAAAGCAACTATTTTTCTGGATTAAAATTCCTTTACACCTTAGACAATTATGTTTAAGCTAATAATTATATACAGTTATGAAAGAAACACTTATCATTCACATAAACGTAACAGACCAGTGACTTTATAAATATCTGTTAGAGCAATGATCCTTCATAATTGCAGTCCTGATTCTTTGTCCTTCAGCAAATGTCCAGTTCAGAATCATGGTTTTCCAATCTGCCAGTCTGATGTAATGTCTATCCTTTTCAGACAGTTTGTTAAGCTGTCACCATACAGAAAATATATGCTTTCTGTATTTTCTGTATTTCTGTTTTTCTGCATCTTATTTCTTTGATTCACTTTTTTTTTCTTTCTTCAATCATGGCTTTTTCTGTGGAAGTTACACTTGCTCAGATTAGATCACTTATCAATTTTGATAGAGCACATAGTCTTCTGTGTGCAAAGCCTCTTTCTAATTTAACACATTTCCTGAGTTTCACTCTTGTGTTAAAATATTAATTCAGCAGTTAAAATATTAATTTAGGTAGTTGCATTTCATGCCCAGCTCCTAGACAGAGAAGCATATCTCAGAAAAGAATAGGCCTCTCATGTATTTCAATAGAACATGGGATAATAAGATACAATAAGACTAGGCATACATCCTCATATCAAGACTGACTGAAGAAACTGGTACAAGTAAAATGGACCCAAGAGCAGCCAACAGTGTCAGAGACAGCACATACTCACACTCTTAGGTGTCCCAATAAAACACCAACCTACACAATCATAACATATACACAGAGAACCTAGGTCAGACCCATATGGGCTTCAGGTTTGTTGTTGCTTCAATCACTGTGAGCGAGTATGAGACATGATTATTTGATTCTGTGGGCTGTTCTCATGATACCCTCAATCAATAATACCTCTCCTCTTCTATAAGTATCTCAGAGTTCTGTTCAATGTTTGGTTGTGGGTCTACAATCTGCTCCCCTTAGCAGCTTATGGTCATTGGTCTTGGCACCAATCTATGAATATAGCAGAATATTATTAAGAATAATTTCATTGAATTGTAAAGAAACATTTTATTGATATCTTGAGAACTGTACATCAAGCATCCCAATCCCCATCATCTCCCAATTCATTTGTATCTTCTTTGCACCCTTGCAAGCCTGCCCCAAAAATAAACAAAAACAATTGACATGAAAGCTGTGCTGTGCCATGGTATGTCATGCTGTATACCCATTTGGCAAAAGAATTTTACTTGCAAATATTCACTGCAATGAGTACTTGGTCTGATTCAAAGTGCCTGAAATCTGATACACTATTATTACTGTATCCTTACAGTGATTCCTCTCAGATACCCTGTAATGTCATGGAGATTTTACAGCCCTGGTTCTGCAAGACCCCCCTCATTTTACATGTTACAGCATTTAATAGATGTAGTAGATATTTGTGGACTAACTCAGAGCCCTGGATCTAGGTTGAGGCAGAAACTGTGTTGGTCAGACTACCAGCACTCTTGAGTCCATGGCACCTGGGTCAGTTCTCTATTTTCATTTGTTTGTTTATTTCTTTGTTGTTCTTGACCCCAAAGTTCTTTTCACACTACAGTCACAGCAAATTACCTAGTTTCCTCTGTAACGTGGATAGAAAAATGGTACTGACAAACCAGTATTGAAAGCAAACTCTCTGTTCATCCAGAAGCAGATGTATAATAAAGAATTCCTCACTACAAATCATAATATCTGGTTTACAGTGAAGGTGATCTAGCAGCTCAAGCTCAAAATGAAAACATTCTCATTATCAATGATTAAACATTCAATCTGCATGTTTGAAAAAAGAATTTTAAACCAAGTAGTACTACAGTAACTTTTGGAAAGCTGGAGAGCTAGGGGAAACTACTGTATAAGTAAGGCTATAGGTTTCCTCCTAATAGATACATAGAAAAAATAGTTCCACAATAGTGTTACACAAATCCAGTCCTACAATGGATAATAGATTGAAAACTCCAACACAAGTAAGGAAGCAACACCTAAGAATATGCAAGAAAGGAAACTTCTTTCGACAAACCCAAAAGCAGATAGCCACATGAATATAATTCCAAATCCAAGATAAAAATAACAGGAAACTACAATAAGTATTCCTTGATATCTCTTGACATCAGTGGATTCAATTCCCCAATAAGAAGACATAAACTAACAGCCTTGATACATAAATAGGACCCAGCATTTTAATTTTTACTGTATATAGAAAACACACCTCAGTGACAAAGACAGACACTAACTCACAGTAAAATATTAAAATGTTGGAAACATTTTTTAATAGGGTTGTTTGATTCTCTGGTGTTTAGCTTTTTTGAGTTATTTGTATACCTTAGATATTAGGCCTCTATCTGATGTGGAGTTAGTAAAAATCTTTTCCCATTCTGTTGGCTGCCGTTTTGTTTTCTTGACAATGTCCTTAGCCTTACAGAAACTTTGCAATCTCATTAAGTCCCATTTGTTAATCTTTGACCTTAGAGCTTGAGCCATTGGTGTTTTGTTCAGAAAATTTTCTCCTGGGCCTATGTGTTCTAAAGTTTTCCCTACATTCTCATCTAATAGTTTTAGTGTATCTGGTTTAATGTGGAGATCTTTGATCCACTTACACTTGAGTTTTGTTCAAGGAGATAAGAAAGGGGTTATTTTCATTCTTCTGCATGCTGAGTGCCAGTTGGAACAACACCATTTGTTGAATAGGCTGTCCTTTTTCCTTTGTAGAGGTCCTTCTTAGATGGAGGAACAAAATACTTACAGGAGGTAGCATTTCAGAGGGACTTGGGAGGAAGAGAATAAGGGTTGGTGTAAAGGGGGCAATATCAGGTATTTGAGGAGACCAGGATGATATTCAGAGCCTCAGGAATTTAAAAAGAGTTGTGTAGAAATGGGGCATGGGAACTGGGATTAATCTCCAGCAAGTCCCTGATGCCAGGAGGCAAGAGGCTACCAGGACCCACCATGTATGAGATTAGCTGAAAGTCTCATCATAGGGGAGAGAGAAACTGTAGATATCATATTAAGAAGTTAGGCAAATCTGCCCCGGGTTGGGGGATAGGTCCAACAACCATTCTCAAAATTTTAACTTAGAATTCGTCCTGTCTAAAGTAATGCATGGATAAAGAATGGAGCAGAGACTGAAAGGAAGGCCATTCAGAGGCTGACCCATCCCTTGATCAATCCCATACACAGGCAGCAAAACCTCGTCACTATTGCTGATGCCAAGAATTGCTTGCTAGCAGGATTCTGATATGGAGGTCTCCTGAGAGGCTCTTTGAGAGCTTTACTGATAGAGATGAGGATGCTTGCAGCTAATCATCAGACTGAGCACTGGGACCCCAATGGACGAGTTAGAGAACGGACAAAAGGAGCTGAAGGAAGAACAAAAATAGGAAAAACAATAATGTCTACCAGCCAGACCCCCACCCTATAGCTCCTTTGGACTAATCCACCAACCAATAAGTACATACGGAGTCACTCATGGCTTCAGCCCCATATGCAACAGAAAATGGCATTGTCCGCCATCAATATGAAAAGAAGCCATTAGTTCTGTGAAGGCTTGATTTCCCCAGTATAGGGGAAAGCCAAGGCAGTGAGGTAGGAGTGGGTCAGTGGGAGGGGGAAAATGCTGATACAAGCAGGGGAGGGTGGATGGAAGAGGGGGTAATTAGGAAATGGGATAACATTTAAAATGTAAATACTTCAAATGTCTAATAACATGCATAAAATATTTAAAAAGAAATAATTCATATTTGACTGCAAGCAAAATATTAGTTCTTGGTGTAATCAGGGATAGTGTTTTTAATAAAAAATCATGATATATAGAATAAAATCACAAAACATTATATAAAAAAAACAAGTGTTTTATTTTTGTTTTTTTTTTTTTGTTTTTTTTTTTTTTTTTTTTTTTTTCAATTTTGAAGTAGAATTTATTCTCATCGCTTTTCAAGTTTCCCCATCCTGGTATATAATTTTGTATTATAATTGCTCCCAATTCATTTATCAATGCCCTTTTATTCCAAGATCTTGCACACTATTTAAACTCACAATGTTATTTCTAACACCCTTGCTCATAAAAATGAGAGTAGATGATCAATAGTTGGGTTGTATTACACTGTATTGACATCTATAACAATCATTTTCAATATAATTAGGAAAATGGAAATATATTTTCTTTTTGAATATTGAAACAGTGAGCAACAACTTTAATTCCATCTTTAAGTCAAACATGCAAAAGTGATAGTACTAGAGTTTAAATTCCACCTTCACTCCTTAGAATGTTTCTGACTTAAAGCACTTTACTTTGTTCGTTCCTTTATATTTAAAACAAACTCTTAAACATGTAATGAAATAATTGTTATGCACAGCACAACTGGGACAATATTGACCCTACCCTCACTTTAGAGAACATCATTTTTGTCCTCATTTTGCTTGCCGTTAAGTGTGGAAATTAAATAAATGAACAGATACAGTATTTTTAATTAAGCCTTATGTGTGTTTTGGAGGTTAAGAGGCAAAGGTGAGGAATATACCATGAGTGAAATTAATAGAATTAATTGATCATTGAAAATCAACTTTACTTAATTAATAATATTTGATTTAAGTCTTTGCTGTTGATTTTATTACAATTATAAAGATATTGTTTGTATACATAAGAAGAGACCATCACAGACATCAACAAGATGGCATCATCAGGCAAAATAAAGTCATTTTGGGTGTTGAAGTTGTGCTTTGAACAATCAACTGCCATCAGTAACTGCAGAATTTAATTTGCAAATAGCTCAAGTTGTCCTTTTGACAGTTGGAGATGACTGAGTTTAACAGACCACCATGTTTAGTGTTTTCTAACTTTTTAAATACAGAAAGCTGTCAAATAGTATGTACTAAGAGAATACTACAAATTCTATTTAGATTTATCATATTCTTAAGCAGTCTTTTGTCATGGTTATACAAGGGGGAATAAGGTGTATTTGTATTATCAGCAAAAAGGAGACTAATTTTATATCTTTGTTTTTTTCAGCAATTTTATTTTACAAAACAAAGATAAATGTACAGATTTTAAGCATTTTTTGCATAAAATTATACAATACATTTTTGTCAGTACTATTTTTCAGATTTTAAAACAATTTTGACATAAAAGAGTATGAATATATTTTTTAGTCAGTACTTTATTTTTTTGAAGGTTTGATAGTATGCATTGAAAACTTAATAGTTCCAATGAGCATAAAGTACATGTAAGACAAAATGTAACAGGGAAATAGTCAAAGTTTTCTTGTAGTATAGAGATTTTTTTGTTTTGTTTGGATTTGTTTTCTTTATTTCTTGGATTTCATACAGTCTGTGAGTTGTTTCTGGGGCAGTGCTAGCCTCTGAGATTAGCATCCCATTATAAGTAACTGCATATTATGTCTGTTCTTTTGTGACTGGGTTATCTCACTCAGAATGATATTCTCTAGATGCAGCCATTTTTATAGAATTTGGTCAAGTCATTGTTTCTGGTGGCTGAGTAGTATTCCATTAAGTAAATGTACCGCAATTTTTGTATCCATTCATCTTCTGAAGGACATCTGGGTTCTTTCCAACTTCTGGTTATTATAAATAGAGCAGCTATGAACATTGTGGTACATATATCTTTGTTGTGCACTAAGGTGCCTCTGGGGTATATGCCCAGAAGTGGAATAGCTGGGTCTTCAGGTAGTATTATGTCCAATTTTCTGAGGTATCGCCAGACTGATTTCCAGAGTGGTTGTATTAGTTTGCAACCCCACCAACAGTGAAGAAGGGTTCCTCTTTCTCCACAAACTCGCCAGCATCTGTTGTCCTCTGAGTTTTGGATCTTGGCCAATCTGACTGGTATGAGGTGGAATCTCAGGGTTGTTTTGATTTGCATTTCCCTGATGGCTAATGATGTCAAGCACTTCCTCAGATATTTCTCAGCCATTCGATATTCCTCAACTGAGAACATTTTGTTTAGCTCTGTACCACATTTTTAATAGGATTATTTGATTCTCTGGTGTCTAGCTTTTTGAGTTCTTTGTATACCTTAGATATTAGGCCTCTATCTGACGTGTAGTTGGTAAAAACCTTTTCCCATTCTATTGGCTGCCGGTTTGTTTTCTTGACAATGTCCTTAGCATTACAGAAACTGCAATCTCATTAATTCCCATTTTTTAATCTTTGACCTTAGAGCTTGAGCCATTGGTGTTTTGTTCAGAAAATTTTCTCCTGTGCCTATATGCTCTAAAGTTTTCGCTATATTCTCATCTAATAGTTTCAGTGTATCTGGTTTAATGTGCAGATCTTTGATCTACTTACACTTGAGCTTTGTACAAGGAGATAAGAAAGGGTCTATTTTCATTCTTTTGCATATTGAATGCAAGTTGGACCAGCACCATTTGTTGAATAGGCTGTCCTTTTTTCATTGAATGTTTACGGCTCCTTTGACAAAAATCAGGTGACCATATATGTGAGGGCTCATTTCTGGATCTTCTATTCTAGTCCATTGATCCACATGCTTATTTCTGTACCAGTACCATGCAGTTTTCAGCAAAATTGCCTTGTAATATAGTTGAGGTCAGGGATAGTGATTCCTGCAGACAGTTTCTTGTTGTTGAGGATGGATTTCGCTATTCTAAGGCTTTTGTTGTTCCATATGAAATTGCACATTGATCTTTCCAATTCCATGAGGAACTGGGTTGGAATTTTGATGGGGATTGCATTGAATCTGTAGATTGATTGCTTTTGGTAGGTTGGCCATTTTTAAAATGTTGATCTTTCCAATCCATGAGCATGGGAGATCTTTCCATTTTCTGAGATGCTCCTCATTTCCTTCTTTAGAGGTTTGAACTTCTTGTCATACAGGTCCTTCACTTGCTTAGTTAGAGTCACACCAAGGTATTTCATAGTTTTTGTGACAATTGTGAAGGGTACCTTTTCCCTAAATTCTTTCTCTACACGTTTGTCCTTTGAGTATAAGAAGGCTACTGATTTGTTTGAGTTGATTTTGTATCCAGCCACTTTGCTGAACTTGTTTATCAGCTGTAGGAGTTCTCTTTGGAGATTTTAGGGTCACTTAAGTACACTATCATGTCATCGGCAAAGAGTGATGTATTCATCTCTTCCTTTCCGATTTGTATCCCATTGATCTCCTTTTACTGTCTAATTGCTTCAGCCAGGACTTCCAGTACTATGTTGAATAGGTAGGAAAAGAGTGGGCAGCCTTGTCGAGTCCGTGATTTTAGTGGGATTCCTTCAAGTTTCCCACCATTAAGTGTGATGTTGGCTGTTGGTTTGCTGTATATTGCTTTTATTATGTTTAAGTATGGACATTGGATTTCTGTTCTTTCCAGGACTTTTAACATGACGTGGTGTTGAATTTTGTCAAATGCTTTATCTGCATCTAGTGAGATGACAATTTGATTTTGTTCTTTGAATTTGTTTATATGGTAGATTAAGTTGATGGATCTCCTTATATTAAACCATTCCTGCATTCCAGGGATGAAGTCTACTTGGTCATGATGAATGATCGTTTTGTTGTGTTCTTGGATTCCGTATGGAAGGATTTTGTTGAGCATTTTTGTGTCAATGTTCATAAGTGAGATTAGGCTGAAGTTCTCTTTCCTTGTAGGGTCTTTGTGTAGTTTAATTACGAGGGTTATTGTAGCGTCAAAAAATGAGTTGGGTAATATTACATTTGATTCTATCTTTTGAAACAGTTTGGAGAGTATTAGTGTTATATCCCCAATAAATGTCTGATAAAATTCTGCACTGAACCTGTCTGGACCTGGGATTTTTTTGGTTGGGAGGCTTTTGATGACTTCTTCTATTTCTTTAGGTGTTATAGGGTTATTTAAATGGTTTACTTGGTCCTGGTTTAACTTTGGGATCTTGTATCTGTCTAGGAATTCGTCCATTTCCTCCAGATTCTCCCATTTTGTGGAGTATAAGTTTTTGTACTAGGATCTGATGATTTCTTGAATTTCCTCAGTTTCAGTTGTTAAGTCTCCACTTTCCTTTCTGGTTTTGTTAATTTGTATGCTCTCTCTTTGCCCTGTAGTTAGTCTGGCTAGGGGTTTATAAATCTTGTTGATTTTCTCAAAGAACCACCACTTGGTTTTGTTGATTTTTTCATTGGTTCTTTTACTTTCTATTTGGTCTATTTCTGCCATAATTTTGATTATTTCTTGCTGTCTACTCTTCTTGGGTATATCTGCTTCCTTTTGTTCTAGGCCCTTTATCTGTGCTGTCAGGTTGCTGATGTAAGCTCTCTCCAGTTTCTTTTTGGAAGCACTTAGGGCTATGAGTTTTCCTCTCAATACTGCTTTCATTGCATCACATAGGTTTGGGTATGTTGTGTTTTCGTTTTCGTTGAATTCTAGAAAGTCCTTAATTTCTTTCTTTATTTCTTCTTTGACCCTGCTATATTTTAACAGAGTGTTGTTTAGTTTCCATGTGTATATAGGCTTTTTCTTGTCTTTGTTGTTGTTAAAGACCAGCCATATACCATGGTGATCTGAAAGGATGCATGGGAGTATTTCAATCTTCTTATATCAATTGAGGCTTGTTCTCTGTCCAATTATGTGATCAATTTTCGAGAAGGTGCCATGGGGTGCTGAGAAGGAGGTGTATTCTTTTACTTTAGGACGACATGATCTGTATATATCTATTAATTCTAGTGGCTTCAAGGACTCTGCTAGTTTTGCAGTGTCCTTGTTTAGTTTCTGTTTCCATGATCTGTCCATTGGTGAGAGTGGGGTATTAAAGTCTCCCACTATTATTGTGTGGGGTGAAATGTATTTTTTGAGCTTTATTAGGATTTCTTTTTTGAATGTGGGTCCTTTTGTATTTGTAGCATATATTTTAAGGATTGATAGTTTCTCCTGACAGGTTTCCCCTGTAATCAGTAAAAAGTGTTTTTCCTTATTTATTTATTTTTTTTGATAACTTTTGGTTGGAAATTTACTTCATTCTTTATTAGAATAGCCACTCCAGCTTGCTTCTTGGGGCTGCTTGCTTGGAAGTTTTTTTTCCCAACCTTTTACTCTGAGATTGTGTCTTTCTTTGTCTCTGAATTGAGTTTCCTGTATGCAGTAAAAAGCTGGATTTTGTTTATGTATCCAGTCTGATAGCCTATGTCTCTTTATTGGGGAGTTGAGTCCATTTATTTTAATAGATATCAAGGAATAGTGGTTGCTGTTTCCTGCTATTATTGCTTTTGTAGGTTGAGTTGTGTCTGTGTCTCTTTCTTCCTTCGGCTTTCTTGCTTAGGAGCTTTCTTGGTTTTACTAGGATATAGTTCCCCTCATTGTATTGGGTTTTCCACCTATAATTTGTTGTAGTGCTGGGTTTGTGGTCAGATATTGTGTAAATTTTGATTTGTCTTGAAATATCTTCATCTCTCCATCTATGGTGATTTATAATTTTGCTGGGTATAGCAGCTTGGGCTGGCACTTGTGCTCTCTTAGGGTGTGCATGATGTCTGTCCAGGCTCTTCTAGCTTTCATAGTCTCTGTTGAGAAATCGGGTGTGATTCTGATTGGCCTGCCTTTATATGTTACCTGACCTTTATCCCTTACTGCTTTTAGTATTCTTTCTTTGCTTTGGGCACTTGGTGTTTTGACTATTATGTGTCGTGAGTTATTTCTTTTCTGGTCCAACCTATTTGGAGTTCTGAAGGCTTCTTTTATGCTTGTGGTCATCTCATGTTAAAAGTAGGGAAGTTTTCTTCTACGATTTTGTTGAAGATATTTTCTGTGCCTCTTAGTTGATACTCTTCTCTCTCTTCTATTCCTATTATACTTAGGTTCGTTCTTCTCATTGTGTCTTGGATTTCCTGGACATTTTGGGTTAGGAGCTTTTTGGTTTTTGCATCTTCTCTGGCTGTTTTGTCTATGTTTGCAATGTTGTCTTCTGCCCCTGAGATTCTCTCTTCGATCTCTTGTAGTCTATTGGAAATGCTTGCTTCTGTAATTCCTTATTACTTTTTTTGGTGTTCTACCTCTAGGGTTATCTCTTTTAGTGTTTTCTTTATTGCATCAATTTCCGTTTTAATTTCCCTCTTCTATTCCTTTATTTCTTTGTTCTGTTTTCCTCTAGTTCTTTGAGTTCTTTGAGTGTTTTTCTTGTTTCCTCTTTAAAAGCTTCTGAATCTTTTTGTTTTTCCTCCCTTTCTTGTTTAAGTATCTCTATCAGCATCTTGAGGTATGATTTCAGGTGTAAGTCTTCTTTTTCTGGAGTTTTTGGAATTCCGATGTTTGCTGTTATGGGAGAGCTGGGTTCTGGTGTTGCCAGGTTGTCTTGGTTTCCTTGGGATATACTCTTTCGCTTTCCTCTTGCCATTTTGTTATCAGTGATATGTTCTTGCCTTTCTCTTGTATCTGGTCTGTGTCCCTGGATCTCCACTGGTCAAGGTGGCAGATGGGCCCAGCCCTGTTCTATGCCTCATGTTTGCTGGGTGGGAACAGAGGTTCCAAAGTTCTGTTCCTGGTCCCCGGATGAGGCAGGTCAGAGGGTGCACCCTGCGTTTGCACTCCTCAGAGATCTCTCTGCTCCCAGGACACCCAGATTTCTCACTCACCAGTCTCTCAACCTTAGGAGCTGGCAGTCCGCGTGGCAGATCGGCCGGGCTCTGCTCCGCACCCTGAAGTTTCCGCTGGCTGGAAACAGAAGTTCCAAACTTCTGTTCCTGTTCCCTGGATCAGGCAGGTCAGATGGCGTGCTCCATGTGCACACTCAGCAGAGATCTCTCTGCTCCCTGGCCGCCCAGCTCTCACACTCACCATTCTCTCAACCTTAGGAAATGGCAGTCGGTGTGGTAGATGGGCCGGGCTCTGCTCCGCGCCCAGTTTCTCAACCCCCAGTGGCTGGCGGTTTGCGTGGCCTTATATCTTTGTTTTACATTTTATACCGTTTAACAATTTCATACATTTATATGATGTTAAGTAACTTTATGTTTAGGTATGTACATTGGTTTCCTTTTCTTGCAAGGACATTTAACATGAAGGGGTGTGAAATTTTGTCAAAGGCTTTCTAAGCATCTAGTGAGATGACCATGTGATTTTGATCTTTGAGTTTGTTTATATGGTGGATTACATTGATGGATTTCTTTATATTAAACCATCCCTGTATCCCAGGGATGAGGCCTACTTGGTCATGGTGAATGATTGTTTTATGTGTTCTTGGATTCAGTTTGCAAGGATTTTGTTGAGTATTTTTGCATCAATGTTCATAAGTGAGATTGGTCTGAAGTTCTCTTTCCTTGTAGGATATTTGTGTGATTTAGGAATGAGGATTATTGTAGCATCAAAAAATGAGTTAGGTAGGTAGTATTCCATGTGATTCTATCTTGTGAAATAGTTTGGAGAGTACTGGTGTTTTGTCCGCAATTAATGTCTGATAAAATTCTGCACGGAACCTGTCTTGACCTGAGCTTCTTTTGGTTGGGAGGCTTTTGATGACTTCTTCTATTTCTTTAGGTGTTATGAGATTATTTAGATGGTTTACCTGGTCCTGGTTTAACATTAGGATCTTGTATCTGTCTAGGAATTCATCCATTTCCTCCAGATTTTCCAACTTTGTGGAGTATAAGCTTTTGTAGTAGGATCTGATGATTTCTTGAATTTCCTCAGTTTCAGTTCTTATGTCTCCACTTTCCCCTTTGATTTTGTTAAATTGTATACTCTCTCTTTGACCTCTAGTTAGTCTGGCTAGGGGTTTATCAATCTGGTTGATTTTCTCAAAGTACCAGCTCTTGGTTTTGATTCTTTAGATGGTTCTTTTTGTTTCTATTTGGTCTATTTCTGCCCTAATTTTGATTATTTCTTGCTGTCTACTCCTCTTGGGTGTATATGTTTCCTTTTGTTCTAGAGCGTTTAGCTGTGCTTTCAAGTTCCTCATGTATGCTCTCTCCAATTTCTTTTTGGAAGTACTCAGAGCTATGAGTTTTCCTCTCTGTATTGCTTTGATTACATCCTATAGGGTTGTGTATGCTGAGTTTTTGTTTTCATTGAATTCTAGAAAATTCTTAATTTCTTTCTTTATTTCTTCTTTGACCCTGCTATCGTTTAATAGAGTGTTGTTTAGTTTCCATGTGTATAAGGGCTTTTGGTTGTCTTTGTTGTCATTAAAGATCAGCCTTAGAACATGGTGAACTAAAAGGATGCATGGGAGTATTTCAATCTTCTCATATCGATTGAGGTTCATTCTGTGTCCAATTATGGGGTTAATTTTTGAGAAAGTGCCATGGGGTGCTGAAAAGAAGGTGTATTCTTTTAATTTAGGATGATATGTTCTGTAGATATCTATTAATTCCAGTTGGTTCAAAGTCTCTGCTAGTTTTACAGTGTCCTTGTTCAGTTTCTGTTTCCATGATCTGTCCATTGATGAGAGTGGGGTATTAAAGTCTCCCACTATTATTGTGTGGGGTGAAATGTATTTTTTTGAGCTTTATTAGGGTTTCTTTTTTGAATGTGGGTCCTTTTGTATTTGCAGCATATATGTTAAGGATTGAGAGTTCCTCCTGACAGATTTCCCCTGTAATCGTAAAAAGTGTCCTTCCTTATTTTTTTTTTTTTTTTTTTTTGATAACTTTTGGTTGGAAATTTACTTCATTCTTTATTAGAATAGCCACTCCAGCTTGCTTCTTGGGGCTGTTTGCTTGGAAGTTTTTTTCCCAACCATTCACTCTGAAATTGTGTCTGTCTTTGTCTCTGAGATGAGTTTCCTGTATGCAGTAAAAAGCTGTTTGCTTGGAAGTTTTTTTCCCAACCATTCACTCTGAAATTGTGTCTGTCTTTGTCTCTGAGATGAGTTTCCTGTATGCAGTAAAAAGCTGGATTTTGTTTATGTATCCAGTCTGATAGCCTATGTCTCTTTATTGGGGAGTTGAGTCCATTTATGTTAATAGATATCAAGAAATAGTGGTTGCTGTTTCCTGCTATTATTGCTTTTGTAGGTTGAGTTGTGTCTTTGTCTCTTTCTTCTTTTGGCTTTCTTGCTTAGGAGCTTTCTTGTTTTTACTAGGATGTAGTTCCCCTCATTGTATTGGGTTTTCCACTTATAATTCGTTGTAGTTCTGGGTTTGTGGTCAGATATTGTGTAAATTTTGATTTGTCTTGAAATATCTTCATCTCTCCATATAAGGTGATTGATAGTTTTGCTGGGTATAGCAGCTTGGGCTGGCACTTGTGCTCTCTTAGGGTGTGCATGATATCTGTCAAGGCTCATCAAGCTTTCATAGTCTCTGTGAGAAATCAGGTGTGATTCTGATTAGTCTGCCTTTATATGTTACCTGACCTTTATCCCTTACTGCTTTTAGTATTCTTTCTTTGCTTTGGTCACCTGGTGTTTTGACGATTATGTATCAGGAGGAATTTCTTTTCTGGTCCAACATATTTGGAATTCTGTAGGCTTCTTTTATCCTCGTGGCCATCTTATTCGTTAGGGTAGGGATCTTTTATTCTACAATTTTGTTGAAGATGTTCACTGTGCCTCTTAGTTGATATTCTTCTCCCTCTTCTATTCCTATTATCCTTAGGTTTGGTCTTCTCATCATGTCCTGGATTTCCTGGACATTTTAGGTTAGGAGCTTTTTGGTTTTTGCATCTTGTCTGACATAATATGCAGTCACTGATAGTGGCATGCTAACTAACCCCATTGGCTCAGACTGCCCCAGAAACAACTCACAGACTGTGCAAAGTTCAAGAAAAAAAGAAAACAAAAAAGTCATGGTCAATCCTTACACACCAAGAAAATGTTTACTAATTCCAGGTTACATCCTGTTTTTTGTGAACTTTTTGCTCATTGTAACTAGTAAGATCTTAATGCAGATTATCAAACCTTAGAAAAAAAAAATCCAAGCCCTGACACAATTGTATTCGTATACATTTATGCAAAAATGTTTAATTTTTTTCTTTTATCTTTGGTTTTTAAAATAAAGTTTTAAAAAAAAAAAGATCCATTATATCAAGTTTACCTGTGGAACACGGTGGAAGGAAGAAATAAATATCACTTTTACAGTTATACCTTAATGTAGAACTTAGAAAAAGTGTGTTATAAGTAGTTATTTATAATGGAAGTTATATTTAGTATGTGCATGCTTCTGTGTATAAGAAAAGATATAATGAACATAAACTTTTATGTTTAGGCATCCATTGAAGGTTGGGGGTCATAGACTCTATCTTCTGTTCACAAAGGGAGAATAATGTATTTTTTTCAGTGTTGATATTTATTTAATTTGGAAAAAACTCAGTGAAGTTATTCTTGAAAGTTAAAAGACACATTTACCTTTTAACTATAATATTTCTTTAATAATTTTTGTATTCATGATAGTTGATTTGTTCTAAATAAATCTTTTAAAGATTAAAAAATAAGAACTACAGGCAACTGAGAAAAGCTGGGAGACAAGAGGCATACATCCCAAGGAAGACCATATCAATTGTTTGTGCACTCCTAAAATGGTTAGTCCTGGAAACATACATACAAGTATAATTAACACACAAATAGTATGAAAAACAGTTTGTTTTACTTTTTATTGTATATATATATCCTCATTTCTATCTCTTTTGTAGTTTTTTTAATATTTCTGTGTGGTTTGAAGGGAACTACCATATATCAGCCCAAGACATGTTTCTTTATTTAGGTAAAGAAGTAGGAGTGGAGTTAGAAAAGCTTGGCTCTCTCTCAATTGGCCTATAATCAGGACCTAAAATTTAAGAATAAACTCTAGCCCCATACCTAAAGAAGGATATAGGTTAATCTCTAAAGAAATCTCTTAACCGAACAGACAATACGCTAGAGAGACACCTTCTTTCTTTAGATTATTTATTTTTCCTAAATTTACTCAACAGAATTCTCCATGTATAAAATAATATTGTTTCCTTGTTATTGTGTTATTGTTATTGTGGAGATGTTTTGTACCCAGATTTTTAAATGAGTGTTTGGATCAATGTTCTGATAGAGTGTCTCCTTTACATAAAATAGTAAACTTGCTTGATTTTTCTTTCCAAAAAAATGCCAAGCCTGTTTTGTATAAATGAGATTATCTCATAGAGCCCGGGCTGGTCTTGAATTTGGTATGTAGCCTAGAAAGAATCTGAATGTCTCCTGTTCATCTTACCTCAGTGACCCAAGTACTGGCATTGCAAGCATGCACCCCCACTCTTGGGTATACACCTTTCATCATTTTCATCAGTGTCAAGTAGTCATCAATGTGCAAGTCTTTTCAGTTTTTCACCTCCTTGGCAAAACCTATTTATAAAAAATTATTTTAATGCTGTTGTTAATTAAAATCTTTTTTTAATTTCCATTTTCTTGGTTTGATTGCTAGGATATAGTAATATAAGAGACTTTTGTATGGCAGTTTTAATCAGCTTTAATGAAGTCTAATTGCACATAATTTGATTCTGTATATATATATATATATATATATATATATATATATATATATATATATATACATCCTCGAAACCATGGTAACAATCAGGATAACTAGCATGCTTGTAACTTCTAATTGTTTTCTTGTGTCTTTTTTGTTATCTTGTTTTGTTTTTGTCCAAATAATAGTTATGTTCTATATCATAACCAATTTTACATATACATTACAGTACTTACAGTTTTGGCATTATACATTACAGTAAATCTGTAGAACTCAATATCCTTTCATAGAACCTGTTCATCACAAACAATTAGTTTATACCCATTGAAATATAATTTTATAATTTCTGCTCTCTTTAGTCAATAAATATTTTTTCCTCTCAACTTTAAATATCTTTAGTATTTAAGACATTAAACATAAGTAGTATAATAAAATATTTTATGGTTAAAGTATAAAATATCTTAATATCTCAGATGCTTTGTCTACAACTCTTGGGACAATTTTAGAAGACTCTATATATTTTACAATGTATAAAATAACTAAAGGAAATCACTGGTGAGAGTATTCAAGGATGTATATTCATACCTGCAAATTTGGAGTGCAAAACTACATATGAGAAAGAGCAGGCAATGTTTGTCTTTCTGGGTTTAGGCTACCTCACTCAATATAACAGTTTTTGTTTCTAACTGCTGATTTGCAAATTTCATTTTGATTTCTTCTCAAATAACCAGTATACATACACACACACACAAACACACACACACACACACACACACACACACATATATATATATATACATGGTTATTGTTAGTTTATTGTTAGTTGGTTGTTTCTTTGGAAGCTAAGGTTCACTTTTCTCACTTATTTTCTTTATTTCTTTAAAGATTTACATTTTAAAAATATGTATATTATAAGAGTAGCTCAGATTACCCAAGATACAATCAACAGACCACCTGAAACTCAAGAAGTTAGAAGACCAAAGTGGGGGTGTGTGTGCTTCAGTCCTTCTTAAAAGGGGGAACAAAATTATCACAGGAGGAAATACAGAGGCAAAATTTGGAGCAGAGACTCTGAGAATCCATCCCATATACTGTCACCAAACCCAGACAATATTATGGATGCCAATAAGTGCATGCTGACAGGTGCCTGATATAGCTGTCTCCTGAGAGGCTTTGCCAGAGCCTGCCTGACAACTACATAGTTGGATGCTCTCAACAAACCATTAGACTGAGAATGGGATCCCCAATAGAGGAGGTAGAAAAACGACTGAAAGAGCTAAAGAGCTTTGCAGCCCCACAGGAAGAACAAAAATAAAATTTAACCAGACCCCTCTCCAGAGGTCCCGTAGATTAACCACCAACAAAAGTGTACACATAGAGGTACCAATGGTTCTAGCAACATATGTAGCAAAGAGTGGCCTCATCAGGTATCAATAAAAGTAGAGGTCTTCAGCCTGTGAAGGCTTATTTCCCCAGTGTAAGGGAATACTAGTGTGAAGAGATGGGAGGGAGTGGGAGGCTGGAATAGCACTCTCATAGAGGCAGGGGGAGGAGAAATGAGATAGGAGTATTCCAAAAGGGATACCAGGAAAGGGGATAATATTTGAAATGTAAGTAAAGAAAATATCAAATGTGTACAATATTTTTATTGTCTGTCTTTAGTTGAAGAACATTTAGGTTGTTTTAATATCCAAGATATTGTGAATAAAACAGCAATGAACATTGCTGAACAAGTATCTGTTGAACATAATGTTGACTTCTTAAGTGAAGTTTTGTTATACAAGAATTGTTTTGGTTGTATTTGGTTGTTTCTTTATTTTTTATAGTTCTTTATAGTAGCAATCCAAAGTTTCATCAATGGTGAATGAGGAGGTTCTCTTTTCCCAAATTCATCAAAAATTATTGTTAGATTTTTGTTGATATTTTTTGATTTTAGATATTTTGACTAGGATAAGAGAAATCTAAATGTTATTTTGATTTGCTTTTCTCTGACTGTGAGTGATAATGAACAGTGTTTGAGGTATTCAGGACCATTTTTTGACATGATATTTTTTTTTCAGATCCATAAACTGTATCTTTTACCCAAGCTTTTAATTTTCTTCTGGCTACTTTGTTGTAATTGTTATTGTTGTTTTGATTTCTTTATAAATTCAGGACATTAAATGTCTGTTAGATATATAGCTAGCAAAGACAATTGAATTTGAGCACAAAATCTTGCTTAGAAAATTTTAAACAGGAACAGATTCGTAGTTTAAAACTGTGGACACATTGGACAGAAGAACTGAATAAAGACCAAGGTTACTAGCTTAGAGAAGAAAGGACAAAATATAATAAAGAACAAGAGCAAATGCAAGAAACAGATAAAATTCTTTCCATGAGACTGAAACAATAACATTTGATAACTGATGGAGCTATATATTTAAGGATGTAGAAACAGAAAATAGTGAGCATTCATTGCCATTTGATGCATTTTATTACATATAAAGAAAATATCAACATAACATATTTAAAAGAAGATAAAGAAACCGAAGGCATTTAAGATTCAAAAAATTTCCTTAATGTTTATTATAATAAGTAGTTTCAGCAATATTACTGGAGACCCATGTTGGTATCATTTTCTACTAAGTGACAACTCTAAGATGTAATTCTTGATTTGGAAAAATTCACAGTGTGAATTACCAATAAAATAAGTTATTTCATATGATATAGGCTAACTGAAATATTAAGAACAGAAAGATTATAAGGTTGGACCTCTTTCGCTTTCCTCTTGCCATTTTGTTGTCAGTGATATGTTCTTGCCTTTCCCTTGTATCTGGTCTGTGTCCCTGGATCTCCATTGGTCCAAGTGTCAGATGGGCCGAGCCCCGTTCTATGTCTCAGAGTCGTCGGGTGGGAACAGAAGTTCCAACGTTCTGTTCCTGATAGCTGGCTCAGGCAGGGCAGGGCAGGGAAAGGCAGGGGGTGCACTTTCCATGTGCACTCCGCAGAGATCTCTCTGCTCCCCGGCAGCCCAGGTCTCCCATCCACCAGTTGCTCAGCCTCTACGAGCCGCTGATCCGGGTGGCAGATGGGCCAGGCTCCGCTCTGCATCCTGAAGTCACCGCCGGGTGGAAACAGAAGTTCTAATTTTCTGTTCCTGTTCCCTGGATCAGGCAAGGCAGGGCAGGTAAGGCAGGGGGTGCACTTTCCGTGTGCACTCCGCAGAGATCCCTCTGCTCCCCTGCAGCCTAGGTCTCCCACTCACCAGTTGTTCAGCCTTTATAAGCTGCCATTCCCCTTAGTTGTTTTTCTGTGTCTGGGTTACCTCACTTAGGATGAATATTATAGTTCCATTCATTTGCCTGCACAATTCATGATGTCACTCTTTTCAATAGCTGAATAATATTCTAATGTGTAAATGAATCACATTTTCTTTATCTATTTTTCAGTTGAGGACATCTGGCTTGCTTTCAGTTTCTGATCATTATGAATCAAGCAACTATGAACATATATAAGCTAGTTTTCTTGGGGAAAGATGGAGTGTCTTTTGGTATAGGATATAGATAGGTCTTGAGGTAGATACATCTCAATTTTCTGAGGAACCAACATATTAATTTCCATAATGGTTTACAAATTTGCACTGCTACCAACAATAGATGCATGTTCTCCATGTTCCACATCTTTCCCTGCATGAACTGCCATTTGTTTTATTGATCTTATCATGTGACAGGTGTAAGATGGCATTGCAAAGTAGTTTGATTTGCATATTTTCAATGGCCATGCATACTTAACCTTTCCTTAAATGTTTTTTAGCCATTTTAGATTCCCCCATTGAGAAATCTCTATTTAGATCTATATCCTGAACTTTTAATTGTGCTATTTGTTTGTGTTTCTTTATAATTGAATTTTATATGATCTTATATATATTTGGATGTTAGTGGTCTTCAGATGGGGAGTTCATGAAATCTTTACACAATCTGTAGACTGACTGCCTTTGTGTCTTATTGAATATGTCTGATTATGTCCTTTGCCTTACAGAAGCTTTTTAGTTCCATGAGGTCCCATTTATTAATTAATAATCTTAATACCGTCACTATTAACATTCTATTAGAAAGTTATCTGCCAACAAAGACTAGGCTATGCCCCATTTTCTCTTCTCTCTGGTAGAGTATGCTTGGTTTTATGTTGAGGTCTTCAATTTGCTTGTACATGAGTTTTGTGCAGGGTGATACATTCTTCTTATAAAAGTATTTTTTTTTTTTTTTGACCTGATATGACTGTCATCTCAGAGGCTTATTGCTGAATAAGCTCACCTCTTCCCAGTTCTTCCTGACCTCTGCCTGGCTGGTTCAACTCTGTGATTCTGGCTTAAACTCCTATTCAAGCTGATTTATTCAATCTGTTTTCTCTCAGCGTCTCACTGAATTGCACTGCTTGGACTCTAACTCAGGCAATTTGTTTTAATTTTCTGGCTCCTTATTTTGCTGACTTATCTGCCTCTGCTAATCTACACTGCACTATGTAAACTCGTGAGCAAGCTCAACTCGCCTGTACTTCACTCACTTCACTGTTTCCCAACTGACTGGACTGAACTTGTCTGTCCTGGTTTACTCTCTACTGCTCTTAGATAACTTGTCATTCCATTGCTACACTCTGACAGTTTGGAATATCCTACATTTCAAACCTTTCTCTAATTTGTCACTTTTTCTGTCCCTCAATTAGATGTTATTCTTTGGGATTAAGGATGTATAATAAGGCCATGTCTGTATTTCAGTCAAATTAAACAAACCTAAACCTTTGGGTGTTATCTCTTGCCAGAGCAACCATGTTGCAAGATTAAAATTTCTCTACATTTCTACAGTCACATATCCAGTTTGACCAGAACCATAACTTGAATTTGGCACTGTAAGAGGCAGCCCATGCTCTACCATGCCTGAATGACCAACAACTGAGATAGTACAGAGACCTAGTCTAAAATGAAACACTATTGACAAATACAATATTAGTGAATGATTCCTAATAATATTTGCTATACTTGTAATTTGTGCCTTGCTCAGTTATAATCAGATAAAATTCCTCAGGCAGCACAAGGTAGTGTTGCAGAGAACAGTAGCCAGATATACAGAGAGTACATCTATATTGGAGATCTCCATTGGATTCCTCCCCTTGAAATAAGATAAACTTGAAGAAGCAAGGGAGAAACAGTTTTAGCAGTTAAAGGGAATGGAGGATATTAAGAGTGCCTAGCCCACTGAATCAACTATGCAGGAATCCCATGGGCTCACAGATACTGAAGCTATAAGCACAGGGTTTACAAGGGTCTGCCCCAGGTCCTCTGCATGTATATTATGGTTGCTATATTGTGGTTTTGTGGGTATCCTAATAGTGGGAGGGAGTGGGGTGTATCTTTGATTCTTTTGCCTGCCCTTTGGACTCCATTTCTCCCATTGGGTAGCCTTGTCTAGCCTCAATAGCACTTTTTTTTGGTTTATTTGTTCATTTTGTTTTTTTGTGGCAAGAGAAGGGGATGGATCTGTGGGAGAGAGGAGTTGTTTAGATGTAAAGAGTGAAGAGAAGAAAAGCTATTGCTAGAATATATTGTGTGAAAGAAGAATCATTTCAATTTAAAATGACTGTTTGAATTATCAATTTTCTGTCACATTAATAGACAACAATATTCTGGCATATAAAGAATATGAAAATTTCTTCATTTCTATGAGTTACCTCTTCACTAGCTTGACAGATTCCTTCAATGCATGAAAAATTTTAATTTTATAATCCCTGTTGTCAATTGTTGGCTTTATTTTCTATTCTACTAATAATAGGAAACTATCATTAAGAAAGCAATTAAATGTGCCTTTAAGCTGACATATGTTCCCTGATTTTCCTTTATCAGTTTTACAATATCTAGTGTTGTGTTTAGGTCCCTGAACCATTTGGAGATTTTGTACATGGTTAGACTCATCATCTGTACTTTCATTATTTTTCCCTCTGATTTGTAGGATGTATTTTCTTCTCTTGCTTTATTTCTTTAGCTAAGACTAAAATACTTTATTAAATAAGTGGTAAATAAAAGTAAACAACTTCATCTTGTTACTGATCATACTAGAGATATGTCAAGTTGTTCTTTAGTATGATATTGCCTATATGTTTATAACACATGGCCTGTATTAGGATGAGTATGATCCATTCACTCCTAAACTTACAATAACTTTTATCATGAAGTTATGCTAGATTTTACCAAGGGAAGGTCTTGCATTTAATGAGATGACTGTGTAATGTTATTCTTTTAAACTATTAACTTAGATACATTAAATAGTTCCTGAAACTCTGAAAAAAAGCTAACTTGATTTCCAAGAATATTTTCAATATGATCTTAATATATTTATTAATTGTTACATTTATTTACATTCTAAGAGGTCTCCACCTTTCCTTCAGTATCTTCTCTATTTTGGTGTTTGTATTTCTTTTAGAGAATAACAATTCTGGGTCAAGAATTTTGAAGATAGGTGGGTGGCCCTATGTCTCAAAGGAGGACATGTCCATCTACTAGAGATTGTATCTTTAACTTCCATCTCCCTACTGTTGCACATTTTGGCTGAAGTCCTCCTCATTGTGTCCTGGGAGGCTCTTGCATTCATGCTATCTTCATCTTTATAGAGGTTTTCCCATCGCCAATGAAAGGAAATTAAATTCAAGGTCTGAAAGCTCATGTAAGTTGGGGCAAAATGGGTAGTCTGTAAACTTAAAGGCCTAGGATTGAGAACATTGTAAAACAAGTCCAGGCATGTCCAGCTAAGCCCATTGTTAAAACATTCCTGAGACTAGGTTAACTGATCATAAAGATACAATAGGAATGCAGAAGCTTGTCCAGGCTGTCTTTTACAACTGAGTCATTGATCAAATGAGCCACTCCTGAGTCTATTTAAAAGTTATATGTTAACCACAGGTTTTCTGACTTAGATAAGCATCTGCTCCACCAGTCTCCTGACTTCCTGACTGCAGGTACTGTTCTGATGACACATAGTCACACTGTGGGTGTTGGGTGAACCTTGTACTCGTGCTAATTCTCCCCAGCCCTCGACCCTGTCCCTATAAAAAAACCCTAGCTTTTGAGTCTCAGGGTCGATACCTCTGTCTCCTGCATCAGATACGTATTGTCCTGGAGCTCCACCATTAAACTGCCTTGTGCTTTTGCAGCAAGAAGGTATCTCACATTTCATTGGGTAACCCCATGTTCCTAGACTGGAGTGGGGGTCCCTGAAAGGGGGTCCTGCACCACCACCCCCACACTGCTGCAAATTTCTATCCTTGGTTAGGGTCACCCCAAAGTATTTCATATTGTTTGTGACTGTTGTGAAGGGTGTCCTTTCTCTAATTTCTTTATCAGCCTGTTTATCCTTTTAGCCGAGGAAGGTTACTGATTTGTTTGAGTTAATTTTATAACCAGCCAGCCAAATAGTTATATTTTGACTTTTTTTCTGACTTAAATTGTTTTGAGTTCCTATTACTATCTAATTGTTCCGGCTAGCACTTCCAGTACTATATTGAATGGCTGGAGTGAGAGTGGGCAGCCTTGTCTAGTCCCTGATTTTAATGGGACTGCTTTACGTTTTTCACCATTTAGTTTGATGTTGGGTACTGGTTTGCTGTATATTGCTTTCAATATGCTTAGGTATGAGCCATGAATTCCTGATCTGTCTAAGACTTTAAACATGAAGGGGTATTAAATTTTGCCAAATGCATTCTGATCATCTATTGATATGATCACATTTTTTTCCTCTTAGTTTGTTGATATAGTGGATTATATTGATGGATTTCTATATATTCATCCCTCACTGCATCCCAGAGATAAAGTGTACTTGATCATGGTGAATGACCATTTTGTCAAGAAGTACTTATTGGCAATAACCAGATATGGATGCCTCCTCAGGAGCTCTACCAGAATCGTACAGATACATCTGAGCATGATTTCAGCTAACCATTGGTCTGAACAGGAGGACCACAATGAAGGTGCTAGAGAATAGACTGAAGGAGCTGAAAGGGGTAGCAAACTCTTGGGAAGAACAACCAACAAAATCCTCTACAACTCCCATAGACTAAAACACCAACCATTGAGCACACATGGAGAAATCCATGGCTCCAGTTGCATATGTAGAAGAGGATAGCATTGTCTAACATAAATGGGAGAAGAGGCTTTTGGTCCAGTAAGTGTATTTTACCCAGTGTAGGAGAATGCCAGTGCATTGAGGTATAGAAAGAGATTGGGAGAGAGTATAAATTCCTGGAGACATGTGGAGTGGGAGGGGGTATTAGAGAGGTGTATGGGGGAGGGCTAACATTCAAAATGTAAATACAGAAAGTATTTAATAAAGAAAGATCGTGAAGACACCAAAAAATTGAGAAAGTATTGGTAGAATATTCTGGTAATTATATAAGCATTATCTCGTCAGTGAATTTGTTATAAACAAGCTTCAGTGAGTATATAATGAGAACCTGTTTGAAAATATGCTGAATGATTTGAACAATTGGTGGCATAGAACTATAACAATAAGTTGTAATTAAAAGGCAAGTTTTTATGCATATTACCATTTACTGAGCATGGCCCTGTTTATACACCAACATTTTGTTCAATGTGACTAATTTTTATTTTTTGGTCTTTTCTTTCTTTTTTAACATTGTTATAGTTTCTAAATTGATGGAATATGGCACATAGATTTTACCCTTAATTATAAGTTCTTATCAAAAGGCAAGAGCATTGAAGTGTGCTATGACAGAATTTCTGTAGTTTTTGAAGGAGACCAGCTAGTTTTAAGAATAACCTTGTGAAATATATTGTTATATTACTGTTAGATAGTTCATCATATGAGTATATAAAAACAGAAAAATAAGACAATAATCTCTTGCAAAGAGAATAAAAAATAACTTTAGAGGGTCACAGGCCTGGTGAGAAGGCATTCCGAGTAGCTGGGAAGCAGAGGGATCTCTGCCGAGTGCGCACTGCACCCCGCTTGGTTCAGGGAACCAGGAACCTGGCATTGGGCTGTTCCAAGCTAGAGGCCTTTGGGTGCAGAACAGGTGCTCAGACCATCTACCATCAGGAACAGCAGAGATCCAGGGACACAACCCTGGTACAAGGGAGAGGCAAGAACCAATCACTGACAAGACCACATATAAACACAGAAAACAAGATGGCAAGAGGAAAGCAAAACAACTTACCCCAGAGAAACCGAGACAACCTGGCAACATCAGAACCCAGCTCTCCCATTACAGCAAACAGCAGAATGCCAAACACTCCATAAAAAAAGACACAGACTGGAAATCATACCTCAAGATGATGATAGAGATCCTTAAACAAGAACGGAAGGAAAAGCAGGAAGAATTAGAAGCTTTTAAAGAGGAAACAAAAAAAAAACAGTCAAAGAACTCAAAGAACTAGAAGAAAACAGAACCAAAGAGATGAAGGAATGGAAGAAGAAATTTAAAAGGGAAATGGACACAATAAGGAAAACACTAAGAGACAAACAACCCTAGAGGTAGAAATCCTAAAAACGAAATAAGGAGTCACAAATTCAAGCATTTCCAACAGACTACAAGAGATGGAAGAGAGAATCTCGGCGGTCGAAGACAACGTGAAAAGATAGATAAAACAGTCAGAGAAGATGCAAAAACCAAAAAGCTCCTAACCCAAAATATCCAGGAGATCCAGGACACGATGAGAAAACCAAATCTAAAAATAACAGGAATAGAAGAGGGTGAAGAATATCAACTAAGAGACATAGTAAATATCTTCAACAAAATTGTAGAAGAAAACTTCCCTACCCTTAAGAATGAGATGACCATGAGCATAAAAGAAGCCTACAGAACTCCAAATAGGTTGGACCAGAAAAGAAATTCCTCCCGACACAAATAGACAAAATGCCAAGTGACCAAGCAAAGAAAGAATACTAAAAGCAGTAAGGGAAAAAGGTCAGGTAACATATAAAGGAAGCTCAATCAGAATCACACCCGACTTCTCAACAGAGAACACTTTTCCACTGTTGGTGAGGTTGTAAAGTGATACAATCACTCTAGAAATCAGTCTGGCGATTCCTCAGAAAATTGGACATAGTACTACCTGAAGAGTCAGCTATTCCACTTCTGGGTATATACCCCAGAGACACTCCAATATACAACAAAGAAGCATGCACCACAATGTTCATAGCAGCTTTATTTATAATAGCCCGAAGCTAGAAAGAACCCAGATGTCCTTCAGTAGATGAATGGATACAAAAATTGTGGTACATTTATACAATGGAGTACTACTCATTTATCATAAACAATGACTTAACCAAATTCTTAAGAAAATGGTTACATCTAGACAATATCATCCTGAGTGAAATAACCCAGTCACAAAAGAACAGACATAATATGCTGTCACTGATAGTGGGATGCTAACCCCAGAGGCTCGGAATGCCCCAGAAACAACTCACAAACTGTGTGAAGTTCAAGAAAAAAAAAATAGTCTCAATCCTTACACACTAAGAAAACCTTGACTAATTCCAGGTTACTTTCTGTTTTGCATGTACTTTTTAGTCATTGTAACTAGTAATATCTTAATGCAGAGTATCAAACCTTAAAAAGAAATGCTTAAAAATTTGTACACTTATCTTTGTTTTTTTTTAAATAAAGTTCTTCATTTAAAAAAAGAAGAAAGTAAGGATTTTCTTAAATTCAATGAAAACGAAAATGCAACATACCCAATCCTATGGGATATAATGAAAGCAATACTGAGACGAGAACACATCGCTCTGAGTGTTTCTAAAAAGAAACTTGAGAGAGCATACACAAGCAACTTGACAGCAGTTTTAAGCTCTAGAGCAAAAGGAAGTAGATATACCCAAGAGGAGGAGATGGCAAGAAATAATCAAAGTTGGAGGAGAAATTGACCAAATTGAATCAAAAAGAACCTTTCAAAGAATCAACAAAACCAAGAGCTTGTTCTTTGAGAAAATTAACAGGATTAATAAAACCTTAGCCAGAATAACCAGAGGTAAATGAGAGAGTATCCAAGTTAACAAAATCAGAAGGGAAATTGGAGACATAACAACTGAAACTGAGGAAATTCAAGAAATCATCAGATCCTACTACAAAACCCTATACTAAACAAAGCTGGAAAATGGAGTAAATGGATGAATTCCTAGACAGATACCAGATTCTAAATTTAAATCAGGACCAGGCAAACCATCTACAAAATCCCATAACACCTAAAGAAATAGAAGCAGTCATCAAAAGTCTCCCAACCAAAAAAAGCCCATGTTCAGATAGGTTAAGTACAGAATTTTATCAGACATTTATTGACAACCTAATACCAATACTCTCCAAACAATTCTACAAAATAAAATCAGATGGAACACTACCTAACTCATTTTTTGGGATGACAATAACCATCGTTCCTAAACCATGCAAAGACACTACAAGGAAAGAGAATTTCACACTAGTCTCACTTATGAATATTGATGCAAAAACACTCAACAAAATCCTTGCAAACTGAATCCACGAACACATCAAAATGATCATTCACAATGATCAAGTAGGCTTCAACCCTGGGATGCAGGAACAGTTTAACATACAAAAATCCATCAATATAGTCTACCATATAAAAAAAAAAAAAAAACTTAAAGAAAAAAACCACATGGTCATCTCACTAGATGCTGAGAAAGCATTAGACAAAATTCAACAATCCTTGATGCTAAAAGTCTTGGAAAGAACAGGAATCCAAGGCCCATACCTAAACATAATAAAAGCAAAATACAGCAAACCAACAGCCAACATCAAACTTAATAGTGGGAAACTTGAAGCAATCAAGTAAAATCAGGGACTAAACAAGACTGCCCACTCTCCCCCTACCTATTCAACATACTACTGGAAATCCTGGCTGGAGAAATTAGACAGCAAAAGGAAATCAAAGGGATACAAATTGGAAAGGAAGAAGTAAAAACATCACTTTTTGCAGATGACATGATAGTGCACTTAAGTGACCCCACAAATTCCACCATTGAATTCCTACAGCTGATAAACAAGTTCAGGAAAGTGGCTGGAGATAAAATTAACTCAAACAAATCAGTAGCCTTCCTTTACTCAAAGTACAAACATGTGGAGAAAGAAACTAGAGGAAAGATACTGTTCACAATAGTCACAAAAATATGAAATACCTTAGTGTGACTCTAACTAAGCAAGTGAAGGACCTGCATGACAAGAACTTCAAATCTCTAAATAAGGAAATTGAGGAAGATCTCAGAAAATGGAAAGATCTCTCATGCTCATGGATTGGAAAAATTAACATCTTAAAAATGCCCATCCTACCAAAAGCAATCTACAGATTCAATGCAATCCCCATCAATATACCAACCCACTTTTTCTTGAGTTGGACAAAGCAATGTGCAATTTTATCTGGAATAACAAAAGACCTAGAATAGTGAAGTCCATCCTCAACAACAAGAAAACATCTACAGGAATCACTATCCCTGACCTCAAGATATATTACAAGGCAATTGTGCTGAAAACTGCATGGTACTGGTACACAAATAGGCATGTGGATCAATGGAATAGAATAGAAGTTCTAGAAATGAGCCCTCACGTATATGGTCACCTGATTTTTGCCAAAGGAGCTGTAAACATTCAATAGATAAAGACAGCCATTCAACAAATGATGTTGGTCCAACTGGCACTCAGCATGCAGAAGAATGAAAATAGACACTTTCTTATCTCCTTGTACAAAGCTCAAGTGTAAGTTGATCAAAGATCTCCACATTAAACCAGATACACTGAAACTATTAGATGAGAAAGTAGGGAAAACCTTAGAACACATAGGCAGAGGAGAAATTTTTCTGAACAAAACACCAATGGCTCAAGCTCTAAGGTCAAAGATTAACAAATGGGACTTAATGAGATTGCAAAGTTTCTGTAAGGCTAAGGACATCCTCAAGAAAACAAAACGGCAACCAACAGAATGGGAATAGATCTTTACCAACACCACATCAGATAGAGGCCTAATATCCAAGGTGTACAAGGAACTCAAAAAGCAAGACACCAGAGAATCAAATAACCCTATTAAAAAATGGGGTACAGAGCTAAACAAATCATTTTCAGTTGAGGAAAACCGAATGGCCGAAAAACATCTGAGGAAGTGCTCGACATCCTTAGCCATCAGGGAAATGCAAATCAAAACAACCCTGAGATTCCACCTAACACCAGTCAGATTGGCCAAGATCAAAATTCAGATGACAGCAGATGCTGGAGTGGATGTTGAGAAAAATGTATACTTCTCCACTGTTGGTGGGATTGTAAACTGGTACAACCCCTCTGGAAATCTGCCTGGCAGATCCTCAGATAATTGGATATAGTACTACCTGAAGTCCCAGTTACTTCACTACTGGGCATATATCCCAGAGACACTCCAACATACAGCAAAGTTACATGTACCACAATGTTTATATCAGCTATATTTATAATAGCCAAAACCTGGAAAGAACACAGATGTCCTTCAGTAGATGAATGGATACAAAAATTGTGGCACATTTACACAATGGAGTACTACTCAGCTATCAGAAACAATGACTTTATGAAATTCTGAAGAAAATGGATGCATCTAGAGAGTATCATCCTGAGTGAGATAACCCAGTCACAAAAGAAGAGACATAATATGTAGCCACTGATAATTGGATACTAACCCCAGAAAGCCATGAAGCTCTGAACACCCCAGAAACAAAACACAGACTGTGTGAAGTCCAAAAAAAAAAGAAAGAAAGAAAGAAAGAAAGAAAGAAAGAAAGAAAGAAAGAAAGAAAAGATAAAACCTTATGTTTATTTCTTACACACCAAGAAATCTTTGACTAATTCCAGGTTACATCCTATTTTACATGTACTTTATGCTCATTGTAACTAGTAAGATCTTAATTCACACTTTTTAACGTTAAACGAAAAGCCAAGCAGTGAAAAAATGTATTCATATACTTTTAGGCAAAAATGCTTAAAATTAGTACATTTATTTTTGTTTTTAAAATAAAGTTCTTCAATAAAAAATAACTTTAGTAATGCTACTGATGATAGATACAGACCTACCTGCTTGCTCCAGGCTCAATAGTTTTCATCCTCATTCAATTCATGTGATTAAAGTGGTATTATTTCGAAGATGTGAAAAAATGAAGCTAAGTGGGATTAGTAATTTGAATTGTATTGCATAGCTACAAATTGAGAAGAATTAGAATTGAAATGGTTTAACTTGTATAGTGATAGTCAATGTGTGCTGGCAAGAAATCCTTTTGCTTCTCTAATTTTTTTTTCTTTTAAATATGAGAAAATTTAATGTTTTTTATCAAAAAACTATTAAAAATTAGGAAACTAGTTTCAAACTCTTATACCACTCAGTTTTCTCTCTGACAGGCATATTATTTTTACTGCTCAAATTCGCAAATTTTTAATTTGGTTACAATTTATAAAATCTGTTGATGGCGTTAGATAAGTACTCAGTGTATCCTACATATATACACTTAATGAATGTGTTGTTTTTCATATCTGAATTCATATTTATACTATGTTTTAAATTAGAGTAGATTTATTTATGGTAACTATAGTAATTAATTTTTAAAAGGAGAACACAAATTTTAAATGGAGCAAGGGATGGCATGTGAGAGATTTTGATGGAGAAAGAAATAATGTACTTATATAGTCTCAAAAATGATTTAACTACAGTTCTTTAAAATTTTTCACTACATTTAGTAATTGTTTGACCAAATGTTCAAGGGAATCAGTGCAAGAAGACATTTTAAAATGGTGTATATTAAGCAGCTCTCTTACTTTGGGGTGTTAGATTAGAAAAGTAACCTCATAATTTGCCTGTCATCAAGAGTTACAATGCTATGATAAATTTATTTCTGTTTCACTAGTTGCTCAACTGTAAACTATTTTCCCATAAAGTCTATATCACTTAAATCTTTTATGTTATGTGAAACATGAAGTGGTACTTAGTGCTTACTGATTATGGACATTTATAATGGGGTTTTGCTTCTTTTTCCAAAACATTTTGAGCCTTGCTACTGACCAGTTATCATACATGTTAAATTGTAAACCTGGTTTTAAATCTCAGTATTCCTAGCTGCCAAGGTTTAAAGCTGGTTCAGGCTCATGTGTTCTTTTCTACTCATGAAGTTTGTGTAGCATATTCCAATGCTATGAAACCTAGTCAGTGTGGAGAGCAGGTGTGGCAGCATTCCAAAGATGGCGCTTGGGACTCCGGCCTAGTCTTGTGACTAGCACCTGACTTCCTCCTGCCCCCAAGATTAGCCACTCCCACCTTACAAGCTGTATAGGTGCACCCATGACTCGAGATCTGGCCAGGTGACTCGGACCTATGCACTGCAGCCACACAACTTGGACTGAGGAGGTGGAGTTGAGAGAGGATAAAAGGGACTGCCTTGGGGGTAGAGGGAGAAGAAGGAGAAACAGAAAGACAAACAGAAAGAGAGACATAAAGGGACAGAAAGATTTTCAATCATGCTGTAAGGTTCCTGAATAAACCGTTTTGAGAAGAACGCTGTGTTGTCGCTCCTTTTCTGCTGGTTGGAGATGGTAGCAGCAAGTCAGAATAGATGAAGTTTTCAACTCATTATTCTTTGATTCCTCCATGTTGTATAATTCAAGATAGTGGAAGTAACCAGTAATAGTAGCTTATTGTCAACATTTTTGAAGGTAACCATGAACAATGACAAATAATAATGTTATAATATTTATAACCATGACCAAAAACTTGAAAAAAATATAAGAAGCCAAATATGTTGACATTCTCATTAGCATTGCACAAGTAATCTCCTTTCCCTGTAAATAGGACAGCATTGTCAATCTTTTTGTTTTTGTTGGTTTTCTTTTGGGGGGGTTGTTGCTGTTGCTGCTGCTATTGGTATTATGGATTTTGGCCATTCTGACTGAGGTAAGATGAAATCTCAAGGTCAATTTAATTTGCACTTCTGTAATGGTGAACACTGAGTAACCTTAATGACTACTGTGTAAGACTTGAGAAATAATAACACAAATATTTTGAAAATAACCCACCATTTTCAGACTGGATTTTAAGATTAATGTACAAGTTACTACTCACATGTGGCATCATTGTGAAGCTGATAATCTATGGATAGAAAGATCATAAAACCTAGGGAGGTTTATATTATCATTCTGCTTAATGGACACAGTTATTAAAAACAACTAATGGTTTATCATTACACCCACAGATTAATGGAGTTTTTAACTATCATCAGAGAAGGTTCTACTTGCAGAAAACATTGATCAATGCAGAATCACAACTAGCAAAAGTGTGGATAATAAGAGGAGAATAAGAGACTATACAATGTTCAGCACTAAATGGAACATATATACCATACTCTCTTCCAAGGTTTTAGGAACATTGTGGAAGAGGGGACAAAGGAATAGATGATACAGAGGTGAAATATGAACAAAACCAAAAAAACAATTTCTTTTTTTTTATTGAAGAACTTTATTTTTTAAAAAAACAAAGATACATATACAAATTTTAAGCATTTTTGCATAAAAGTATACAAATACATTTTGTCATTGCTTCACTTTTTTTTAAGGTTTAAGAGTGTGCATTAAGATCTTACTAGTTACAATGAGCAAAAAGTACATGTAAAACAGGATTTAACCTGGAATCAGCCAAGGTTTTCTTGGTGTGTAAGGAGTAAACAGAAATATTTCTTTTGGAAATAGCAAAGCAGCTCACATGAGTACTCACAGTAATTATGACAGTATGCACAAGACCTATGAAAGCTAAGGCCAGTCCAAGTCAGTATTGGCTGCTGTGTGTCGATTTGATATTAGCTGGGATCATTGTACTGAAAGGAGCCTCAGTTGAGGAAATGCCTCTATGAGATCCAGCTGTAAGCCATTTTATCAATTATTTATCAGTGAGTAAAGGCTCAGTCCATTGTGGGTGATGCCATTTCTGATATGGTAGACCTTGGTTCTGTGAGAAACCAGCCTTAAAAAGCTAACAGAAGCAAGCCATCAACCAGCACCTGTCCACAGTATTTCCATTACTCCTACTCACAAAACTCTACCCTGTTTGTGTTCTAGTCCTGACTTCCTTTGGTGATGAACAGCAAAGTAGACATGTAAGCTGAATAAAACCTTTTCTATCCAACTTGCATTTTGGGCATGATATTTCCTTGTAGCAATAGAAACACTAAGATATAATCTCAGCATGGAAAGAAAGTTGATCACAAGAATCTCACTTTTAGCAATGAAGCTACTGGTAAAAGTAAGCTGCCAGTGAGTAAAGGTCAGTTTTCTCTACAAGTTGAGCCCATAATAACTTGATCATGCTGCAGTATAAGACCATACATCTAAGAATATTTCCATAGCTGAAATTGACCATGAAGAAGAAAAAGGATGCAATTGTGGTTGAGGATGCAAGTGGGGATAGATCTAGAGAAAGATGGTGGAGGGTCAGTTGTTGTAGTAAATAGATGATCTTAATTGTGTGTCTTCCCCATGCAAAATCATTCAGGTCCCAGATGAACACAAAACCTTTATATTTATTATAAGTCTTAATCAGCACTAGAGCTGGGCAGATATATTGTATGTTATTAGCTTCACTTCCAGGCCAGTTACTCTTTGAAATGACTTGCCATGTTCCATCTGTGACACTTTTATTTCAACAGGCTTGCCCATACAGCCAGTTCATAGGATATGTTATTCCATAGCTTCTATTCCTGCTACCACCCTCTCCTCTTTTCTCCTCTTGTGCTCTTACCTCAGAAGCCAAGCCAAGAAACTGAAGTCCCAACTAGCTTTCTTATGCCAAGGTACAGTCTGTGTGTGTGTGTTGTGTGTGTGATTTCTTTTCTTTTCTTTTTTCCTTTTATTAATTTTCCTTTTCATGGAATATTTTCTTTACTTACATTTCAAATGTTATCCTTTTTCCTGGTTTCCCCTCCAGAATCCCCCTTTCCTATCCTCCCTCACCCTATCTCTATTAAAGTGTTCACCCACCCACCCACATACCCCCTCCTGGCTCCCTGCCCTGAAATTCCCCTACATTGTGACATCAAGCCTTCAATGGACCAAAGGTCTCTCCTGTTGATGCTCATTAAGGCCATCCTCTGCTACATATGCATCTGCAGCCAGGATTCCTCCATATGTACTCTTTGGTTAGTGGTTTAGTCTCTGGGAGGGGTCCCCACTGGAGGAGTTAGAGACAGGACTGAAGGAGCTGAAGGAATTTGCAACCCCATAGGAAGAACAATAATATCAACTGGGGAAAGTTTTATTCAAGTTTTAAACTAAGGAACAAGGTTACATCACATCATTGGGTGTATGTGAGTACTTTCTAGTACTTGGGGGCCAGTATTTAGCATTACAGTACATAGCAAAGAATCACACCTCAATAGTTGATAAATATGATTAGACATGTACCAAACTCTACAAGAACTAACAAAATATGTAACAGATGAAAATATTAAGATGGCCATAGGCAGTCATTCTCTAGAATTCTCTCTCAGATTGATTTAATTCCGAGTAACATGCTCTGGTTTCCCAATTACTTTGTAGACATGTTGTCTTTTACTAAACTGAAACATAAACTAAATGATTGATTTTGAAAAATCTAATCTTTTGTATAAAAGTAATAAAATACAAATATAAAGATGTCATAGAGAAATTCTGGATTTATATCCAAAAGGATACAGAGCAGTTGTATTACTTCTTATAGATTGCACAGAATAAATCATCTTAGTATAAATTAAGTTTTAAATGGGATTTTGTTTGAAGCCATTTGTGACTACCTTGCTTGCTAATATAAATAGATTTTTTTTGACTCAGAATACAATCTGCTGGATGTTCAGTGTGTAGTGAGACATATATAACTCCCAGTAACATTTGTGATTCTCAAGATATTATTATGAATCAGGAGCTCTGTGTCACGAATACATGATCTAGTTTTGTGTCTAAAATCAAAACAAGAAAGTAAAGAAAAGAGTAAAACTTCTAAATAAAGAGTAGCAAGGAGAAGAGGCAAAGATGAAGGGACAAAAGGCAGGTAACAGACATAAACGTACTTTTAAACCTATATAACAAGTCAAAATGATTCAACAAATTCAAAATAAAAAAACAAAACCTTCAGAGAAACACAAATATTTTGCTATTACCAGTAGTCTTAAGATGTAGCACAAGGGCTGGAGAGATGGTTCAGTAGTTGAGAGCACCAACTGCTCTTCCAGAGGACCTAAGTTCAACTCCCAGCAACCACATAGTAGCTCACAACCATCTGTAATGAGATCTGATATCCTCTTCTGGTGTGTCTGAAGACAGCCATATACATAAAACAAATAAATATATAATAAATAAATCTTTTTAAAAATCTTGAAAAAAATGATGTAGCGCAGGTAATCACAAACCTAAGATCTTCCTGTCTCAGTTTTGTTCATGCTTTGATTTCAAGTACATTCAACTATGTTTGATTTTTGTCTTTATATTAAAATTCATTGTTTTCACCATTTATCTTCTCAATCCATACATTGCAAATTGTACAGATACCACTATCAAGGTCTTGAACTGATCAGCGTGAGTTTTAAAGCATTGTGGACCAAGTGTTGCTTCTTATTATGCAAGCATTTCAAAATTGTTTCAACTTATGAAAGGTTATTTTCTCATGTGTTATAAACAATTTATTTGTTAACTATTCATACCTGCGAACTTCATAGGAATTCAGTTTTATGTTTTCACATATTTAAATATATTAAACTACTCTTATACTTTATCAAGTTTTATAACTCATTAATATTTTTGCATTCATAATTACATTTAACTTTAAACATATTACACAGCCATACCAAAAATATTTTCTTTCTGTTCTTTTAAGAACAGGGCACTAAAATCAAGTACTGACTAAAAAACATAAAAAAAAAAAAAAAAAGAACAGGGCACTAAATAAGTAACTCCTTTAAAAGACTGAATGTATGGACTCCAACTCCAAAAGGTAATTCATTGAGTAGAAGGGGAATTTCATGGTGCTTACAAGTTAATCTAAAACACCCAAATGAAACATCAGTAAATAAGAAGTAGTATATGTTTTTCAGTTTATTTTCTGTTAAATTTTAAGTTTTTTTTTAACAAAACTGTGACGTAAACACACAACTGAACCAAGGGCTCTGCTAGCCGATCAGGATCATCACTCCCATTACCCTGTACCTCTCAGGTTCCTTTCAGTAGCTGCTAGTTTTATGATTTCCCTTATGCCACCATTTCCTATGATGACAAGGGAGCTTTCCAGAAGGCCTTCCATGGCTTTTCAGGAAGAAATTGCTGTGTTTGAAGTACATTCTTCATGATTTGCTTTATTTGGGTATCATGGGCTGACTTATAAGAACCATAAAATTCCCTTTCTACTCAATGAAATACCTTTTTGTGTTTCAAGCTTTTTAAAGAGCTGCTTGAACTCCGCAATGCTTCTGCTGTGTAACCACAGACCACGAATTTTCCTGGGAGTCCCTATCATCTGTATTCTCTAGAAGACCATCCAGAGACTGCCCCACCTGGGTATCCATCCCATATACAGCCACCAAACCCAATCACTATTGCTGATACCAAGAAGTACATGCTGATAGTAACCTGATATAGCTGTCTCCTGAGTGTTTCCGCCAGATCATGACAAATACAGAGGCAGATACTCACAGCAAACCATTGAATTGAGAATGGGGCCCCCAATGGAGGAGTTAGAGAAAGGAGCTGAAGGGGTTTGCCACCCCATAAGAACAACGATACTAACAATCCAGAGCTCCTAGGAACTTAACCAGTATCCAAAGAGTACACATGGATGGACCATGGCTCCAGCTGCATATGTAGCAGAGAATGGCCTTGTGCATTAGTGGGAAAAGAATTCTTAGTCCTGCTAAGGCTTGATGCCCCAGTGTAGGCGAATGCCAGGGCCAGGAGGCAGGAGAGGGTGGGTAGGTAAGTGGGTGGGTGGAGAGCACCCTCATAGAACCAGGAGAAGGGAGAATGAGATAGGAGGGTTATGGAGGGGAAATCAGGAAAGGGGGTGATGTTGAAACTGTAAATAAAATATAACCAATAAAAAATTAAGAAAGACAAAGGGAAAAAATTTTCTAGCTTCTTGTTTATCAGTTCTATTCTCTTTAGTGCCCATTGGTAATGCTGTTTCACCTTCATTGGCAATGCCATCCTCATCTGGGAGAAAGTTGTAAGACATTGGAACTCAAATCTTTTTGATTGCTACAACTTCTACCTCCTCAGTTAATTCCAACAGGTATTATTGAATCAAGTTCAAGCATGAACTTCTTAAATATCTTCTTTAAGGTTTCATTCACATTCTTTTTAGTAACATCTGCATTCACTTTTGAATTAGGTAATAAAAATGATTCTCAAATCATTTCAAGCACCTGAGCTGGCAATGATTTTCACACATACTTAAATTTAGTCCCCATTCCTGCTCAATCATGGATGTTTCAATTTTTAGGAGTCCAGCCTTTTTCTAGGTTATATATATATATATATATATATATATATATATATATATATATATATATATATATATATATATATATATATATATATATATATATATATAATTTGTTTGGCCAAGATCACCGAGCTGGCATCTGGTTCTTAATCCAGGTCATTCTCAGTGGATTCTGTGGCTTTCAGTAAAGCAACTCCTTTTCCAGCTGTTATAATCTGTTCTGCAAGATCATGACCATGGTGAAATGAGACATGCCTGACTGACAAGACATTAGTGTCACTAATTTTCCTCTCTTGTACTATTTAATTAATTTTATTTTTCTCCCAGTCAGTCACTCAATATGGCCTCTTCCCAGCACAATAAGAAGGAATTTGTATGAATTAGGGCCACAACAAATAGGTGGACAGAGACTAAAAATGATTAAGATAATAAACAAAGGCAGCAGGAAAATTATATCTTTGTGAAGGTACTGAATGAAGGCCTATGCATTACCCTGGTCATCATTGACTGATCACTTGAAAAAATCACTATAACACTTTAGTGACAAACTGTGAATACATACACCATTTGACTGTGGTTGCAGTAATTATACCTGAAGTGTTTAAGACTCATCCAAGACCAAAGGTGGAAAATACAAACTATCCAGAGCAGATTTTAAAAGCAAAGACTGATTTTGTTAGTGCATATCTGTGGGAAGCTTAGCCTTGTGGGAAGCATCTTCCACAGAAGCACAGTAGAACAGCCCTGCTAAAGAGCTTCACAGAACAGGAATAATTCAGGTAGGCATAAACAGAAACATACCTTCCACCAAATCACTTATTTTAAAAGGTAAATAATATTAGACGATCGGTGTTTTAATTATAATATACTAGTGCCACATTTCTTCTGGCTTCTTAGTTTGTGGACTCTGTTTCACTGCCTGTGACAGGTATATCAAGTATGTCATCAATAATAAATTATTTGAGATACTTACTGTTCTTAGCTAATAAATCCATGAGTCTATGCTTTGTATTCAAGTGTCTTTGGAGAGAAGAAGGCATACCAAGAAATCAAGAAGTTCAAGGTGGATGGTGTTGGTGGCTCCTCCAGGCTCTTGTTTTAATCTGATTTGCAAAATACCATAATCTTTTCATATCCTGCAACAAGCAGATGACACAGAGGGAACATGTGTCTCCTAAAACACTTGTAGTAAAATTATGTCCACAAGTGTGATCAAAGAATCCTTGGCCAAAAGCTAGGAAAATTTAACTACCTTTTATTTTCCATGCAAAGTTACTTTTAAAGCTAATTATATTTTCCCATAAGAAAAAAAAATCTTTATATTGACTTTGGAAATATATTATGAATGCTAGCATCTGGTTGAAAGTCATCAATTTTTTACAATGTTCTCTGTGCACCTGAAAAAGAAAGTGCATACTCTTTCAAGGTGCAAGAGTCCATAAATCATGCTGTTTCTAGTGTAGAGCATCTACTCTTAGTTTTACTAGATGTAATCCTTAACATAAATTTATCCTTTTCTTCTTTTGAAAGTCCTGGTGATTGACCCTAGGAATTTATACATGCTTTCATATTAAGCTGAATCTACAGCCATGTTAATCACTATTTTCATTTTCATTTTTATTTCTATATAAGTTTTTCTGTTTTGTAGACTAACTTTGAACTCACTCTGAAGTCTTGATTTCCTTGAATTTGGATTTCTTCTCCTTCAGTCTTGAGTAGCTATGATTATAGGTCATGCTGCTTCTTCAAAGCAATAAAATGCAAAGACATTTTATGAATATTTTTGTCATCATTCTCTTATAGTAACTAAATCTATTTGCATGCCATTACCAGTATAATGCATTATAAGAACTCTGAGGATGATGGTAAAGTATATAATGCTATGTTCATAGATTATATCTAAGCAATTTTTAAATAATGGACCTTATCATTATATTTTATATCTCTAGGGGACCATCCTGAAAACAATTTCTCATTGGTGCAGAATGATAAATATGTGTATAATTGCTATATTCTCTTGATAGATCGCTCTCTTATTAATACATTTATATTTATTTTATCTGCTTGCCTAAAATCTATGGAAAAGTAATCATATATACCCATATTTTGATTTGTTTTCATTTTTTATCCTCCTAATATTCCATTATGCTAAAAGTGATATAAAATTTTGTAGACAGTTTATATTTGGGTCTTGACTATTTTGTCTTTGATTTACTCTTATGTTTTTAATTAAAGGAATGTTTTATTCACATTGAAGATAATTATTTATCTGCAAGAATTCGTTATTGCTATTTTGTAAAATTCTTGTGCTTTGTAGATTCCCAGGACCCTTTATTTCTCTTTTTCTATGTTCTTTCTAGAGTACCTTATTTCCTTTAATGGTATATGTTCATTCATTTAATTCCTTTGGTGTAAATAATTTAGATTTTTGTTTGTGGTTACCAACAGTTTACATCTTATGATTATAAAAAGCTACCTTAAGGTGATAACATTCTTAAATTTGACGGCATTGAAAATGTAGGACTTGCTATTCATTATAATATAGCAGTTTATCTCTTACATATATTTGGCTCTATTCTTTTTATCGTATGTGTCTATTGAATTTCTTCCATATTTTTATGTAAATCTATGTTTTTTTATTTCATTGTCACACAGAGGGAGAATGAGGGAAGGAGAGAGAGAGGTGTAACTTGTTTGGTCCATTTAGTATTGTCTGTGTATGTATTTGTATTATTTTAAGAACATTTGGGGAATGTTCTTAAACATGGAGAAAACTGACTCTTCTTTTCACAGTCATTAATTGTCTATAGGTCTTCCTCTATGAGTAGAACCATGTGAGAGTCCCATGAAGCACTTGAGCATGTATGTATACTGCTATTGTTATTATCGAAAACTTGAGTAGGTAGGTAACTGCATATTTTAGAAATCATGAAGGCAGCTTCCCTCTCATATATAGAAGACAAATACCATCATAGATGCCCTGTTTTGTTTTGTTTTGTTTTTTTCTGGCTCTTACATTTTTCCTGCATTCTCTTCCATGATGTTCCCTGTGTCTTGGGTTTAGGTATTATGTGTCAGATGTATCATGTGGGGTTTAGTATCCCATGGCCAGTTTGTCTCTGTGTTTTAACAAGTCATGTTTTTCTCAAGCAATCTACATTTGCTGCAGAAAAAGCATTTATTCTGAGAGTTAAAAAATATAATTATCATATAATGATCTATGGTTATATAGTAAGTATTTAGAATGAATCTACTAATTATAATGGTTTAGGAAATTGGCAGTAGTGATCGGGTTCTCCTGTAGGGTCTGTGGCTTTACAAGTCTTGGATAGTGTGTTAGGTTTACAGTACCACACATGAAGTCTCTCTTACTAAGTGAGTCTTATGTCCAGTTACACAGCTGTTGGTTACTCTCAAAATATAAGCAACCCCTATTGTACCTTTACATATATCTTGTTGGTCTGGTCATTGTTGTGGCTCATAGGGGTCACAGCTGGGTAAGGCTATTGATTGCCTTTCTCCCTTAGCAGCTTCCCTAGTCCCATGGGATGTTACTACAGCTAGTCTTTGGGGAGAAGGATTCCACATCTGATATAGGTTAATTATACCACATGCTGTTTTTGAAGTGTACAGTATCTTTATCAATAAGAACTTACCTTTTAAATTAGAAGCAAATCAAGGACAACAAAAATAGAAATAGTCCATAGATATATTAAGTAAGATGTTGTGATCAATCTCTTAAACACATCAAAATGTGTTCTTCTCCAAGGCTTCTTTCAGAAAAGCAACTTTAATATTGATCCAGGACCAGAAACCATGAAGTTATATGTGTTATATTTTGCTTCAGAATTTCTATGCATGTACACAGAATAACATATACATCCATCTAATCTACCAAGATATCTTGGTATTCCTACTTTCCTTACACCTCTAATTTTGTCTTTCTCTATATTCCCTGTTACACTATCACAGGCACAGTTTTCAGTTTATCTGGGTATCCCTGATAGTTTCCAAGTAGTCACACACTTCTCCTTTATCACTAATAGCATGGTATCTTAGTCAGGGCTCCTATTCCTGCATGACCAAGAAGCAAGTTGGGGAGGAAAGGGCTTATTCAGCTTACACTTCTATATCACTGTTCAGCACCAAGGGAACTCAGGACTGGAACTTAAGCACATCAAGAACTTGGAGTCAGGAGCTGATGCAGAAGCCAAGGAGGCTTGCTGCTTACTGGATTACTTCCTCTAGATTGCTCAACTTGCTTTCTTATAGAACTCGGGACTACCATCCCAGGCATGGCACCACCTATAATAGGCCCTCTCACCCCTGATCACTAGTTGAGAAAATACCTTACAGCCTAATCTTATGGAAGAATTTCCTCAAGAGAGGCCCCTTTCTCTGTGATAATGACAGCTTGTATCAAGTTGACTAACAAAACCCAGTACACACAACAAAATCAATTTGGGAGAGGCACAAAACAACCAGAATGACTTTAATATAACAATTTAAGTACAACAATGTTTTTATTTTTATTTTTGCTTAAACCTTTGAAATTATTGCATTTTATATTTGAAATGAATGTATTTCAAATGAATTGGAAATCTTTAACAACCAAGCATTGAGTTAACTAGCCCTTAACTCTTTAATTTTCTTTAGTGTCCCTCATTCTTTCACTTATTTGTAGAATTATTTGAACAATCTGTACATAGATATAATGTGTTCTGACCAAATCTACATCCCAGTCTACTGCCTTCAAATTCTCTTATATTTTCCACTAATAAATCAGTTCATTGTTTGTGCTGTCATTTCACATATGGGTGTAGGAGCTCCCATTGGAACTTTGGTAGCCTATCAGGCTTGATATTCAAAATAAACTGGCTCTCAGCACCCCATGCCACAACAATTGTATTACCCTTTAAGGGGAAACTTTATAATCCCCTCCACTATCCATGTGGACATTTTGCCTAGCATGATGCTATGCCATCCTCTAATTTCTTATGTTCAAAATCTCTTGTGTTGTTAATATATAAAACCATTTCAAAGCCTTAATACTTTCTCTCCTGTCTTTTTAAAGACTTATCTACATGGGCACTTGCATAATTGCTTGTCTTGACATTCAGATACCTCTATGAATACCTACATAATCATTCTAAATAATATTCCAACATTATTCTCCATGAAAATGTTTTTGCTTAACTCATGGAATTCATTGAATGCTTTTTGCTATTGCATTGTTGACATTATTTATTACCTAATTAAGATTTATCACATTAAGGCATTTGACATATAACCTGGTTTGATAGACAATATTAGTAGTATAATATTCATAAAGAAGTAAAAAGAACCATATTGATGGGCAAATATCATGCAATTCCCTAACCCCACATTTAGAATAAAAAAACTATTCCTACTTTCGTATAAACCTTGCATACAGATAAAATAGCATATTCATTATACATTCATATTTTCAATGATTATATTATAAAGAAGGGACTTCTCATTAAAAATTTTCAAACCATTGAACATTAGTGTCTGCATTAACAAATGTATCATTCATGATTGCAGTCAACATTATCTACTGCACTTTGTTTGGGGAAAATGCCCTTTGGACTCAAAGCTCTGTGCTTATATAACTGCTGTTATACATATGACATCTCTGCAATCTGAATTCACATTTCCTTTCTCCATCTAATAGATCCTCACAAAAACTTAATGGTACTTAACCTCGTGGATGACTTCCCAAATTCTTGATTACTGTAGTAAAATACCTGGTTACATGGCTTGAAGGTCAGACAGTATCAGCATCTGAAATGTGGAAGTGACATAAGACAGAAGTCTACAGATGGGCTTTTTACTTTTAAATGTCCTTTGAATAACATTTCATTGGCAGTTGAATGGTGCAGCTGTTTGTAATCAACTTAGTAGCAAGGTCTCTTGAGAGCTTATGGATATGTAACTGCTGTGAAAATTTGCATTCAAGTTAGTTTAAATCAGGTTAGTTTCTTTAAATACTAGTGAATGACATAAAGGCAAAATAGTAATAATAATATGAATTTAAATTTCCTATGATTTGTGAGCAATATTGGTAGTGAATTTCTTCTGTCTTATCTTCCAGCTAAAAACAAGCTATTTAGACAAAATTTCTTTCCATATGGCTAAAAATGACAGTACTAAAATGCTATCTGCAATAATCTCAGATTCCTATATGATGACATAAATTTAAGTGTGATGCATACATTCTTATCCACTAGCCATTTATGCAACCAAATATTTGAATTTGCCATATGTTTTGTTATTAAGCCTAGGATAAGTAAATATCCATAAGTGAAATACTTGATTGAACCTAAATGTGAGCAAAGCCTCCTTAACTCATTGAAAGAAGGAAACCAGTACTCACCCAAAATAAGTTTTATCATCAGGAGGGAGTTCCTTTGTATACTACATATCTGAATCATCTCCTTGATTTAAGAACATTTGGAACCTCAGTGATTATAATTAATCTTTATTAGACATTAACAAATGGTAAATAATTGCTGTTTATTTTTCTTTAGTATAATAAAAATATTGGAACCAGAAGGAATGAAACCAACATAGTATATTACAATGTGAAAAGTGTACAAACTAAGCTCAAATGAGTGTACTTGATTCTCATGCTGTATCAATTTCTGTTTCTCTGCATCTCTGCATCGCCAACTTGACACTTCCCAAGCAGTTCACTGTGTCTGGATGAGGTTGAACACCTCCTTCTCAGCAACCTGATGCCATATACGCATTGAAATGGATGGTATCCAGAAGCTTGGTGATTTGTAAAAGAAGCACATGGCTACAGAAGTATTTGTTGATCAAGTCCTCAAGTTTCAGCATCTCATTACTCCCTGTGTCCTTCAACACAAATGATATATTTCTCTCAAGAAACACTTCCCTAAGAAAGATAAAAAATTTGCCTGCAGGGTATGCTATACTATTGGCCAAGAGACTGAAGGAAGTGAAAGAAAAGTGCCAGGAACAGATACTAAAAAACATGGGCTGTCTTCCTTGAAACCTAGTTCGAGGTCTGAGTCAATTAAAAAAGATGTCTTTAAAAGTAACACACGAGAGATCAGAATTTAAAAAAAAAAATTAATCAGGTAAATTGTATGTGTGTGTTTGTGTGTGTGTTTGTGTTTATGTCTCAGTCAAAGTTTTTGGCAGGAACCATGGCAGATTGTAGGCAGGCATGGCCCTGGAGAAATAGCTTGTGAATTCTGTATCTGAATTAAATGGCATCAGAGAGAGACATTGTGCCTGGCTTGAATTTTTGAAACTCCAAAGCTCATCCCCAGTGACACATTTCCTATAACAAGGATATACCTACTCCATAAGGACACACCTCTTAATAGTGCCACTCCCTGTAAACCTATGGGGGACACATTTTCATGCAAACCACCACAGAACATAAAAATGATAAATGAAGAAGAGGTCAGGAATTTGTGAGGGAGTGGGAATAGAAACAAGAGCAATTGTGAAAAAAGGAAGGGGTAAGAATTTTGTAAATACATATGAAAATTCTAAAAACTTAAATAAAACTCAGGATACTGATGTCAGCTATGAGATGGACAGTAATTAAAACATAATAAGATTTCAAATTTTAGCTCTGTTATAGAAAGAAATTATCAATTACTATGGAAAAAATAAAATTAATAAGTTGAATATTAACTCCCTTTTGCTGAATTTAGCAGAAAAAGAAAGTAACAATGCATGCCAATATATGGAGGAACAGATGAATTCAAGACGATGTCACAGTTAATCTCTGTATCATGTTCAGCTTTCAATGTAAATTTAACTTTTTGAATTTTTAAATGAATATTGTATTTTCATTCTTGTAATCCTGTACTTTCTTCACCCACAACAATTCCTATTTCCCTGTCTCCCCCTCAAATGTATGACTTATTCATCTATATTTTCATTGCATATATATTTCCAAATGTATATGTAAATACAAATTGTTGAGTCCAGGTAGTATTGCTCATATATGTATGTGTGTGTGTGATTAAAGATAACCACTTACCATGAGGAAGAGCAATTCTATTCTTACTATTACTACATTGCTTGTAGTTTTTTATCTTGATTTGTGTCCTTTTCAGGTTTCTCCCTTCCATATTGGCATAGGAACTGCTGTTGTCACTATGCAGGTCTGGTTTAAGTGACCACATTGGTGAGAGTTCAAGGATATAACATTTTGTTTTGTAGGGAAAACACTACCTCCTGGAAGACATGCTGGTATTCTGACTCATACAGTTTTTCCATCATTGCTTCTGTGATGCTCCCTAAGACTTAGGTACATGGATTGTATTATAAATATATCAATTTAGACTTAGAAGGGCACAATCATTTTAATCTGCATTCAACAACACACAAAAGAGTTGGATTCTGCAGCATTTTTTGTTTGTTTGTTTGTAAATACATAGTACTCTAAGTATCTTAAATCACTCCTATTTAAAAAAGCATGGTAGACTAAGTTATGGTACATTCCTTCTGATAGGATATTATGGAACAATGGAAAAGAACAAACATTATATGATGTTCTATGGGTCACTTCAGAACTGTATTGTTAAGTGATATTTTAAAACAACAATTTATGTTGTAAGTGTGATAGCTGAATAGGCTCCTGTGTTTGAATACTTAGCCCATAGCAGTTGGTGCTATTGAGAGATATAGCCTTGTCGGATTTGGTTGCCTTTGTTGGAGGAATTGTGTTACTAGGAAGTGGACTTTGATGTCTCAAAAGCACAACTCAGTTCTCTGCTGGCTTCCTGTAGATTCAAAAGTAGAATTTGTAGCTCCTTCTCCAACAATATATCTTCCTGTATGCTGCTATGCTTCCCACCATGACAATAAGGGACTAAAACTATGAAACTGTAAGGCAGCCCCTAAGAAATAGTTTGTTTGTAAGTGTTGCCTTGGTTTCAGTTTCTCTTTCATAGGAAGAAAACCTTAACTAAGATGATGAGTATAGATATGTGTCATTGAGTATGTGTGTGTTCGGGGAGTAAGCTTGCCCATAATACAGCTTGTATATGAAAGGTGGAGAATATCTTATCAGGTCAGTTCTCCCATTCTACTATGTGAATTACAGAGATTAAAATCATATCATATGACTTGATGGCAGGCATTTTTCCAAAATGAGTCATTTTGCTTCCTCTTAAATGAAAATGTTAAGTACAAAGAGTATCAGCAATGTGTTATCTTATGCAATGTAAATGAGAAGATAACAAAATATAGAACTGTCTGTTATAGTTGGCAAAAATAAACCCTGGAGGATAAATAAGAAACTGAAGAGATTGACCAGATAGAGGGAATGAATATGCACAAGATAGAAAGGACTCTGAATAACTTTATTAATATTGGATTGCACAGTGAATGAAAATACTGTGGTGATGTTTTCTAAATAATTGTAATATTTTTGAGCCAGTATATTTTATTTGTTTAATTTTCTTTGTGTGCCAACCATTCCTCTTGAGCTGTGGACTTTAGATGTCAGAGAAGCAAGTATTCTTACAAGGAAAAAGAAAAGGTGAAGTGCAGCTTTTCTCTAGACTCACAGATTTAATTCCAACCTAACAGCTGCACTGCGGTCCATGAAATATTTACATTGTTCCTTGCTAAATTATATACATTATTTACCATATCATGTATTAAATATTTACTACCTTTCCAAATATGTCATGTATCTTACTCAACTATTCCTGTTTCTTTTAGCAATAAACAGGAAAGGCCAAGCCCTGCAGAAGCCTGGAGAAAGTGGTCAAGGGAGCAAAGAGGGTCGAGCAGAGAGAAAGCTTGCAAAGTAGCAGAAGGCATTGGTGCAAAAGTGCAGTCAGTATTATATACTCACTATTTTTTCTACATAGCTCCTTATTCTAGGTGGGATAATCACTTCTCTTGCTTAGAAAATATTAACACAGTAATTGGTACATGCAGAAATCAAACAGAATATATTTTGAAAATAAACTATATTATCTGTGGATGCTGTGCTTACCAGTAGACAAATAGGTAGCCTGATTTCTTGAGAAAGGATTTAAAGTATTATTAGAAGATTTGACATCAGCATATCTTTATGCACATATGTATCTTACAGAAGACATAATAGAATAAAAGAGAACATAAGTGAATCAGTCAGCTTTATATAAGCATGCTGGTTTTCTTTTTTCCCATTAATTAATTAACTAGTCACTTTATACCAGATCAATCACTGTGCCACTTTCTGGTTCTGTCATTATACAGTTTCTACCCATTTCCCTCTCCTTCTCTGAGAGAGTCGAGGTTGCCCTTGGATATTCCCTAAGCATGGCCATCCTGGCACCAAGATTCTGCAGGGCTCACCACATCATCTCCTACTGAGCACAAAGCAGTCAAGTTATAGGAACAGGATCTACAGACAGGTAACAGCTTCAGGGTCATTCCTGCTCCAATTGTTTCACAGCCATGAAAACCAAGCTTCACATCTGCTATAAATGGAGGGGCAGGGCTAGGGCTAGCCTTTTTATGTTCTTTGGTTTGTGGCTCAGTCTATGAGAGGCCTAAGGATCCAGGTAAGTTGATTTGTTGGTATTACCATGGAGTTCCTAACTTTTTTTGGATCCTCAATCTTTGCAAACTCTTCTATAAGAGTCCCAGGGCTCTGTCCATTGTTATGCTGTGTATCCCTGCATCTGTTTGTTTCTGCAGCTTCGTGGAACCTCTCTGAGCACAATTATGCTAGGCTCCTGACTGTGAATCTTGTCTGACAGATACAAATGTAGGTGGTTAACAATGGAAGATAGACCTACAGTATGTCCAGACAGGTCTTCTGAGGACAGCTCGGCACACCTGCCCCAAATTGGCAGAGGTTGATTTTTCTATATCATGGGAAATATTAAAACTAATAATAAATATTAATAAAATGCTGAACATGAAAATTATTGCTATGTCAAGGATACAGCCAAAACAACTACTTGACCTCTGCTTGAATAAAATTTCCTTTAATGTATCTTTTGCCCCCAACCAATACATTTTATATATCAGTATTTAGCTACCCATTATATATTTCTCTCTGTTATTGAAATTAACAGAATCTTAGGTTCATGTTAAAAGGCCATTTTCCTATATACCTGCCATTAGAAGGTAGACTATGAGGTATGACAACATTGAAGAGTAAGTGAAAATGCCCCAGGAGTTTCAGAAGTCTCTTAATAAGGAAGAGGAGAGGGAGGGAGGGAGGGAGGGAGACAGAGAGACAGAGAGACAGAGAGAGAGAGAGACAGAGAAGGAGCAAGAAAGAGAGAAGTACATGGATTTCTTTCTTCTTTTTATTGTATCACTGCACTCATTAAAATATGGACATGATTACTAGAAACACAGAAATTAAGTTGTGCCTTAACAATGAAGGTCATGTTACAGGAACCAAGTTGCATGTGTCTGAGAAAAATCTATCTCTATGATTATCATGATGTTGCTATTTGGCCCTTAAACCATGCTTTAGAACTTGCTTTATATGAGAGATAATAACTTTGCCATATTTACTTTACTTTATTTTAGAGATCCTACATGAAACTAGGCTTCAAGGATGTTAATGCAGTGAGACTCACACTCTCGCTCTTCCTGGTCATCACCTTGTCTTTTATGCATTCATTACCTATATATTCACATACTATCAAGTCTTTTTCATTCATATACTAATAATGCAAATATAATATTTTGTGTTGCTTAAATAATTGCAAAGTCCATGTAAAAGGCTGTTCATGTTTATTTGAAGTCAATGTACACATTTACACAATAATTATTAATGTCTTACTTTGTTTTACCTACAACTGGATATGGAATGAGCTTAACTACATTAATTTTTTACCAATGTTCAAAAGTATATTAGTGATGCCAATGACTTTGAAATTGTCAAGAGTGTGTTGGTTAATTTTCATAGGTTACCTTGAGTTGTTGTTTCCAATCCTGTGAAGGCATGAGGTAATCAATATATTTGGTTCACAAACAGAAGATAAATTTCTGAATACCTACACATTTACCATAAAATTATTTAAGAATACCCTCATATTAAACTTCAGATCAACAAATTTTGTTGAGTGCTTATAACATTCGACAATAAAGAAGCAAACTAATCTGAGATTCAGCAAGTACAAACTTACAATTGCAAGTAGCAGAGCCATGCAGACAGTTTAAAAGGAAGCACTTGAATGAGTTGTATGATTGCATTTCTACACTAAATGTAGTCATTTATTGCATCAATACCTCTCTTTAAATTTAGATTTTCCATATTTTTTCTGCTATAAAACACTGAATCATTACATCCTGCAGCTGGGATTTCCTAAAAACTTTACTCTCAACCATGAAAAATCTTACAGAACATAGCAGGTGTTTGTTAAGATGTTTTTCCCCTCATTTTTAATCATTCAGTGATAATTTCATACAATGTATTTGGTCATATTCCTGTCCCTCTCCTAAGTCCTCCTAGATTTATTCCTTCCCTTATACACCCAGCTTTTCATCTTCTTTAATTAAAAACCCAATTTGTAAATCCCAATTTGTGCTGCCCATAAACAGTTGGATACGTGATGTTCCACTGAAGACTGGTCAGCCTACCAGACTGTTAAAGAAACTATAAAACCATTGGTACAAATATATTAAATTCATATAAATAAATTAATAATGTAAAGAGTGTCTACTTACCAATAATGTCATAAAAATCACGTTGCTATCATTTGATCTTCATCATCATTATTTGTTGTAAAATGGTTTATTGTCTGTCATAACCAATCTAAATTATTGCCTGAGATTTCTCTTCATTCTTCAATAGTTGACATAAATATCTATAAGTCTGTAATGCTAAATATAGTCAATATATTCTTAGCCAAGTGTTACAATATAAAACAAATTAATTTTAAGAGTTTTAACATTGGAAGGCATTGGAAATTATTAGATCTTCAGAATATAATTTCATTTGGTTTTGTTGAAGTAGCTTTTCACATTAGATAAGAACCCAGTTCTTTGGTGTGAAGTTAGTCTTTGTATTCATATAATGTGTTTTAAAGATTTACTAATAAATATTTGATATTTTCTAAGCTGTTTAGGAGACAGTTATTGAACTACTGCATTAGGATGTTGAGAGCACAAATCTACCATGCAAATGTAAACTATTCTATTATGGACTGGTTAATTCCATAACAAGGTGAGGTAATGATAGAAGTATAGAATTTTTGATCAAGTTTAAAGCTCATCTCAGGAAGCATATATATATAAATATATATATATATGTATATATAATTTACAAGTATATTTTATATATATATATATATATATATATATATATATATATATATATATATATATATATATAATATTCCATATTCCTGATCTGAGATGCTATTTTTAATTTAATATAATTAACATTTTAAAAATATTTTCTTTATTTACATTTCAGTGCTATAGCCTTTCCTGGTTTCCCTTGTGAAATACACTATGCCTTTCCTGTCCCCCTACCTCTATGAGAGAGTTCCTCAACCCACACCCTTTCACTGGGGGATGGAGCCTTCACAGAGCCAAGGGCTTTTCCTCTTGTTGATGACAGACAATGCCATCCACTGTTCCATATCTGGCTGTATAACCGTTGCTTGGTGGGTTAGTCAATTGGATCTTTGTGCTTGGGATTCTTTTAGGTTTATGTAGTTCTTCTGATTGGGGTTGAAAACTCCTAAAACTCTTTACTCTTGTTTTCTAACTCGTCCATTTGGGACCTTGTTCTCAGTCCAATGGTTGACAGCATCTGACTCTGAACATAGTGGAGCATATACCCTTGTTATATGTTGTAGCATCTTTTGGTTATATGCTTAGGAGTGGTATAGCTGGGTACACGGGTAGTAAGATGTCCAATTTTCTGAGGAACTGCCAGACTGATTTCCAGAGAGGTTGTAGCAGTTTACAACCCCACCAACATTGGAGGCATCTTCCTCTTTCTAAGCATCCTCACCAGCATGTGCTGTCATCTGAGTTTTTTGATCTTAGCCATTCTGACTGGTGTTAGGTGGAATCTCAGGGTTGTTTTGACTTGCATTTCCCTGAAATTTCTTGAGTTCTTTGTGTATATTGGATATTAGCTATCTATCAGGTATAGGATTGGTAAAGATATTTTTCCAATCAGTTGGTTGCCATTTTGTCTTAATGACAATGCCCTTGGCTTTACAGAAGCTTTTCAATTTTAAGAGGTCCCATTTGTCTATACTTGATCTTCGAGTATAAGCCATTGGTGTTTTGTTCAGGAAAATTTCCTCTGTTTCTCTATGTACTAAAGGCTCTTCACCAGTTTTTCCTATATTAATTTCTTTGTATCAAATTTTATGTGGAGGTCTCTGATCCACTTGCATTTGAGCTTTGTATAAGGAGATGAGAAGGGATCAATTTGTATTTTTCTACATGCTGACCTCCAATTGAACCAACACCATTTGTTGAAAATGCTGTCTTTTTCCACTGGATGGTTTTAGCTCCTTTGTCAAATGTCAAGTGATCATAGCTGTGTGGGTTCATTTCTGGATCTTTACTTCTATTCCACTGATCAACTTGCCTGTCTCTATACCAATACCATATAGTTTTCATTATGATTTATCTTTAATATAGCTTGCTGTTGGGGATCACAATTTCTATTAAGTTCTTTTATTGTTGAGAATAGTTTTTGTTATCTTTGGTTTTTGTTGTTACAAATAAATTTGCTAATTTCTTGTTGCAACTCTCTGAAGAATTGAGTTGAAATTTTGATGGGGATTGCATACAATCAATTTGTGTATGTTAGGACATCATTTTCATTAAATTCCAAAAGTCCCTAATTTCTATCATTATTTCATTCATTTGCTTCAAATTCATAATAGTGAGATACTTTTTATAAGCGTCTGGAGCACTGTGTGATCTGCTAAGTAAGTGTCACAAAACTTTAGTGTTTAGAATGTTATACATTATTATTGTTTCTCTTCACATTTTCCTCTTTGCATCAATATATTTTCATGCCCTTTTTTGAGGAACTAAATAGAGACCTGATGTCTCTGTCTATAATGTACATTTTGTCCAGATCTACTTTTGATTTATACGTTAATGCTGGAAAATTAAAAAAATAAATAAAAGCAAATCTTTTCTATAACACTATTTTATAGTATTTTACCCAACCTAGAAACATTCTAAGTTAAATAATTCCAGACAATTTTAATCCTATCTCCAAAAATGACATTTAGGAATTAAATATTTAAATGCCAAAGAGTAAACATTGTTATATGGAGTACTAAAATAAAACTAAATGAAAATCGAGTTTATCAATTTATCCATTGGGGAAAAATTGATATTAGAAAAAATAAAATAAAATGGTATTTAATTAGCATCTCTATTTATAATAGCCAGAAGCTGGAAAGAACCCAGATGTCCTTCAGTAGATGAATGGATACAAAAATTGTGGTACATTTACACAATGGAATACTACTCAGCTAACAGAAACAATGACTTTATGAAATTCTTGAGAAAATGGATGCATCTAGAGAATAGCATCCTGAGTGAAATAACCCAGTCACAAAAGAACAGATATAATATGCAGTCACTGATAATTGGATACTAACCCCAGAAAGCTCTGAACACCCCAGAAACAACTCATAGACCATATGAAGTTCAGGAAAAAAAAGAAAATAAAAAACCATTATGCTTAATCTTTACACACCAAGAAAACTTTGACTAATTCCAGGTACATCCTGTTTTACATGTACTTTATGCTCATTGTAACTAGTAAGATCTCAATGCACACTATCAAACCTTTAAAAAAAAAACAAGTACTGACAAAAATGTATTTGTATACTTTTATGCAAAAATGCTTAAAATCTGTATATTTAGCTTTGTTTTTTAAAATAAAGTTGTTCAATTAAAGAAAAGAATTTAAGAAAATATTCTTTGAACACACCCACATATTAATGTACCATCAGCTGTACCAATTTTGTCCAAATAACACTCAAAATACTGTCAATTTGACTTACCTGCCTGTTACCTAGTATTCCACCATTTACTTCATCCAGGCACCTACTCTCTGTCATTCATATTTTTGTCCTTCCGTTCATACAGTAAATTGTATGGTTTCCCTCTCCTATAGTTCTGCCAATATCCTCTCAATCTTTCAACTGAATCAACTTCATGCGTTGATTTTCTTTTACTATTCTTCACTCTCAAATAATAAATGAATAAAAAGAAAAAAGAAAATAAACCCTAAACCCACACCAAAAAAAAAAAAAAAAAGTAGAGAAATAAACCATCTCTGGCATTCAACCAATTCTGCAAGCTTCCTTGGGGGCTAAATTCTGTCTCTGCATCAATGAAAGAATCAGTATTTGAGACACGAAGTGACTTTTGGCAGACATTGAAAAAGGCACCAAATGGTCTCTGTCTTTGCTTTGATCAACTGTGAAATGAAAACCTACCACTTAAATCACTTCTACTGCAACCAAATTCGTTTTCCCTGAGCACAGTACAGAATAAATCTCAGGGCCCTTTGGCCCAAGGAATTGTTCTTAAAATAAAGCCAACAATGTAGAAGTTTCTGTGATTACAATATCGTCTCAATATCTACATATATTTGATATTTCAACTGTAGTTTGAAATTCAGTCTACCCGTGAAATTTCTGGTGTACAAAATGTCAAGATTATTCAAGTGCTTGTTATAACACTGATCATCAGTATGACCTTGACTAAGTCATGCTTCTTTTACAGCCTTCATTGTCTTCTATAAATGAAAAAAAAAAAAAAATGTCAAACCAGTTTCAGTGTCCTTTTGCAGCTTTAAGAGTCTACAAATCCAGCTTAGTTTTCAATATATGAAACAGTTCCACATTAGCATTCAGGTATGGGCATAAATTGCCTTTCCTTCTCCTAAGAACTGTTCAACATGCCTAAGTAGAGCGAATCATATTTTAAACAGTAGATGTGTGTCTTCATAGAACATTTTGCTTATACTTTATATAGTAGCCCTCTACTGAGAACCATGGTGGCAAAATAATTCATTATGCATATTTACTATTAGGACCATTAAGTCACAATAGAACTTAGATCACAAAATCCTTATTAAAAACAAAAAAATAAGATTATCTACTTTATTATTTTATATAAATAAATGTTTTGCCTGCATATAGGTTTGTGTACCATTTGTTTGTGTGTACCATCAGAGGCCTGAAAAGGCCAATGGATTCCCCTGGCACAGGACTTACAGATGGATGTTAGCCATCATATCGATGCTAGGAAGTGAATCCAGGTCTTCTGAAAAAAAAAAAAAAAAAAAAAAAAAAACAGTACTTTATACTGCTGAGCCCTGTTACAGGCTATAGGTACTAGTAGAGAATATAATCCTCTTACTCTACCAAATGGACAGCCCCAGAATTTTTGTATTATTTATTTATGTATATATGTCTGTACATGCATAGCTATTTGTGTGTTCAAAAGACAGATTAATATCCTCTAGATATTTTTATATAAATAAATCCCTTTATTGGTTATTTTGTTAATTTATATTTTAAATGTTATTCCCCTTTTCTGATATCCTCTTTCCCACATCCCCTGGTTCTATTACAGTTCTCTCCCTCTCACCCACTTGTGCCTTACCATCCTATGCTGGGTCATGGAGCCTCCACAGGACCAAGGGACTTCTTTCCCACTGATACCAAATAAGTCCATCCTCTGCTATATATTAAGCTGGAGCCATAGGTTCCTCCATGTGAACTCTTTGATTGGTGTTTTAGTCCCTGGAAGCTCTGTGATGGGTTCTGGTTTGTTTATATTGTTGTTCTCCATGTGGGGTTGCAAACCCCTTCAGCCCCTTCAGCCCTTCTCCTAACTCCTCCAATGGGGTCTCAGTGCTCAGTCTAATGTTTGGCTGTGTACATCCACATCTGGATTGATCAGGCTTTGGCAGAGGCTCTCAGCAGACAGCTATAACAACATCCTCTCTTGACATCAGCAAAGTGTCTGGATTTTGTGTCTACAGAAACAATTGGTCCATAGGTGAGGCAGTCTCTAGATGCTCTTTCCTTCAGTCTCTACTCTAATCTTTGTCCCTGTATTTTCTTTAGACAGGAGAAGTTCTTGGTTAAGGCTTTTGAGAATGGTGGATGACCCCACCTCTTAAGCAGGGTCCTTGTCTAACTGCTGAATATGGTCTCTAAAGGTTCTCTCTGCCCTTTGAGTATTTCAGCTGATGCCATCTCCATTGGGTGCTGGGGAATCTCTTGCTTTCCTGGCATCTAGTACTTAGCAGGCAAATGGATGACACTAGAAAGTATAATCCTGAGTAAGGTAACCCAGTTACAAAAGAACACACATGGTATGTACTCACTGATAAGTGGATATTAGGAAAAATGCTAAAAATACCTGTGATATAACTCACAGATCATCTGAAGTTCAATAAGAAGGAGGGCAAAAGAATGGATGCTTCAGCCCTACTTAGGGCGTAGAGAGAGGGACCTGAGTGGGAGAGAGGAGGGAGGGAGAGGGACCTGAGTGGGAGAGAGGAGGGGGGAAAGGGAGGCATAATCAGGTGTAGGAGAAGGTGAAGAAGTACACAGGTTTGGTAAATTAAACAGAGGTGTGTAGCAGTGAGTGTATGGGGAACATCGGGTGGGTAGCCACTAGAAAGTCCCAGATACTAGGAAAGCAAGAGATTCCCAGGACCCAAGAGTAATAACATTAGCTGAAATACCAACAAAGGAGTGATAGAAGCTGTAGAGATCATATTCAGTGGTTAGGTATTGCCACCTCTGGATACTTTTATATCAAGTGTTGAGCCACCCAAAATGGGTACTGGGAACCAAGGTCCAGTTCTCTGAAAGAGAAGCAATAGCAAGCTTTTATTTCTCTTTTCTTTTTATTGGTTATTTTATTTATTTATGTTTCATGACTTTTAAACATAAAAGTATACCTGGAAATCTCTCCGAATGTAAAATGCTAATTCCACTACTCTAATTTGCCCTTCAGAATGTGAGTGTAATATCCTATTAATGAAAACATAACATATTTTATTCACTGGACATGGAGAAAACAACCTGGTACCAAGCTGGCAGCCTCAAATCACTTGGATAGTTTTCACAATGTTAGAAGGATCTATACATACTTTAGAAAGGAAATGTGACTAACAGTTTTTTTACACAGTTGTTAACCCTGAGAGCTTCAATAAAGCCATCCCTAGGATAATATATCCACTGGCACTATATGAAACAAATTAAATAATTTCTAACCAACCACTTTTTAAATTACATTTAAAGCTTACAATCAGAAGATAAGAGCTGAAGTTTAGTACTGTAAATTAGTCAAATAACTGTGATTTGCTAGGTTATAGATATTAGGAGAGAAGGTAATACTTTTATTCTGCCAAATAGACATGGTAGGAAATTAACATTTAAGATCGTATCTTTATACCATAGATTAGTGCATCTCTCAACTCTCAGCAAAGCTTTTTTTTTTTTTTTTTTTTTTTTTTTTTGTAGAAGTAGATGATTATTTAAACAGACCCTCTAAACTGGATAATGATCAGAGAATGAGAGTCTATGGAATTCTCAGCTATAAATGAAACATCTATATCATACCCATTTCATGCCAAGGCTCAGGAATCTTCAAAGAATAAGGTGTAGAAACATTGAAAGAGCCACAGAGAGTAGACATCTGCAGCAAAACAATATTTGCTGGAAACGAAAGCATCATTTCACATCTATACAGGAACTTATGTCAATCTTGGATATATTCACAAGACCTATACAAAATAAAATGATCCCTAATACTCGTACAGAAGAGAGAGGCTGACAAGTCCAACCCCTAACAATTTATGGTTGCTAGGGCAGGTTACTCAGATTTCTTTAGGGGTGGAGCACTGAGAAACTATCCATAATCTAGTAAATAGCCCTATATTTATTCACACATAGCAGCACTAAGTAAACTCAAATGATTTTTCAAATATGAGATATCAAATGAAGTTCAGAGTAAACTGAATATGGGAGGAATTAGACGGGTAAATGGATGTGAACTTGATCGAAACATTATAAGCATGCATGGAACTCTCAAACAAAAAATACATTTTAAAAGTGTACTTCATTATTAAATGTAACTATGGAGTACACAACAAAACAATAGTCAAAATAAAAGTTAAAAATCTTCTGGTTTTGAAGAAGAATTATGTTTATCTCATGCTTAGAGACATTATGTATGCCTTTGCAAACCATGACTCCAAAAACTACATTTGAGACAAAGTAACTGGAATCATTTTAACTTTTGCAACAGAGAAATGCAAGTGAAGGTTTATAGGTCGATCACATTCTTTGAGAAAAAAAAAATGTGTCCTAAAATATAATTTATTTTTATATAATTAGTAGAAAATTCATATACATATGTAAATATATTTTCTGTTGGCTTAAGATAAACTAATAATTAGTTTTATAACTATGTAGAAGAGAAAGTAGGATTCAATTAACAGAAATCCATTGAATACAGCCTTCAATGTTTCTATTCTGTCAAAAGTAGATAAGTTTACCTCAGAAGAAAAAAAAAAGTCTTAGAAGTTCGACCTCATTTGAAAAATATGTAGTTCTTTTAGGGAAAGTTTGCTGGAGTCTTCTGTCTCATTTTTTACCAGAGCATTATTGTACCCAATATAACATAAAAGTATTCAATATTTGCACTTTTTGTCTATGTTTTCCAAGCTTCTGATGTGCTACATTCCCACACTAATAGCTAAACCTGACTTTAAGTGACAGGTGCTGCCAGAAATTATTAATTCTTCATGAGAAGCTGAATTTATGATAATGTGCACTGACTGTTCTACTGCTTTAGAAAGTGAAAAGCACCTGACCAAATAAAGAATATATGTTGATATAGGAAGAGCATATACCCTCCTCATGATTCAAAATGTGTTTTGTTCTTCTCTTTCTTCATTTTCTTCCAGTTTTAGTGACAGATGTTTCAGAATTTCAAGCATCTTGATGTCCGCTAAATAGAAGCATGAATAATTGAGGTGTTGTGTGTGTGTGTGTGTGTGTGTGTGTGTGTGTGTGTGTGTGTGTTGCTATATATGTTTGGCTGTATATTCTCACCTATATGTCTGTTTGGTTTTTTTTAAAGAATTTAATCTTTACGGGTCTTAACATTAAGCCTATGTGCATAGAACCAGAAAAGAAAAGGGATGTTGTTTGAAATCAAAAGTTCAGTTTGCACTTACTAATAATTCCTATCTATATAAGCAATTTGATTACAAAAAGTCCTACTTCTATTTATCATTTTTAGAAGTGGAATAATAATAGCCCCAAGTTCCATAAGACAGTGTGAAAGCAAATAAACTAATGTAGATAACACACCACACTAGACAAAAAATAATTATTACAACAAGTTATGATACCAAAGCAATTGTAGTATTATAAAAATTGGTAAAGATCTAAAATGAAAAAATATATAATGAAATGTTCCTGAAAATTTGATATCTATCGAAATTTACACTAACTGTACATATTAACTATAAAAAGGTGAAGTGTTAAAGAACATGTTCTCTTAACACATGAATTAAAGTTCAAATTTTAGCAGTTTTGACTGGCAAAAATTTAATTCCTATCTATGAGCTCTCAAATATATATTTTGTATAAAACAATACCAAATATTAAAGTTCCTCACAAATAGACAGCAAATTAATACAAAATGTAATAAGAATGTAATGTATAGCTCCAATTCATTGTTATAGTATTACTCCAACAATTAAAGAATAATAGCTGTAGAGGAAACTGTAGTTCACATGCTCCAGGAACCGAAAAATCATCTTTTAAATTACAGAGAATGAATTAACCTCTAGAAAAATAATTATACTATGATCAGTCATTTGGTTAGTGACAAGACTATAGAATATAAGGATTTTGACTCATATTCAATACTAATTCTGGCTTTTTCAAATGGTTACAATAAGCCTAGCTCCAAGAAGATTTCCCAAGTTGCTGCATAACTTGTTGTGCATTCAGCTGTAATTCCAAAATTGTAAGATTTCTAGAATTTGAAAAACATATAGAAATTTTATGACATCATAGCAAATATAATTACATTATTTTTTATGTCCTTACTGGCCACTGAATATTCTTAAAATAGTAATCAGAGGATATCTGAGGCTTTTATTATGTACTTATTATCATTACCTTTTTCCTTCTTTATATTTTATAAGTTAGGCTAAAATTCTTTGACAATATACTTGCCTTCATTTATAATTTCCATTGTTGTCATTTGTATTAGATACTCTGTACTTACATATGAGGTGTTATGATGATGACTTCAACATTGTTTTCATTAATATCCCTGCTTTCAGTTATGATTTGTTGAATTTTTATGGTGCTGCTTTGATTTCTTTCCTTGCTGTCAGCCTATTTGAGACCTTTGCTTCAGTGTTATCAAGGGTATTATATAAAACATCTCAACTCCCAAAGTTGGAGGTTGGAATTTATTTTTAATTTGTTCTAAGAGAAAAATGTTGAATCAGTAAGGTTATTGGTTCCAAATCTGAATTAAAATGATTACAAAAACAATGGCTTTCTGGAATCTGACACTTGGAAGAATTCTCAGAATTCATTAGCTCATTAACTCAATCTTTTCCCATTTAGTACAAAATCTCTTTTCACCTTCTTGATTAAACATTTATTGAGTTTGTGTTAAAAATCATATCAGTAAGGATATTTAGATGTTATCCAATTTAACTTACTAATTTTCTTGGTAAGGAGACAGGATGAAAGAACAAAATACAGCCTTCTTTTTTTATATTTTTTTCTTTTTTTTTAATCTTAAAACTTTATTTTACAAAACAAAGATAAATGTACAGATTTTAAGCATTTTGCATAAAATTATACAATACATTTTTGTGAGTACTTCTTTTTCAGATTTTAAGATAATTTTTACATGAAACTATATGAATATGTATTTTTAGTCAGTACTTGATTTTTTAAAGCTTTGATAGTATGCATTGAAAACTTAATAGTTACAATGAGCATAAAGTACATGTAAAACAAAATGTAACATGGAAATAGTCAAAATTTTCTTGTTGTGTAAAGATTTTTTTTTGTTTTGTTTTATTTATTTCTTGGACTTCATACAGTCTGTGAGTTGTTTCTGGGGGAGTGCAAGCCTCAGGGGTTAGCATCCCACTATCAGTGACTGCATATTATGTCTGTACTTATGGGACTGGGTTATCTCACTCAGGATGATATTCTCTACATGCAGCCATTTTCTTAAGAATTTGGTTAAGTCATTGTTTCTGGTGGCTGAGTAGTATTCTACTGTGTAAATGTACCACAATTTTTGTATCCATTCACCTTCTGAAGGACATCTGTGTTCTTTCCAGCTTCTAGCTATTATAAATAGAGCTGCTATGAACATTGTGGTGCATATATCTTTATTGTGCATTAAAGTGTTTCTGGGGTATATGCCCAGAAGTGGAATAGCTGGGTCTTCAGGTAGTACTATATCCAATTTTCTGAGGTATCGCCAGACTGATTTCCAGAGTGGTTGTATTAGTTTGCAACCCCACCAACAGTGGAGAAGTGTTCCTCTTTTTCTGCAACCTCTCCAGCATCTGCTGTCATCTGAGTTTTGGATCTTGGCCAATCTGACTGGTGTAAGGTGGAATCTCAGGGTTGTTTTGATTTGCATTTCCCTGATGGCTAAGGATGTCTAGCACTTCCTCAGATGTTTCTTAGCCATTTGATGTTCCTCAACTGAGAATGTTTTGTTTAGCTCTGTACCCCATTTTTTGATAGGGTTATTTGATTCTCTGGTGTCTAGCTTTTTGAGTTCTTTGTATACCTTGGATATTAGGCCTCTATCTGATGTGGAGTTGGTAAAGATCTTTTCCCATTCTGTTGCTTGCCGTTTTGTTTTCTTGACCATGTCCTTAACCTTACAGAAACTTCGCAATCTCATTAAGTCCCATTTGTTAATCTTTGACCTTAGAGCTTGAGGCATTGGTGTTTTGTTCAGGAAATTTTTTCCTCTGCCTATGTGTTCTAAGGTTTTCCCTACTTTCCCATTTAATAGTTTCAGTGTATCTGGTTTAATGTGGAGATCTTTGATCCACTTACACTTGAGCTTTGTACAGGGAGATAAAAAAGGGTCTATTTTCATTCTTTTGCATGCTGAGTGCCAGTTGGACCAGCACCATTTGTTGAAAAGGTTGTCCTTTTTCCATTGAATATTTACAGCTCCTTTGTCAAAAATCAGGTGACCATATATGTGAGGGCTCATTTATGGATCTTCTATTCTATTTCATTGATCCACATGCCTATTTCTGTACCAGTACCATGCAGTTTTCAGTAAAATTGCCTTGTAATATAGCTTGAGGTCAGGGATATTGATTTCCACAGATGTTTTCTTGTTTTTGAGGATGGATTTTCTAGCAGAGGTATGTGATGAAGCTATCCAAATTAAACTATCTTTTGCTGCATTATGTCTTAGTGTGGGACTCTGTACTTACTCCCATCTAATTGTAGGAGAATCCTCTCTGATTATAATAGAAAATGGATACCAGAGAGCTCAGACACACACGGTAGACACAAACCCTTCTTTGTTTTAACACAAATTAATTAAAGATGCTAATGTGGAGTTCAGTATATTCATTTTATAAGTATATATTATATGCACTATTTAAATTTTCTTTCAAAAAATTATCCCTCACAAACCCTTTCCAATCTTTTGCAATCACTATTCTACTTTCAGATCAAGCCATGTATAGTTTTAATATATGAGAAAGAAAATGTAGTATATTTTTTCTGTGAATGGCTTATTCCCCATGATATAATATCACCTAGTTCAATCCAGTTTTCTACAGATAACCTTATTTCTTACTATATTTCTTCTCTTAAACACACAACACACACACACACACACACACACACAAACACACACATACTTAAATTTGCTTATTTTCTTTATCTATTCATGTAATGATATGTACTATGTTTGTTATTTGTCTTATAGTTACAACTAAGTATCTGTAAAAGCAAAAATAGTGTTGCATATACTTCTTTTTTTGTAACATCCATCGTGACTAGGAAAGAAGGGCAACAAGATAAGTGGAGGCTGGCCACATGGTGTTTACTTCTGAGAAGCAGTTAATGTCTCCGTTAAGCTTACGTTCAACTATTTATTTAGTTTAGGAACCTATTCTATGAGATGGTACCATCCATTTTCAGAGTATGTCTTTTCACTTCAACTAATGCAATCTAAATAAGCTCTCTCTGTCATGCCCTCTGATTTGTTTTCATAATGACTTTAATACTATTTCAGTGACAATCAAGATTAACCATCACACCTACACCACATGTCACCTTGACTCCAAAAGATACAACTTTTGAAGCCATAACTTTCCACTCCCTTTTAATGCACACAACATAATAAACATTCAAATACACAGGTTTTATTCAGTATTCAAGATGATCTCTTAATATTGAGTCCTTATAAAAATTTACATGTAGTGACACAGTATTAACATTCCAATTTCAAAAATGAAGAATGTATACATAGCAAGGAATGATCAAACCAAAGTATAATTGAAATCTAGCACAGATATATTACTTCCTTTGCTCAATATAATGGTAAACTATCAACAAAAGCCACTTCATGAAAGAAAGGTTTAGATTTTTTTTTATCATTTTCAATGAACATTCTATGTATTTACATTTCAAATGTTATTCCCTATCCCTCCTCTCCCATCCGCATTTCCCTTGACTCCCTGAAGATGCTCCCTCTCCCAACCACCCACTTCTACCTCATAGATATGGCATTCCCCTATACTGGGAAAATGAGCCTTCACTGGACTGAAGGCCTCTCCTTCCATTGATGACAGACAATGTCATCCTCTGCAACACATGCTGTTGGAGCCATGGTTCTCTCCATGTGTACTCATTGGTTGGTGTTTTAGTCCCTGGGATCTCTGGAGGGTGATTGGTTGATATTGTTGTTCTTCCCATAGGGTTACAAATCCTTTCAGCTCCTTCACTCCTTTCTATCCCCTTCATTGGGGTCCCTGTGTTCAGTCTGATAGTTAGCTGCAAGCATCCTCAGTTATATCTATATGACTCTGGCAGAGCCTCTGAGGAGACATCCATATCTGGTTCCTTCCAGTAAACACTTCTTGGCATCAGCAATAGTGCTTGGGTTTGTTGGCCAAATATAGGATGGATCCACAAGTGAGGCTGTCTCTGGATGATCTTTTCTTCAGTCCCTTTACCTCTATTTGTCTCTGTATTTCTGCCAGGGAGTATTTTGTTTTTCCTTCTAAGAAAGACTGAAACATCCAAACTTTGGTCTTCCTTGTTTTTGAGTTTCCTAAGGTGTGTGAATTATTTTGTTTTTATTCCAATTTTTTGGGTTAGTATATGCTTACCAGTGAGTGCATACCATATGTATTATTTTGTGACTGGGTTACCATGGCAAAAAGAGATGAAGGTGATTAGGCACATGGAGTCTATAGCCGTGAATGAGACAATGATGACTGCCTTTGTTCATCACACTGCATACTGTTTTATTTAGATATTTAAAAATGTTTATGTCTCTTGCATATCAATTTTGTGCATGTGCTTATAGAATCTAAAAGAGTTCATGCAATCTGCTTCCTCTGCAGTTTCAGGTGGTTACGAGTCATCTAACAGGGATCCTGGGAACCAAATTCAGGTCTTCTTCAAAAGCAAGAAGTATTCCTAACCCCTAAACCATTTTTCCAGCTTCCAAACTTTCCATAACATGTAAGATCCAAATCATAAAATAGTGCAGTTGATATTTAGGGAAGGTGTTCCCACCTTAATTAATCTGACATAATCTCACAAAATGCTCAACAGCTTATTTGCATAGCATTCTGCATTCCATAAACTGACAAAATTAAATTTCCTAAGAGTAAACATCAAACTCCAGGCCCAGGCCCATGATGTGATGCTCCTAATATGCTCATCACTATTTCTGTATTTTTAAAGGTTTTTATTAGATATTTTATGTATTTACATTTCAAATGTTATCCCTTCCCCCTCCTGTCACTCTTCTTCTCTCCTTGCTTTCATGAACCCACTCCCAACAACCCACTCCGACTTCATCTCCCTAGCATTCTGCTACACTGGGGAAATGAGCCTTCACTTGATTAAATGTTTCTCCTTTTGATGCCAGACAATGCCATCCTCTACTACATATGTGACTGGAGCCTTGGTTTTCTCCATGTGTACTCACTATTTGGTGTTTTAGTCCCTGGGAACTCGGAGTAGGGAGTTGGTTGGTTGATATTGTTGTTCATCCCATGACTTTGCAAACCCTTTCAGCTTCTTCAGTCCTTTCTCTAGCACCTCTATTGGGGCCAATGTGCTCAGTTGGAGAGTTAGCTGCAAGCATTCTCATCTGTATGAGTATGTCTCTGGCAGAGCCACTGAGGAGGAATTCCTATCAGGTTCCTGTCAGCAAGCACTTCTTGGCACCAGCAATAGTAACTAGGTTTGGTGACGGCATATGGGATGAATACCCAGATGAGGCAGTCTCTGGCTGAACTTTTCATATGATTCAAAGGGCTTATGTAGGCATATTCATCCAACCTTGCTGCCTGTAAGACATATAGAATTTCCATTGGTCTAATTGCACTTCATATTACTGCTTCTCCCAGGAGATATTTTAGTATCCTGGCATCTTTATCATTGGGTTCTACACTAAACCTTAAGCCTCATCTTCAAAGCTGGACAGAGTGGCCTCTCCTCTTCACTTTGCAATGATCCCATGGACCTAACTACCATAGATTTGTGAAAACATGAAAAATCTCTCCACAATTCTTTGAGCAGTACATCTTTCATGCCTTTAAAACCAATACCTTGCAGAAAATGCTGCCAAGTTATGGGTCTCAGTCCTGAATAAATCTATCCTTTGGAGATCACAGTTGCATCAGCTACTGTAGTCTTTCCTACTTTATCCTAGAGAAACACTATTTTTAGAGGAGAGGTTATTTAAAAATTTGCCTATACCAATGTCTTGAAATATTTTATTTGCTTTATTATACTAATTTTAGGATTTCAATTAATAAATTAAGGTCTTTAGTGAATCATACTTTGAAATTTTCGCAAAGAGAAATTGATCAAGTTTCAGCCTTGGCATGGATATGTAGTTTCTCAAGCATCATTTGTTACAGACATTGCAATTTTACTATTAGTATTCTTTGTGTCTTTATTGAAAATAATTCAGAGAGATATACATAAGGTATTTTTAACATCTCTATTATGTTCCATTAATATGTGTTCTTTTTACACACATGTCATAATGTTATGGCAACTATGAGTTTGCAAAATATTTTAAAGGCAATTCTTGTGATGCCTCAAGTTTTAATCTTTTTCAGTTGAGTTTCTTTAACTATTTTGGCTCTTATGTGCTTCAATGTAGATTTTAGGTCTTGTCTAATTGTGAGAAAAATGAGTTTTACTACAGTCCTCCATCCTGATGTCATCTGAAAACTCACAAGTCTATTTGCAAATCCAGCCTCAGCCTGAGAATATTAGTTTTCCAGCATAAGTGACATCTTCCCCTAACCAATAATTTCTCAAACAATCTCCATTTGCAAATCTATAAAACTAGTTCCAGATAAGTGGTCATGAAGGTTCTTCATTTGAGAACAACATTTTCTTAGACAAATATCTCAACCCTGTCCAATTAACAAAGTCCCACCTGTCCTAGTACAGGTCACCCTGTTCAATTAATAAAGTCCCACATGTCCTAGTACAGGTCATACATATCTTATACCTGACTAATCTAAAGAAGGTCATATTACCTTAACTAATTAAGACATACCATCCCCAAATGCACAGTTTAGGTTGAAAAATGAAAATCTAATACACAACAACTGTTCTATCAAACTCACTAGCACTATGGAAATGTTCTCTAATAAAACCTACCTAGATGAATACTAAGACATTGTATTTAAAAGAAGTCATAAATTTTATCAAATAATTTATGGAATTTATAAAAAAAACATAAACAAAGACTTCACTGAACTCCATGGGAAAATGCTTGAATGTCAAGAAATACAAATGTACATTTCAAAAAAGCAATAATGATAATTCAGTGTTTGACAACTGAACTTAATTAAAAGATAAAAGCATTGGAAAAAACTCTTGCTGAAATAAAGTTGGAATAAAAATCTCAATATACTAATTAGAAAACGAATGACAAAGCATTATAAATGGAGTAAGTCAAGAGGAAGATAGAGTATACCTTGAAGATAATGTGTGCCACACATCATATATTTTATAGGATCAAATGAAATATTTAAAGAAATATATTTTTTAAGAATCATAGGAAATATGAGACATAAAACAACCAAATTTTCCATTTGTAAGCAGAGAATAGGAAGAATGATAGACTAAGGACATATATTAGATCTTCCACAAAATCATAGAACAAATCTTTCCTGAACTAATTAAAGACATGTCCAGTCTGATACAAGAAACACATGTACAAGCACACACACAAACACACACACACACACACACACACACACACACACACACACACACATCTCCATTAGACAAGATCAAACCCAAAGATTATTTAAATTTTTGAAAGAAAAAAATCTCATACATAGAGGATTAGTTGAGGGAACTATGATTATTTGCAGATGTAAGGATAAGTATTTGGAATGCAGTCAGGAATTGTACTGGTTTAGAAAGCAGCAGTAGTATGTTCTATGTTATTCTTTAAGATCCACAATCTCAATTATATGTATCTAGGTTTAAAATGCCAGACATTTTCTTCTGCTATGTGGCTGTTCAGTACAATTAGATTAATTTCAGTTACTATCAAAATATAATGGCCATTACTGCAGTTCTTGAGATTATTTTTTTAACTCTAGTTAATCTGCATGTGGGCTATATATATACTTGCTGTTGACTAGGTTAGAGAGACTAGTTTTCAGATATAAAGCCTGTGACATTAATTTAACTCAAGTTACCATCCCTTTTTTTGTGCAGAAGTATTTCTTTCCCTGACATACAATTAGCAAAAAAAAAAAAAAAAAAAAAAAAAACAAAAAAAAAACAAATTGCTGCCTGTGATTTATCCCTATTTCTGAATATTATATTTCTCACAGTAGTTTACTTTTATTCATGCTGAAGAATTGAATTAAACTTTCAACTTCATAACTATTTTATTTGTAATTAAATAGAAAAATTCAATTAAATATGTACTCACTTTTTTTCAATGCCTTTAACCCATATGGCTTAGGATTTATCTGACCCATCACATTAAATCATTGCAAAAACCGACACATTCATTAAATAAGACTGTTTTAAAATAAAATGTAGGAAAATGAGGCAAGAATTATTTCCATTGTACACATGGAAGAAATTGACATAAAAGAAATTATGTAATCAGAACACCCTGATCTAATAATGATTGATGCATTTGGATGAGAACAGAGTTGTCTCTTCCAATGAGTTTTAAAATGATAACTTCCCATATTGCAATAAAGAAATTTCTACCAAAAGGCACATGTTCCCAAAACTCAATAATAAAATGCATTGTTGTTAGTTATTAACAAAGTAAGGTAGTACAAATGAGTATTATAAGTTTTAAATACTTATTTGAAAATTACAGTATCATAGATAATTACAGGATTTATTTGCCTCCTAACATAGTTATTCTAGTGTTAGTATTAAATACTTTCCATGAATATCATGTTTTATGGTTATATTTTATTTAATTACTTTTTTGCAAAAGTATATTTTTTATTAAATACACTAAGCACACATATAGCTACAGTTGCATATTTAGCTGAAGATAGTAGTGTCTGGCATCAATGTGAGAAGAGGCCTTTTGTCCAGGGAGGACACGTTTTCCCAGTGTAGGGGAATGCCAAGGAAATGGGGTGGAGAGGGTGATTCAGATCTAGTGCATCTTTGTGAAGACAAGTGGAGGGAAAGGGAAGGGGAGCAGTGTGGGGGAAAGGGATAACATTTAAATATATATATATGTATATATATATATATATATATATATATATATATATATATATATATATATATATAATTTTGAAATAATATCATTATACTGTATTTGAAATTTGGTAAGTTATTACCCATCATATCATTCATCCTGCACATTACAGAATGGTTGTCAAAGATTTAAGCAGAAGATAAGCTTTCAGAATTCTCTTCGGCTAATACAGAATTGTAAATATATATACCTGAACTTTTCTATGGCTAACCAATAGAGAAGTGTATCATAGAATCAATAGATTATGCACATACGAATTTGTGTCAGCCATCTTCCCTCTCCACTTCTACCACTACTAATTTTAAAACCATGTTTAACTTTGCAAAGTTTCCCGTTGTAGCATCCCATCATCATTCTTACTTCATAAACTTTGTTAAGTGGTCTAGAACAACCAGTTTTACCATATGGAAGATTTTAGGGAAAAGAGTATAATTTGCTGGTCTTGATTTATTTCATATTGTTTGGTTGGAGCATAAATATGAGGACTACTGAGTATCTTAATGTATTGTCTTGAATATCAGTATCAAATAATTATGTTGTTGATTAAATTGTCCTGATCACATAGGAAGTCTGCAGACATCCTGTTTCATATCTGATTTAACCCGGTCTCACTGAAATTAATTTTCATATTTTTAGTGACAGTTCAAGAATATATAACAGCTCTATATAGTTAATGTGATTTATTGCTACACTAATGATGGTAAATTTTCAGAATCACAGTGTTAGGATATAAAGCAGACGCTATTTCATAGTTAAACCATTGAAAATCTTATGAATTAAACATATATTACCGCATATTCATTATCTTGATCATATCACTGAAAAATTAGTCAAAAATATAAAATCATTCCTATATTAAAAGTAGACATCTGTGGGGCCAACTATATGCTAAAAGAAACTTAAATAATACCTACCATACCTGTGTTAATTACAAAAACCACAGAATTTTCACACAATATACCAAATCATTGTCAAACTCTCTTCCTACATTTTATCAATAAAGTATCAAATTTTACAGTAATGCTTCCTAAAGGGGATATCTAAGGTAGGTCAATACAAAAAACCACTGGAGAATGAATCCATGGGATGTATAAATTTTTGACTCAAACTAATATGGATTGAAGTCTACAGTCCATCACCATAGTAAAAATCTGATATTTTTAAAAGAGTTAACCACGAAAAGAATGGATGAAAGTAATAACACAGATATGAAATATATAAAATTTTATTCTTATGATATTTAAAGTTACATTAATTTATCACTGATTGATACCATTTTTATGTTCAAGTTTAACAAATTTATAGAAGTAACCAAATAATCAGACAAAAATAAATCAAAGAAACTATGGAAGAAATCCCCACTATCCTAACAGATAACCATATATTAGTAACCATGTATTTTAGTAAATTACCACACATTAGTTCTTCATGGCAAACACAATGATCCAAACAAATGATCATTTAAATGCCACATCTAGTATTTTGATAGCATATTTGATATTATCATAGTAAACTATTTCATCATGCTTTATATTACTAATGTTATAAATTCAATACGCATTGAAAAATATACGTTTTTGTGCAATGTATTACTTATATAATAGGTGTATATTTGAAAAAACATATTTTACATTTAATATTTACAAGAGAACAAAATATTATTAACCTAAATATTTGCAGACAAATTCCATAAACTATTTTCAGAAGATACTCTTATAATAAAGCAAGAGAACAAGGAAAAAAGATGATCAAGATATGGGTGTTTGTGTGTGTGTGTGTGAGAGAGAGAGAGAGAGAGAGCAAAAGAGACAGCATGTGTTTGTGTGTGTATAAAATTAACAGTGATTTGAAACTTGATAAGATATAAATGAATTTTTAAATGATCTTCTATTGGATGTGTTGAAGTTTGATTTTTAAACATTCTGAATAAAAAAAGTCTCAATGATTACAATATCCAATATGTTTCTGAAGCAACATATGTAAAAGTAATTTATCTTTTGTCATTTTAAGTATTTCTTAAAAGGAATAATTTTGGAAAATGCTTTCTTATACCTACATATATCTGTGATGAATGAAATTATAGTTACTTTTTAAATGTTTCTTAACCCTGTCTTATAATTCAAATGTCTGATATTTACTGATATGGGAAAATCATTGATTCTATTTCTGTGCAGACAAAAGCTAAACACAGCATGGACTAAACAAGATGACTATTGCTATATTGCAAAATATCTTAGTTTCTGTGTACCTTTGCATGGCAGCATTTATTTTCAATTATGTAACAGCAAGAAAATATCCAAGATGAGTGATTTCAGAGAATTGCACTTGATTTTACCTATCAGGGAACATCTGCCTAGGAAAGAAGAAAAGCATTACTTTGACAAAACACAAAGGAATCTATGGTGATAAGACAACTATAAACAAAATATCTCACAAAAAATTCTGTATAAAACATTTCTATGACTAACTATCTGGAGTACTTAATCTGCAAGGCTTTCTGGAATCCCAAAGGGAACATAGCAAGTGCCATAATAACCAACTAGAATGTAGAAATAGTAAACAAGTCAAATGTTAAGTGCTGACTTTGTTCATACTAGGTTATTGGTGAACAAAAGAGAAAGGAAAGTAGATGCAACATCAAAACCATAACCAAGAAGTAGGTTGAAATTGGTACCTGCTCTAAGTGAAAAACATCAGTTTTCCCCAGTGGAATGTGGAAGAGTAATACTCATCACACACTATAAGGCTAGAATATCTGGCCAACAAAAACTATCTCCATTTTTGTATCATTTTTGTTTTGTTTTGTTTCATTTTGGTGATTTCATCACATTGGTATGGAGTTTTGATTTTCTTTATGTTGCTATTAATTTTTATTTCTTTTTTTTGAGAGTGAACAGGAGAGCATTATTTTTAGTGACTAGAGACAGGAGCATTCTAGGACATATGGAGGGAAAGGACATAACCAAAAGATATAAAATAGATTAGAAAAACATTACAGATAGAAATATAGATGCAATGATGATTTTCACTAAGTTTTGAGGTCAGAGAAGGCCTTTCTGAATAATTGAAAGTTCTGAGTTATGAACAAAGATAATGTTTATAAAAATAGAAAATAAGGCTCATGTGCACATGAGTTGAAGTAGACACAAGATTCAACACTGTTTTAAAGTACAAATTAAGTACATGGAATGGAATAATAGGTAAATTTACTCAGTGATTTAGGATTAGCTGCAGATGTCAATATTTTCCCTCTTTACTGTTTCATATGGTAATGAGACCTCTGTGCTAGAATGGCTGATTTTCAGTGATGGATAGAAGCAATATATGAAAGAATTGCATCTATGAGTTGAAGTCTAGAATGCTATTTAACTGTGAGCAGGATAACAGCCTATATTGATGCCCAAGGTATAACAGGTTCTCTCAGATTATTACCTGATACATTATAAACATAACCTTGTGGTAAAAGTTTTCTACATTATAGATATATAATGATAAAAATGAAGATTTTCTGAAAAATTTTTTCAAACTTAATAAAAATGATAGTGTATCAAGATATTTATGTGAAATGTGTGGCATATAGGGAAATGGAGTCACTGGTGTAAATACTCTAAAAACAACATCAATTTCTATATATATATATATATATATTCCCAACTGCTAAAACTTTTCTACAGAGAAACATGTAACTTTGAGTAAATTTTAGGGATTTAAATAAGATATATCTGAATTCTATAGTTTTCACTATGCCAGAGGCAATATTCATAAAGTCCCATTGACACAATTTTCTAAATATTAGCTGAACAAGTAGGACACCAATAGACATGCCAAAAATGATTAGACAAAATGGTCCATGAAGCTTCAAACATACACAAAAAAACTGCCTACAGTGAAGAGATAGTGAGAATAATCTACATCAGAGACGCCAAATTGTTATTCTATACTAAACTATCAGCTCCAAAAAGATACATATGAAGCACATTTTACATATTCAGCAGGTTCTATTTAAGAAAATTCTTATACAGAATACATGTAATAAAAATTAATGAAAAAAGAGGCCATGAATTGGAAAGAGAACAAGAAGAGTTATGGGATGTTGAGGATAAAATGTAGAAGAAATGATGCAAACATTTCTAAAAAGTAAAAGAGAAAACATTGTTTGAACTGTAAACCTAAATCTCTTCCAGAACTGGTAAGTTAACCAGCTGTTGCTTACATGTTTTCTTACAGATTTTTTCATAATTAATTTAGAAATTTTCTTACAGAACACTTAGCACAAAAAACAGCCACTTTGTGAACTCAAAAGGATATAGAATTTTGAATAGTTGAATTCAGAGAGAAAAACAGGATTAAGGTGTATCAAGAAAGGAACAGCAGAGATCTGGGGACACAGGCCTGGTGAGAAGGCTCCGCAAGTAGCTGGGGCACAGAGAGGTCTGGGCCAAGTGGGCAGAAATTCAACATCCCTTCATGTTAAAAGTCTTGGAAAGAACAGGAACCCAAGGCCCATACCTAATCATAATAAAAGCAATACCTAGCAAACCAATAGCCAACATCAAACTTAATGGTGGTAAACTTGAAGCAATTCCACTAAAATCAGGGACTCGACAGGCTACCCACTACCCCCCTACCTATTCAACATAATACTGGAAGTCCTGACCAGAGCAATTAGACAGCAAAAGAAAATCAAAAGGACACAAATTGGAAAGGAAGAAGTATAAACATCACTGATTGCAGATGACATGATAGTGTACTTAAGTGACCTAAAAAATTCCACCAGAGAATGTCTACAGCTGATAAACAAGTTCAGTAAAGTGACTGGATATAAAATTAACTCAAACAAATCAGTAGCCTTTTACTACTCAAAGGACAAACATGTGGAGAAAGGAATTGGGAAAAGATACCCTACACAATAGTCACAAAGACTATGAAATATCTTGGTGAGACTCTAACTAAGCAAGTGAAGGACCTGTATGACAAGAACGTTAAATCTTTAAAGAAAAAAATCAAGGAAGATCAAAGAAAGTGAAAAAATCTCCCGTGATCATGGATTGGAAGGACCAACATTGTAAAAATGGCCATCCTACCAAAAGAAGTCTACAGATTCAATGCAATCCCCATCAAAATTCCAACCCAATTCTTCATAGACTTGGAAAGAGCAATGTGTAATTTCACCAGGAAAAACAAAAGGCCGAGAATACACACATGCACCACAATGTTCATAGCAGCCCTATTTATAAGAGCCAGAAGCTGTAATGAACACAGATGTCCTTTCGTAGATGAATGGATATAAAAATTGTGGTATCTTTACACAATGGAGTACTACTCAACTCTCAGAAACAATGATTTTATGAAATACTTAAGAAAATGGATGCATCTAAAGAATATCATCCTGAATGAGGTAACCCTGTCACAAAAGAACAGACAATATGCAGTCACTGATAATTGGATACTAAAACCAGAAAGCTCAAAACACCCCAGAAACAACTCACAGACTATATGAAATGAAAAAAAGGCCAAAAAAAGAAAAGAAAATGAAAAACCATTATGCTTAATTTTAACACACCAAGAAAACTTTGACAAACTCCAGGTAACATCTTATATTACATGTACTTTATGTTCATCGTAATTAGTAATATTTTAATGCATACTATCAAACTTTTAAAAAAATCAAGTACTGACAAAAATGTCTTCATATACTTTTAGACAAAAATACATAAAATCTGTACATTAATCTTTTTTAAAAAAAAAAGATTTTTTAAATTTTATTTTAAAAAACAAAGATAAAAGAAAAAAATTTAAACATTTTTACATAAATGTATAAAAATACAATTGTGTCAATGATTGGTTTCTTTTCTCTTTTTTTTTTTAATTTTGATACTCTGCACTAAGGTCTTACTAGTTACAATGAGCAAAAAGTACATGTGAAATAGGAGGTAAAACGGAATTAGTCAACATTTTCTTGGTGTGTAAGGACTGAGCATGAATTTTTTTTGTTTTGTTTTGTTTTGTTTTGTTCTGCTTTCTTGAACTTCACACAGTCTGTGAGTTGTTTCTGGGGTAGGCTGAGCCTCTGGGGTTAGCATCCCAATATCAGTGACTGCATATTATGTCTCTTATTTTGTGACTGAGTTATCTCACTCAGGGTGATATTCTCTAGATGCAACGATTTTCTTAAGAATTTGGTTAAGTCATTGTTTCTGATGGCTGAGTAATACTCCATTGTATAAATGTACCACACTATGTGGATCCATTCATCTACTGAAAGACATCTGGATTCTTTCCAGCTTCTGGCTATTATAAATAGAGCTGCTATGAACATTGTGGTGCATGTATCTTGGTTGTATATTGGAGCATCTCTGTGGTATATGTCCAGAAGTGGAATAGCTGGATCTTCAGGTAGTACTATGTCCAATTTTCTGAGGAATCGCCAGAATGATATCCAGAATGGTTGTACCAGTTTACAACCCCACCAACAGTGGAGAAGTGTTCCTCTTTCTTTACAACCTTGCCAGCATCTGCTGTCATCTGATCTTGGCCAATCTGAGTGGTGTGAGGTGGAATCTCAGGGTTGTTTTGATTTGTATTTGCCTGATGGCTAAGGATGTTGAGCACTTCCTTCGATGTTTCTCAGCCATTCAATATACCTCAATTGAGACTGTCTTGATTAGCTCTGTACCCCATTTTTAGGAGAGCTGTTTGATTCTCTGGTGTCTATCTTTTTGACTTCTTTGTATACCTTGGATATTAGGCCTCTATCTGATGTGGAGTGTAAAGATCTTTTCCCATTCTTTTGGCTGCAATTTTGTTTTCTTGACAATGTCGTAGACTTACAGAAACTTTGCAATCTCATTAAGTCCCATTTGTTAATTTTGACCTTAGAGCTTGATCCATTGGTGTTTTGTTCAGAAAATTTTCTCTTGTGCCTAGGTGTTCTAGGGTTTTCCCTACTTTCTCATCTAACAGTATCCATGTATCTGGTTTAATGTGGAGATCTTTGACCCACTTGAACTTGATCTTTGTACAAGGAGATAAGAAATGGTCTATTTTCATTCTTTTGCATGCTGAGTGTCAGATGGACCAGCACCATTTGTTGAATAGGCTGTCCTTTTTCCATTGAATGTTTACAACTCCTTTGTCAAAAATCAGGTGAGCATATACATGAGGGCTCATTTCTGGATTTTCTATTCTATTCCATTGATGCACATGCCTATTTCTGTACCAGTACCATGCAGTTTTCAGCACAATTGCCTTGTAATATAGCTTGAGGTCAAGGATAGTGATTACTGCAGATGTTTTCTTGTTGTTGAGGATGGATTTCACTATTCTAGATCTTTTGTTATTCCAGATGAAATTGCACATTGATCTTTCCAACTCAATGAAGAACTGGGTTGGAATTTTGGTGGGGATTGCATTGAATCTGTAGATTGCTTTTGGTAGGATGGCCATTTTTAAAATGTTGATTCTTCCAATCCATGAGCATGGGAGATCTTTCCATTTTCTGAGATCCTCCTCAATTTAGTTCTTTAGAGGTTTGAAGTTCTTGTCATACAGGTCCTTCACTTGCTTAGTTAGAGTCACACCAAGGTATTTCATAGTTTTTGTGAAAATTGTGAAGGGTATCTTTTCCCTAATTTCTTTCTCCACATGCTTGTCTTTTGAGTATAGGCAGGCTACTGATTTGTTTGAGTTAATTCTGTATCCAGCCACTTTTCTGAACTTGTTTATTAGCTGTAGGAGTTCTCTGGTGGAATTTGTGGGGTCACTTAAGTACACTATCATGTCATCTTCAAAGAGTGATGTTTTTACTTCTTCCTTTCCGATTTGTATCCCCTTGATCTCCTTTTCTGTCTAATTGCTCCAGCCAGGACTTCCAGTACTATGTTGAATAGGTAGGGGGAGAGTGGACAGCCTTGTTGAGTAACTGATTTTAGTGGGATTGCTTCAAATTTCCCACTGCTAAGTTTGATTTTGGCTGTTGGTTTGCTTTATATTGCTTTTATTATGTTTAGGTATGGACCTTGGATTCCTGTTCTTTTCAGGACTTTTAACATGAAGGGGTGTTGGATTTTGTCAAATGCTTTCTCGGCATCTAGTGAGATGACCATGTGATTTTGCTCATTGAGTGTGTTTATATGGTGGATTACATTGATGGATTTCCTTATATTAAACCATCCCTGCATCCCAGGAATGAAGCCTACTTGGTCATGGTGAATGATCGTTTTGATGTGTTCTTGGATTCAGTTAGCAAGGATTTTGTTGAGTAATTTTGCATCAATATTCATAAGTGAGATTGGTCTGAAGTATTCTTTCCTTGTAGGGTCTTTGTGTGGTTTAGGCACGAGGTAATTGTAGCCTCAAAAAATGACTTAGGTACTCTTCCATCTGATTCTATCTTGTGGAATAATTTGGAGAGTATTGGTGTTATATTCGCAATAAATTACTGATTAAATTCTGCACTGAACCAGTCTGGACCTGGGCTTTTTTTGGTTGGGAGGCTTTTAATGACTTCTTCTATTTCTTTAGGTGTTATGAGATTATTTAGATGGTTTCCCTGGTCCTGGTTTACCTTTGGGATCTTGTATTTGTCTAGGAATTCATCCATTTCCTCCAGATTTTCCAACTTGGTTGAGTATAGGCTTTTGTAGTAGTATCTGATGATTTCTTAAATTTCCTGTTTCAGTTGTTATGTTTCCACTTTCCTTTCTGATTTTGTTAATTTGTATACTCTCTCTTTGCCCTCTAGTTAGTCTGTTTCGGGGTTTATCAATCTTGTTGATTTTCTCAAAAAACTAGCTCTTGGTTTTGTTGATTCTTTCAATGGTTCTTATTGTTTCTATTTGGTCTACTTCTGCTGTAATTTTGGTTATTTGTTGTCATCTACTCCTCTTGGGTGTATCTGCTTCCTTTTGTTCTAGAGCTTTTAGCTGTGCTGTCAAGTTACTGATGTATGCTCTCTCCAGTTTCTTTTTGGAAGTGCTCAGGGCTATGAGTTTTCCTCTCAGTAGAGCTTTCATTGCATCCTATAGGTTTGGGTATGTTGTGTTTTCTTTTTCATTGAATTCTAGAAAATCCTTAATTTCTTTCTTTATTTCTTTTTTGACCTTGCTATTGTTTAACAGAGAGTTGTTTAGTTTCCCTGTGTATGTGTGTTTTTCTTTTTTCTTGTTGTTGTTAAAGGCCAGCCATAGAACATGGTGATCTGAGAGGATGCATGGGAGTATTTCAACCTTCTTATATTGATTGAGGCTCCTTCTGCATCCAATTATGTGGTCAATTTTCTAGAAGGTGCCATGGGGTACTGAGAAGGAGGTGTATTCTTTTACATTAGGATGATATGTTCTGTAGATATATATCAATTTTAGTTGGTTTATAGTCTGCTATTTTTACAGTGTCCTCTTTCAGTTTCTGTTTCCATGATCTGTCCATTGGTGAAAGTGGGGTATTAAAGTCTCCCCCTATTATTGTGTGGGATGAAATGTATTTTTTGAGCTTTAGTAGGGTTTCTTTTATGAATGTGGGTGCTTTTGTATTTGGAGCATATATGTTAAGAATTGAGAATTCCTCCTGACAGATTTCCCATGTAATGAGTAAAAAGTGTCCTTCTTCATCTTTTTTTGATAACTTTTGTTTGGAAATTTACTTTATTTGATATTAGAATAGCTACTCCAGCTTGCTTCTTGGGGCTTTTTTCTTGGAAGTTATTTTTAGCAACCTTTTACTCTGAGATAGTGTCTGTCTTTGTATCTGATATGAGTTTCCTGTATGTAGCAATATGCTGGATTTTGTTTATATTTCCAGTCTAATAGCCTATGCCTCTTTATTGGGGAGTTGAGTCCATTTATGTTAATAGATATCAAAGAATAGTGGTTTCTGTTTCCTGCTATTATTGCTTTTGCAGGTTGAGTTGTGTCTGTGTCTTTTTCTTCTTTTGGTTTTCTTGCTTAGGAGTTTTCTTGTTTTTACTAGGATGTATTTCCCCTCATTGTATTGGATTTTCCACCTATAATTCGTTGTAGTGCTGGGTTTGTAGTCAGATATTGTGTAAATTTAGATTTGTCTTGAAATATCTTCATCTCTCCATCTATGGTGATTGATAGTTTTGCTGAGTATAGCAGCTTGGGCTGTCACTTGTGCTCTTTAAAGGTGTGCATGATGTCTGTCCAGGCTCTTCTAGCTTTCATAGTCTCTGTTGAGAAATCAGGTGTGATTCTGATTGGCCTGCCTTTATATGTTACCTGAATTTTTTCTGTTACTGCTTTTAGTATTTTTTCTTTTTTGGGCACTTGGTGTTTAGACTATTATGTGTCCGGAAGTATGTCTTTTCTGGTCCAACCTATTTGGAGTTCTGAAGGCTTCTTTTATGCTCGTGGCCATCTCATTCTTGAGGGTAGGGAAATTTTCTTCTACAATTTTATTGAAGATATTTACAGTTCCTCTTAGTTGATTTTTGTCTCCCTCTTCTATTCCTATTCTTAGGTTCGGTCTTCTCATTGTGTCCTGTATTTCCTGGACATTTTGGGTTAGCAGCTTTTTGGTTTTTGTATCTTCTCTGGCTGTTTTTTCTATGTTTACAATGTTGTCTTCTGCCCCTGAGATTCTCTCTTCCATCTCTTGTAGTCTATTGGAAATGCTTGCTTCTGAGACTCCTGATTTCTTTTTCATGTGTTCTACCTCTAGGGTTATCTCTTTTAGTGTTTTCTTTATTGTGTTAATTTCATTTTTAAATTTCTTCTTCCATTCCTTCATTTCTTTGGTTCTGTTTTCCTCTAGTTCTTTGAGTTCTTTGAGTGATTTTCTTGTTTCCTCTTTTAAAGCTTCTGATTCTTTATGCTTTTCCTCCTGTTCTTGTTTAAGGATCTCTATCATTGTCTTAAGGTATGATTTTAGGTCTGCGTCTTCTTTTTTCTGGAGTGTTTGGCATTCCAATGTTTGCTGTGATGGGAGAGCTGGGTACTGGTGTTGCCAGGTTGTCTTGGTTTCCTTGGGATATGCTCTTTTGCTTTCCTCTTACCATCTTGTTGTCAGTGATATGTTCTTGCCTTTCCCTTGTACCTGGTCTGTGTCCCTGGATCTCCACTGGTCCAGGTGGCGAATGGTCCGAGCCCTGTTCTGCGCCACAAAGCCGCCGGGTGGGAACAGAGGTCCCAATGCTGCCTTTTTGTTCCCTGGATCAGGCAGGGTAGTGGTGTGCTTTCAGTGTGCACTTGGCAGAGATCTCTCTGCTCCCTGGCTGCTCAGATCTCCTTCTCACCAGGCCTTAACCTTTGTGAACTGCTGGTACAGGTGGCAGATGGGCCGAGCCCTGTTCTGGGCCCCAAGCCGCAGGGTCGAAGAGAGGTCCCAATGCTGTGTTCCTGGTGCCTGGATTAGGCAGCACAGGGGCCTCTTTATTTTTTTTTTAAATAAAGTTGTTCCATTAAAAAAATTAAAAAAATAATCTGATACTGGATTCACAATAGAAAGCTATTTTTAAATTCACCATTTTGGGGAGATATAAAATAATTGCTTATTATAGTCTGCATTTTATTTGTAATGAGAAACAATGTTATAGTTATTAATTTTTTAGAAATAATAAAACAACAGCAAAAACAAAATAACAAAAATTAATAACTAAATAAATAACTAAAAAGATTATCAAGAATTAAGCCTGATTCTTGGGGGAAAAAGTTGTATAGCACCCTCTCAGAGTTTGATATACCTGGACCTCAAATCATTGATCTTCCAAGAGCTAAGATAATAGCCTTGTGGCAATTTTTGGTATTCACAGATCATTATGCTTAATGTATACCCAACAAGAAATCTGTTTCTATGTTACATTCAGTCCTACATGTACTTCATGCTTATGGTAACTAGTGGGATATCTATACATGCTATCAACCTCTAAAAGAATTAAGTACTAACACAATTATTCATATAATATTATGCCAAAATGCTTTTAAAAATCTGCAAATGTAACCCTCTTTTTTTAAAAATAAAGTGGTAAGGAATAATTTAAAAAATTAGAGCTGAGAAGAAGATGTGGTTAAACGTAGAAACTTTTACTGTTAAATGATGTAAGTTCTGGTGATGTACTCTATAAATAGAAGATATTTTATCCTCAAATTTACTATCAGGATTAACATTCTCATAATATGTAAAAAACTGAACATGGAAGATGTTACACATATTAATTATCTTGTTTCAATAATTATTCTATAATATAAACATATTTCAAAATATCACATGGTATATATTGAGTAGCTATAATTTTATTTGTCCATAATTTCTAAATAAAAATAAAGAGATTATGAATTATTTACCTATTGTCACAGGATTCCTCCATGAATATTCTGTCCCCTCATTCTGTGAATATGACCTGCTCTGGGGATCCCCCCCACCCTGGTGTAGCAAGTCTCTGGACGAATAGGCACATCCTTTGCCACTGAGGCCAGACTAGGCAGCCCCCTGCTGTATATGTGTCAGGGGCCTCTGACCAGTTTGATCTTTGGTTGGTAGCACCATCTCTGGAAGGTCCCAGGGGTCCTGGTAGGGTGAAATTGTCAGGCTTCTTGTGCAGTTGTGATGTTCTTCAGAACTTTTTAAAAAATATATATATTTTATTGGCTATTCTCTGTATTTACATTTCAACTGTTACATGGTCATTTCTTAAGAGAGTTTTCAGATGTTTTCATCTTCATCCTCAAGTACAATGGAACAACTGTTTTAATAAATTTAGAAATCATTTCTCCCCACAGGGAAAAATACGGGGTTTTTCAAACCTGTTCACATATAAAACTGGTCAATAGATGTATATGTGAGGAAATTATTAACCAATTCAACAAATAATCAATACTTTTCCTTGTATAGCTTGACTCAGCCATATATCATAAACTTGCCATTTACTGGCATGTCTGTGTACCCTGTTTTATTCTCATATTCTGGCATGAAACTATTTTAATATTATTTCACACAAATATATTTCCAAACCTTTCAGGCTAATTTTCAAATATCTTCTCTTTGAAGCAATCTCTCAGCCTGTGGATAGGTTTAATCATACTGCCTTCATTGTGCTTCTTCTAGTTCAACATGTAGACTCTGAAATCTTAGAAGGCAGAGGTAATTTCTTCTTTATCCTTATTCCTCAACAATTAACATATTGTTCTATTCATTAGTATTTATAAATGAACTATAATAATATAATGTGTAAGATATAAATTGTTGTAAATATTTTACATTAATCCATCAGATTCATAAATAACTGCATTATTTAGTAATTGTCAATGTAAATGAGCATAAAAAGTATAGTCAAATCATACTTCACATAAAGACATGAATCTAATGCATTTCAGTCAAGATTCAAATTTGGCTTATATAGTTCCAGAATTGATATTAAAGCAACAACACATTTTGGGGGGAAAGTACCTAATGACAATGGAATGTGAAAGTTAACTTACAGATTCTCATTGTATAGATGAGAAAAGAAGACATGTAAGGAACCAAAGAGGTTAGCTAGTTAATAGGGAAAAGAAAACCAAGAGTTAGATATTAGGATTTTATGAATTAACTCTCTGTCTTGTACTCTTTAAAACCTATCTTTAAGTAAAAACAATAAGTAAGATATGATTTTCAAGAATCCATCAAAATGGTATTATATTTTTTGACAGAATTTTGTTTTTTTTTTTTTCTTTTTTTTTAAATTTACATCAAAAGTGTTACAAAAGGATAAGGAATGAGATCACCTCTAACAGGATAGAGGTCTTTCTGTCCTTGCTCTGAAACTTATTATGCATGTTTTATTCAAATGCAAATAAGCTTGCTTTCTAAACCACAAATCCATTTTTAATGGATCATTAAACATATTCCCATGCATCCATTATGATGAATGATTCCCACATTCCTACTTTTCCCTCACAACAAGAATCACTTTATTTTCTGTCCCTATATTGTCAGTGGAATTTTCTATATAACACTTAATATATATTCTCCAATTGTTTCTCCTCTGTTTATTTTTACCTACTTCCTTATAACACCAAACTGACACATTGCTCTAACAGGGACCTAGGGACATTCATTTTATAGTCTGTTTCTTCAGATGTTGACATTTGTCATCCAAGGAAAACAAGAGCCATTTCTCATGCTAAAGTGATTGGATTGGCAAGAAGTTAACTCCTTTGTGCAAAACTGACAAATTTTTGTGACTTATTGTATTTTTAGCTTCCAAAAAAGTTGAGAATAAGCGAATCTCCTTGTTTTGAAAACCAGTGGTGTTGTTCTTTGTGGTACATATTTGAGGCTCATATTTCTTAAGTCCTGGCTGATGTTCAGGGCCTTTATATTATTGTGAAGGTAGAATGAAAAGAGTAGAAAATTTTTTGTGTTGAATGATATGCAATAAACCTTACTTCACACTTCATAGCATACCACAGTAAAAATAGTGCACTATCAGAATATTCTTGCTTTAAAATAACAAAGCAAAATACAAAAAATACTTGAACTTATAAAAAGTGAGAGGAATAGTGATGTTGAAAATTGTATCCCAGACGTATATTACTTAAAACAATTTCATTGGTTAAGGATTAATCATCAACTGTTTTTCTCCTACTCTTTAACAATATCAAATCTAACACAAGATAAAACACAGTAAGAAACCCAGGTAGCCTCTACTCCAGTGCAAATATGAGGTCTTTTTATCGACTAATAAAATTATGCACTTATTTCCTTACATCTATAATGTTCTCAACTAAGAGGTATAATTGTTTACCTAAAATCTTCAGAGTCTAGCAGCACAAGAATAAAGTATGTTGTTACTGAAGCAGATTGGAGGTCATTTTTGAAATGATGAAAATTTATCATTGAGATTGCCTATCAAAATATGCCTATCACATAGAATTTCCTGCCACAATAAATTGAAGTGGTGTATATTCTAGTCTAGGAATTACAAAAGTTTCACTTCTTGACATTGCTAGATAATTTGCAATGCATAGACATGATTTTTAAATCATATCCCATAGGATATCTCTTGAAAGAGACTCAAGCAATTCTGACACTGCAGTAGCTAGTCCTGGCAGAACAAAGTAAGGTACTGCAGTAAATGTAAAAGTTTTCAGAATTTAGCTATTAGGACAGAGAGATGAGAGAGATACAGAGACAGAGACAGAGACAGTCAGAGACAGAGTGATAGAGAGACAGAGACAGAGAGACACACGGAGACACAGAGAGAGGAAAAAGTAAAAGAAGAAAAGAGGGAAGGGGGAGAACGGAGGAGAGAATGTAGAAGGAAGGGAAAAAAGGAAGGAAGGAAGAGAAAGGTTCACTAGTGACTATTTTCATTTTATGTATCTGTCTAAACTTAATAGGTTATAGGACATTAACACAGCATCTATTAAATCAGGGTTCTGACAGATAAATTTTCTACTAAACTTGGCAGGGAGAACTGGGTCCATTCCATTTTCAATAAAACTTATTTTATAAATCTGTACTAAAACATTTCTTACAGATATTCCTGATAAATCATTTAATATTCCTCTTCTGTGTTCTATTTCATTTCTCTTTTTATACCATTTCATATCCATACATCTGTAATTCATTAAAAATTTTATTGTAAAACTGACAATCAGGGAGCCTGCATGGATCTAACCTAATCTTTCTGGATATATGTTGTGATTGTGTACTTTGGTATTTTGTGATACTTCTAACAGTAGTCTCAGGGGCTAACTCTGAATCATTTGCTTGCTTTGGGTGCTCTTTTCCTCCTACAGGGATGCCTCCTTGAGCCTTGATATAAGCAGAGGTACCTCATCTTATTGTAACCTGATATGTATATTTGGTTTATATTCCTAGGAGGCCTGTCCTTTATTGAAGAGATACAGGCAAAGGAGTGGAACTGGGGAGAGTAAATTGGGTGTCTCTATGAAATGAGAGCAGGGTGGAAACTACTCCCATGTATATGAGAGAATAAATTAATAAAATAGTATAAATTTATCTTTTCAAAACATATTTTACAAAGTTTTGTTATTCAGCCTAGATAAAGCAAATGGAAATGTGAGCCCCAAAATTTTACAGCTACCTACCTTTTTAAATGTTTCTATTGCCATAAATATTTTTTTGTGATAAAACATGTGTCTAATGTTTTCCAAACAATGTGGACAATATAAAAAACACAGCATCAGATAATCTACACTGTATACATCATATGATTAAAAGATACCTTATTAAAATTTCACAAATTAATAATAAAAAGGAAAAATGAGAAGGAAAAAAAACAAGTACTGTTAAAAATATATTCATACAGTTTTATGCAAAAAAAGCTTTTAAAATCTGTACATTTATCTCTGTCTTTTAAAATAAAGTTGTTTAATTTAAAAAGTTCAAAGGATAAGATTTTAAAATATACTCTATTAAGCAATTTCTATGCTTTTCATTAAAGCATATTTGGTGTTGTGGTAAATATTTAAAAGTATAGACCTTTTATCCTTCACTAGTGCTGGCTCCTGCGGGCACATCTGGCACTACAAGGATCTCTAACTAGGGTTTTCATGCTGCCTCTAAGAACTCAGGAGCCATTCACTTCACCATCCCTGCTGTTTATGTCCTGGTGGTTAGGACCACCCCTGTGTGTTCTTTTCCTCCACCACCTGGTACAAACATGACTCCGCATCCATTAACATATCAAACAGCTTTATATGTTCAATTTTCATTCTACAAACCCTCTACACAATACTCTTACAATCAGTGGAGAAAGATATAGATTGCCCGTCTATATGAAATACATTAGACTCATAAAATTCCTTAGAAATAATCATGACAACCTCATCAACATAGAAATATGCTGAGAGGAACATACACATCAGCTTCTATCCTTTCCTCTGTGATTCCCTGCCTACTACCTCCTCTTTCACTCCTCTAGCCTCTTTCCCTGCCTATGTCTCCACTGTCCAATTGCCTTAAGAGCAACCTATAATTTGGAACTAGTTTGCTGTTTTTATAATACTGATCTTTTATTGTTAGAACTATTTTAACTCAAGTTCAAAACTAGTCAAAGTCAGATATTTTCTGATTCATTACAAATACAAAATACAAGACCTGAGACACAAGTTTTCATTATAGAATCTCAGAAATGATATTGAGGTCACATTTATCCCTGTGGTTCTGTTATATAATTCACATGACTAAGCTTAGAGGAGTGATTAGCTTTATTGAACTTAATATACACTAATCCTATATATTTAAGTATATCACAGGTTTTCATGATCTTCTGATATGGTGATAGCGTTGTTTATAAAGCTTTTTCCCAAAAAGTACATTTATTACTCAGGAGAGATCCTAGAAATAGTGATGATAGAATGAAAACAAAACAAAACAAATAAAGGGATATGTCCACCCCAATAGGTGTAGAATAAAGATAAGTCTTCCTAATTTAAATTATTTATATATGAAAAATACTTCACAACTGTATCCAACTGTGTTTGGGTTTTAGTTATTACTCAATGTAGAGAAGTTGATGACCGATAATAGACACCACACTGCACAATTGCATTTTCATTCCCCATTTATTAAACATGAGTTTTATTCATCTCCAATGCGTCCATAATATTATTACACTGAGAAGTCTTTCCTAGTTGTCATATGTTCTGTTACAGCACACAATTTAGTTTTCATAGATATTCTTGTCAAGCAGTTTCTTGAACTATAGGACAATGAAATTTAAATTACAAGATGTATAGATACATTAGAATAACATGGGTAAATTTTAAAAGTACAAAATGTCTTGAGATTTTTTTTTCACCTTATAAATTCTCAGATAAATCTAGCTTTTGTCTAGTTTGCAAAAACAAAAAAGAAAAAGGACAAGCAGTATTTAGCCCATGAATGTCAAGTTGATTATTCTAAGTGAATTAATGTAATTTGTCTTATTCTACAAATTAATTATCTCTGTATTTTCTGGAAAAGAAACACAAATTCTTTATTTTAAAAAGCTTTCAACAAAATTATAGATAAAATAAAATGTCATTAATATTATAAAGAACACTTAACAACCTAGTGTTAACATTTATCACATTTATTGGTTAATGACTGAATGTTTTTCTTGATATATTAATAATCAAGTACTTCTCCTTGCATTTTTCTGTTTAACAGTCTACTAACTGTCTATTCTGTGCAATAAGTAAAGAAAATACATCCAGATTGGAGAAAAAGTAAAACTGTATTTAATTATATCATCAACCTAAAAGAAACTTATATTCTACCAAAAATAAGAACTAAACACTGACTTTAGCAGGATTTATTTTCAAGATGAGAGATCAAGTTTTAAAATATATTGTGTTGAGCAGAGTTGTTTGTATATGTAACAATAAGTAAGGAAAAAGAGGCAGAGGCCATGAATTTGATTAGAGAGATCAAAAGAGGCAGAGATAAATGGGTTGGAGACAGTAAAATAAAAGTGGAAATTATGTAATTTTATTTTAATTTCAATTTAAAATTTAAGCACATACCTGAAAATCTATTGTATACTATGCAGTAGAAAAAATATTAAATGAAAAAATAACTAGATGTATGTTTGCAAAAGCAATTAATTTTTTATGAAATGTTCAATGTCATGTAAGGGAAGAAAGGATAATTTGGGAAAAATAGAGTTTGCAGTATAAATCTATTGGAAAAATTAATTCCTTACATATAAAGTCCCATGGTTGAATTCCTAGCACTATTTTAAAATTAGGTACGGTAGCAAGAATCTATAATCCATGCATTCAAATGGTTGGCAGAGTAGGGTAAAAATTCCAAGTTGAACCTCAGGTACACAGAATGTTCAGCACAAGCTGAGACACATGAGACCTCACGAAAATCAGTGTGGCATCTGAAAAGCCATGTATAAATAATGAGATGAGCAAACAAGAAAACCATTGTATGCCACAGACAAAAAAATCACTCCAAATGATAGTATAATTTAGAATGAGTATTAAAACTGTAAACTTTATAGAAAGAACAAACTTCATAAAATAAAACAGGAAAGTAGATATATATGACCTTGGCTTAGGTGATGATGCTCAGATATACCATTTGAGGTCTTATAATTAACGTAATAGCTGAAGCAAACTGTTGTCAAAATTAGTGAATTATAGTCTTAAGAAGAGTAAGAAATAAGCATTCTATTTGGAAAAATAAACTTTCATGTAACTTAAAGTGAATTTGAATCAAAAATATGAAAATTACCTTATCTTGTATAATCAGTACTAAATTCAAAAAATAACAGACAAAAATTAGCAAATACATGTTGAAGATGTAATAAGCAGCTGAAAAACTATTCAACACATATGGTCACTTATGGTGTGTGCATGTTTTGACCGTAAACAGATTTCAATGTACACAAATTAAGAGTAGGAAGAATTAAAATGTGTACTATAAGAGTTTGCCCAAGCAAGAAGAAAGTAAATCTTCCCAATACTGACAATGGGAATATATAAATATAATGCTTCACACAACCACATTTGATAGATTACTGAAAAATTAAGCTCAGTGTTTTTCATGTAATTCAGCTTCTCTAAAAATATTTTACATAAGAAAGACAAGTAATGTCTATCTATACAAGCACTAGCACATATCTTTTTAAAAATGATTTTTGTACAATATTTAAAAAGTAATTTTAAATAAATAGTGATTAGATAACTAGCTATTGGTATGTCCTGAAATGGAATACTACCTATCAGTAAAAATCACAGACAGGTACTGAACATATTTTTGTAGCATTGGGAATCAATTTAAGCTTTGCGAATACAACCTAAGTGCTAGTCTATTGACCAACATTTAAGCTTCTAAGTCTTTTCGCCGGGTTTTTCTTTTTTTTTTTAATTTAAAAATTATTTAATTTGATTTTTATTTTTTATTTATTGGGAGACTACATTTAGTTGTTTCTTTTTACCATGCAACATGTGTGTTACTTTATTTTTTAAACTAATAATTCCTGTCATTTAAATCTCAAGTGATATATCCCTCCCCAGTTACTCCCATCCACATCCACCACATTGCCTCTCTGAGGATGCTCTCCCACCCACCAACCACTACTCCAGTATCACCCTACGATGGGGCATCAAACCTCCTCAGGACCAAGGATCTTCCTCCCATTGATGTCAGACAAGGCCATCCTCTGCTACTTATGCAGAGCTATGGATCCCTCCCTTTACAAGCCTTGGTTGAAGGTCTTGTCCCTGGGAGCAGCCAACATTGTTTTTCCTATGGGGTTGCAATTCCCCTCTGCTCCTCCAGTCCTTCTGCCAGTTCCCTATCTGGGTCCCTGGGCTCAGTCTGATGGATGGCTGCTACCATCTGCATTTTCATTGGTCAGGTGCTGGAAGAACCTCCCAAGTAACAGCAACACCAGTTTCTCTTCAGCAAGTGCCTCTTGGCAACAGCAACAATGTCAGAGTTTGGTGTAGTCAGAAGCTGGAAACAACCCAGATGTCCCTCAGCAGAAAAATGGATGTAGAATATGTGGTACATTTGCACAATGGAGTACTACTCAGCTGTTAGAAACAATGACTTCATGAAATTTGCTGGGAAATAGATGGAACTAGAAAATATCGTCCCAAATGAGTTATCTCAGACACAAAGAACATACACAAGGTTTATACTCACTGATAAGTGTCTATTAGCCCAAAAGCTCACAGTCCCTAGGAAACAAACCACAAATCATATGGAGATTAGATAGAAGGAAGACCAGACCAGTCCTGCACAGAGCAGGTAACAAAATGATCATGGGAGATGTATAGAGGGAGCACCTGGGACAGAGAGAGGAGGGAGAGGATATAAAGGAGGCAATATCAGGTACTGGAGGGGCTGGGAGAGAGGTACAGGAAATTGAATAAATATATATGTAGTAGGGGGATGAGGAACTGGGGGTGGCCACTGGAGGGTCTCTGATGCCAGGAAAACAAGAAGCTCACAGGACCCGTAGGGGATGACTTTTGCTAAAATACTCAACAAAGGAGAGAAAGAACATGTAGAGTCCACCTCCAGTAGATAGGCATGGCCCCAGTCACAGGGGATGGAGTCACCCACCCAACATCCAGAAATGTTCCTGTCCAAAGAAAAGACAATGATAAAAATTGAAGCAAATCCAAAAGGAAGGGCCATTCAGGGACTGCCCTATCTGAGGATCCATCCTGTCTGCAGAAACAATGTTTTTCTTAAGAAAAATCAGATGTATTTTTGAAGAGTATATACTATGTAAATTCACTCATATAAAACTCTTGAAAACACAACTAATTTACAGTAAAAGAAGTCTTGTTTGTGGACAGAGTTCAGAATGTGAGAGACACAAGACAAAACTGGGACTGGAAATTATAGTAGTTTTTGTAGCTGTGGCAGTGAATTCATGAATACATATACGATAATGAAAATTTAATTGTAATGAGATTTGAAATGCCAAACCTTGTATGATTAATGTTATTTGCTACTGGGTAAAAGTGATATTACAAATATGTTCCTTTATTTAATCTGTGATGTTTTAATACATGCAAAATATTGGTGCAGCCATGGAGTTTGAGAATAATACTCTTCTCTTTTTGTCTTAACTGGGGTTTTATTGCTTTGAACAGACATCATGACCAAGGCAACTCTTATAAATGACAACATTTAATTGGGGATTTCTTACAGGTTCAGAGTTTCAGTCTATTATCATTGAAGCAAGAGCATGGCAGCCTGTAGGCATACATGGCGCAGGAAGAGCTGAGAGCTTTATATCTTCATCCAAAGTACAGACAGAGCATCCTCATGCTGCTAGGAAGAGAGTCTCCAAGCCCAGACCGAGTTACTTGTTTCCTCCAACAAAGCCACACCTAATAGTACCACTCCCTGGGCCAAGCTTATGCAATCAATCACATTCCACTACCTGGCCCTCGTAGGCGGGTTTAAACATGATTCTGGGGGGGGATACCTAAACATACCTAAATGTAGCATAATAAAAATATACACTTATTCCAAATTCCAAAGTCTCCACACTCTATAGCAGTTAAAAGTCTGAACTTCAAAGTCTTTTCAGATTTCCATCTAAAAACTTAACTGTAATCCCTGAATTAGCACAGGTAAACAGCTGGGCAAACTACAAACCTTGACATCTCTATGTCTGTTGTCAAAGAGGTCTTCAGATCTTCAACTCCCTTTTAATCTTTGTTGACTGCAACAAACATCTTTCCCCTGAGCTGGTTCCAATGGCTATTAGTAGTTGCATTGGGCACGTATCCCATGGCTCTGGCATCCTTAACGTCTTTGGGTCTCCAAGGCAGCTTCAGTGTTACATTTCATTGTTTCAATGTCTGAGATCTACACACAATATTCTGAGTTCTTCCAAAGGGCTGGCTTCCCTTCTCCATCTCTGCCCTCTATAGCACTTTAAGCTCAGGTTGACCTACTACACATTTGCTGTTGTTCTTGGTGACTATCCTATTGTACTGGCTTCTCCAGGATAAGGGGTTCTTCCTTTGCAACTAGGTTTTACCAATAGACTCTCATAAACTCCCTTTATGGTGCCAAGCTTCAAATTTTTTGCATGACCCCTTTAGTCTTTCATCAACTACAACTGAGGCTGTACTTTCTCCAATGACCTTCCATGACTTCTCATAGTCCAAAGCCTCAGCTGTTCTTCATGATGCCTTCATGCCTTCAAAACCATTAGCACCTTGATGATTTTTGCACAGTACCAAGTACAGCTGCAGCATGAGGTACAACCTTGCATATCTCTTGAACTCAGCATTTTTAGTGCTCTCAGAAAGCGTTTCCTAGAAGATTTTTATCTCAGTGACACTGGTCTCTCTAAATCACCACAAATTTCCTAGCTCTAGCTAACCAGCATCAATTGTCCCAGTAGTCTCCTTCTCTTGAATATAAAGCCAGGGACACATGCCCAAATGCTGCTTGTAGGAGCTGGAACATGCCTCCCACCTTGTCCTATTGCATTATCACTAGTTTCCTCTTTTTTAACTCCTTCAATACCTAAGCTTGGCTGTCCTGGATTTTCTCTGTAGATTGACACTGAATTTAGAGATTGTTATGCCTACCTCCTGGGAAAGATGTTTACCACCAAATGTGAATTTAAGTTCTTCTTTACCTAGAACTTGCTCTGTTCTCCTCTGGCCTCAAACTGAGAGATCATTTTGTCTTTGCTTCTTGTAATGAAAGGTTTGTACTATGTTTCCTGGAGCTAACTTAGCTAAGTGGGATCTTGCCCCAACAATATTAATCCCTTAATTCAAATTATTATTCTTAAACACAGGATTCAGTTCCATTTCACTTCCTGGTTTCATTTTAATACTTGCACCATATATTTTGTATTTTTTCTCAGCTAGCTCTCTCTCATTAAAATACTCTTCATAAAAAGTACAGGCTTGAGAAGAGAAGTGTGAGAGAGCTGGGATGGCTTTAGACTGCTCGGGCTTCTACATACTTTCTAGAATGCTCTCTTCCCATGGGCATCTGTCAACAGCCACATGGCAGTTTGTACTCAGTTTTTGAATTCACACTTTGATGTTGATATTTTAGCCTAAACCATGATCTTTCTTATTTACTTCAACAAGGTCAGGTTGATCTCATAGTTTTCTGTACTTTACTTTCAGCGTGTAGATCATATTGCTAGTAATAAATGTGTTTATTTGTTTAATGTCTGTCAATAAGGATGAGAGTAAGGACCATCTATATATTCCTGTCATAATCTAGACTTAGTATAGTATATGAAACATAAGTGTTCAAGAAAATTGACTGATGGAGTAAAGATATTAGTAATAGACATTCAAGCTCACTAAGTTAGGGTCTCCTTTTTATTTTATAGATATGTGGCCATAGGTATGTTATTTGTTTCTAAGGTTTTGTCTTTGTTTCATTTGTTTGGTTTTTTTTTGTTTTTGTCCTGTTATGGACATTTAAAAATTTGATTAAAATTAAGTTAATGGTTCTTAACTATAGTGAAAAAATATCAATAAAAAAAGTGAACTTTAGTACACAGCAAATTTTTACCAGGCAGTTTTGAGGTTTCCACTTTCAGAGCAATGAATCTCTTCACCTTAGCCTCAGGCTGACTCTATGGAAAAGGGCAAAAAGCAGCCATGTTCTTCACCATTACTACTGTTGTAAGACCCTGAGGAGGTCTTAGCTCAGGAGCGCGATCCACAGAACACAATTAGACGATAGACAGCTGCAGTGGCAAGATGTTTAATGCCGTGTACATGGGGTTGCTTATCCTTGCAGGGAGAGTCAACCCAGAACTCAAAAAGCACCCATCTTTTATTCTTTAAAGTGGGCAGATTTCAGCAACAACTGAACAACTGATGGGTGGTGACACCACATTGGTGGTTTACAGTGACATTTGGAATCATTGGATAAGGAAGTTTAGGCTGGTGATGATGTATATTTGGGTCTTTTCCATGAGACCTTGTGGCTTGCAACCAGCAAATTTTGTGGGTTTTTATTCTTGTTTTGTTTCTCAGAATTGAGTGATTAGAGCATGAGCTAATTATGACATGTGTCAGGACCCAATCAATCTATGGCTTTCTAGAGGGCCTGGTGGCTATCAGTCAGTATATTCTGCGGTTTTCTGAGAATTACTCTGGGCCGTTGTTTTTATTTGTCAGGCACAGGCAGGATCTCACAGCGTTGGGATGACTGGAAAGTCTCTAAGTCTGACTTCAGCTATTTCTGTGTCTTTAGGGTCCCACACTACAAAAACACTCTCTAGGTCGCATACTGAAAATTTTCAACGAAACTACTTGAGTCCAGTAGACATGATTCGAATCAGTCTCAGTAACAATATCTTTCATATCCTCATTAGGATTACCCATTAAGCACCATTTAAAGCATCCCACTGCCCTACAAATCCGCAATCTATATTATTCCAAACAAAAGTATGGTCAGGCCTATCACAACCACACCCCAAGCCCTGGGACCACCTTCTGTCTTAGTTAGGGTTTTTTTTTTTTTTTTTTTTTTTTTTTAATGTGTGATCCTTGTCTTTATTAGATCGTTCTTTAAGTGTTCATATAAGAAACACATAAATACATTCTAGAAAGAGCTACTTGATGCTTAAAAAGAAAGCTAACAATGTTAATTGATTACAGAAAATCAGGAGCAACAGATCAGGGATAATATGATCTTCATTGGCAACCTTAGAAAGACATGGTCGTATATTTACTAGCACAGAGGTGCCTCTGGTATTGACTTCTCATCGAACCCTAAACCAATGCTGATGAGCACTGTAATTCCAGAACATGAGAAGGAAAGCAGGCTTTAATGATAGGATTCTCTACTCCATGCATTATTCCCTGCATCTAACACTGAGCTAGCATGTCGTGGAGATGCCATAAAGACATGAGCTTCTATATGTCAAGAAAATTTTAAAACCATATATCTTTACTATATACTTACTCTGCTCCATGGTCTTTATATTTTCAGACCTTGTCACTCAGCTTCATTATTTGTTTTTTTTTTATTATTTTTTAAACGACTTTATTTTGCAAAACAAAGATAAATGTACAGATTTTAAACATTTTTTGCTTAAAATTATACATTTTTGTCTGTACTGTTTTTTCAGACATGAAAATAAATTTTACATAAAACCATGTGAATATGTTTTTTAGTCAGTACTTGATTTTTTTCAAGGGCTTGACAGTATGCATTGAAAACCTACTAGTTGCAATAAGCGTAAAGTACATGCAAAACAAAACGCAACATGGAAATAGTCAAAGACTTCTTGTTTTGTGAATATATGTATATTTTTTGTTTTCTTTATTTCTTGGACTTCATACAGTCTGTGAGTTGTTTCTGGGGGAGTGAAAGCCTCTGGGGTTAGCATCCCACTATCAGTGACTGCATATTATGTCTGTTCTTTTGTGACTGGGTTATCTCACTCAGGATGATCTTCTCTAGATGCAGCCATTTTCTTAAGAATTTGCTTAAGTCATTGTTTCTGGTCGCTGAGTAGTATTCCATTGTGTATATGTACCACAATTTTTGGATCAATTCGTCTTCTGAAGGACATCTGCGTTCCTTCCAGCTTCTGGCTATTATAAATAGAGCCGCTATGAACATTGTGGTGCATATATCTTTGTTGTGTATTAAAGTGTCTCTGGGGTATATACCCAGAAGTGGAATAGCTGGGTCTTCGGGTAGTACTATATCCAATTTTCTGAGGTATCGCCAGACAGATTAACAGAGTGGTTGTATTAGCTTGCAACCCCACCAACAGTGGAGAAGTGTTCCTATTTCTCCGCAGCCTCGCCAGCATCTGCTGTCATCTGAGTTTTGGATCTTGGCCAATCTGACTGGAGTGAGGTGGAATCTTAGGGTTGTTTTGATTTGCGTTTCCCTGATGGCTAAGGATGTTGAGCACTTCCTCAGATGTTTTTCGGCCATTCGGAGTTCCTCAACTGAAAAAGATTTGTTTAGCTCTGTACCCCATTTTTTAATAGGGTTATTTGATTCTCTGGTGTCGAGCTTTTTGAGTTCCTTGTACACCTTAGATATTAGGCCTCTATCTGATGTGGTGTTGGTAAAGATCTTTTCCCATTCTGTTGGTTGCCGTTTTGTTTTCTTGACGATGTCCTTAGCCTTACAGAAACTTTGCAATCTCATTAAGTCCCATTTGTTAATCTTTGACCTTAGAGCTTGAGCCATTGGTGTTTTGTTTAGGAAATTTTCTCCTGTGCCTATGTGTTCTAAGGTTTTCCCTACTTTCTCATCTAATAAT